>NC_134403.1:243756632-244094132 GCF_038048845.1 Mixophyes fleayi | reverse complement strand
AATAAGAGGAAAAGCCAATTGCCGACAATGTGGCTGCGCACATTGCCAACAATTATGGTAGGAATCCATAGAGGTGAGCAGAAAAATTAGCAGAAATTCCTGCCATAATCTTGGTGCGTGGTGCATCTGTGGATGTTCTACAGACACTGCATGTTGAATTAAATCTCCTGCAAGACTTTCCTTTAGTCTTCAAAGCTTCAAACTTTCTTTGATAACCCATCTCTTCAGTCAAGCTTATAATATACAGTTCACAGAAGACAACAAGCCTTTGACCAACATTGCTGTGTGACTGGATCATATAGCCCACTAAGCACGTTTTACCTTAGCAATCTGGCTGGACCTATATGAAATATGTAGTACTTTACCTCATGTATCAAACTTCCATTATCCCATAGATTGTATACTTGCGGAGACCTTTCTGTCTGTCTGTATTAGCCATTATTGTTTTATTACTGCGTTTGTTTCCAATTCTAAAGCACTACAGAATTTGCTGGTGCTATATAACTAAATGATGATGATGATGATGTGCAGGCACTGAAGTGTATCAGGTTGCCTGGTTTAGAGCCTTGGAAAACTGAGAACTGCAATTTTCCCAGACATAGCAATGTTATTCAAATATCAGTTGCATTAAAAACAACAGGACAACTCTTATTGAGAATTTTTTTCCTACAGATAAAATAGCAAGTGGGAACTTGTTGAATGCTATAGAGATATCCATGGGTGACTCCTGGTAGCACCCTTGGTATTAATACCAAGTTCTTACTGAGATGACATGAATATGGACAATTGTTTCTAATAGGTGTGATATTTGAATAAATTCATTTTAGTTACATTTGAATGTATTTTATTAAATTGTTTTTTGACATCTAAAAGTCAAATTTGTTCTTTGTGTTATCTTGCTTACCCATATTGCCAAGTTTTGCAATGCAATCCAAACCAATCCAATCCATGATAATCAATTAAATTTAAGTTGTGAGAATAAACTACTTGGTGCAGCCCATTGTAAGTTACACTGAGGTTTTATGTGTTTATATACCTTTTGTTGGTGGTGAAATGGGGATATATTGATTCTTATTAAACCACTACAAAAGGATGTGTTCTTAAAGCGTTAAAGTTGTTTTACGTACTAGCAACTAACATTCTAATGTTCTATTCATTGTGACAAGAACTGTATAAATAGAAAATAATCTTATAGGCAATTATCTCCAGGGTTGCCAAATGTTACTAACTTTACCGAAAGTAAAACAAGTCAAATTTACATTCTAAGAGAAAAATAGAAAAATTAAATTCTGACCCCACTTGTCATTGCAGTAACACAAAAAGAGATGAGAAAATTATGATTTTTGAGATTCTGTATGATTGAAAGCCCTATGTGTAAAATCCTTAAGGCCCCAATTTGTTGTATATGCTGCTTATACTTTCAGATCGGGACATGTTTTTAAAAAGCATGTTAATTTGTCCGTAAAAATAGAAAGTACATGTTTGGGAAATTGTCAGTAAAAAATATTTTCAAGGGTTGCCAAACTTGATTATCACCATTTCTCACTACCATTCTTTATTTATGTATATTTATATATTATTAAAACACTGAAATCAGATTATTGTTATAATATTCTAATGCCATGCTATCACTTATGAAACTGTCAGTATCCATAAGCTAAATAGCCATTTACATATTCCAATAAAACTGTATCATGCAATCCCAAAGTATCAAAGGACACAATGTACAGTTGGAGCCCATTACGAATATTCATGTTAAATTCTGCTAACCTTTCAAATGCATATTGTCACAAAAGCACTACAGCGCCCATGACTTCGATGTTACTGCAAAGGGTTAAACAGGATTTCAGCACTCAATCTTACCCTCAAAGATCTAGGCGAATCACACCTCAAAGCAGTTCTCTCTCATCCAGCAATATACTGACAGAAGAGTCACACTATTGGCAGGAGGCATTCACTGGTAATGCAGAAGGATCTTTGACACAGATTCACAATAGTAAACAGTCTATGAATGATGTTCATTTGAGGCATGTATGCAGACAGTCCAAAAAGCACAACTGTTAAGGACTCAGAAAGAACAGCAGCACTACTGAGACAATTCCGGAGCCCCTCCATATGGATGGAAGAAATGCTAAACTAAGAGTAAGTACTCTAGTATGTAACTTTAGTAGGGCTACAATACAGAAATAGAAGTAGCTCATTCAATTTATAGGTTCACAGCAGGTGCTTGAAAGATTGGGGTTATCCAGAAAGGAACAAATAAAGAGAAAAATTCCCTATCACACTGCTGTGAACCAGTAAAAGAGCTGCTATTCCACTCGTGCATAAAATGCAGAATTGGCAGTTACACACTTTTGCAGATATATGCAAAGCCACCCACCCTGTCATGGTAGTAGAGCTGCCTGTTAGTAGTGTGCTACAGATTGAGGAGGAGTTCGTAACCAGGTCAAGTAGTCTGTGCCAAAAATCACTGTAATTCACCTGCAATATGAAGCTACACAGGTGAGGACCTACCTCAAAGAGACCCGAGTAAGATTAGGGAGAGGACACACATTCAACTGATTCGCTGATCACACCCAGACGTAAAGAAAGTGACCAAGATAGACCAGAACACTGTGGCAACATATATATGAACGTAGCAAGCTGGGAAAGGAACAAAAGTGATCACATGCAAATCCCAACATATGAACAAATTAATCGTTGCCACCACCCACTGTATAAGGGCAATAGGACCCTATAACTTTGTTACAAAAATTTACATGCTGGCACATATTATGCTCCTTATTAGAAAAAAAGTGTTAACACATCACACCCTACCATTCAAAGGCAGTGATTCAGTTCAGTGATGTGTGATCACCTTCAGCGATGTGTGGCTGCATTTATTGTCGGGTACACAAAACATCACTGTTTTTTAACAAGTTTCCCCCTAAGACTTAACACAGGCTACCCTAGCATTCAAAGGGTTAAGACATGATCCCTGATAACGTCCTGAACAATAGAGGATCAGGGCCGGTGCTAGGGTCTTTGGCGCCCTAGGCACATTTTCAAAATCGGCGCTCCCCGCCCCATTTTTAGAATCGGCGCCCCCCCTTCTTTTCTTACCTTAACTTGCCTCCTCTCTGCTCCGTCTGCTCCCCTCCACTCACTGACACTGTCGGGCCGTGATGATGATGTCACGGGGAGGAGAAGGAGCAGAGAGGCGGCGGTGGTGATGATCAATAGTCCCTCCCCCCCCTCCCTGTGGATGTATCTGAAGCTGTGTGGCGGCCGTGAAAGGTATGGTCAGCGGTCGCCACACAGTTTTAAAGAAATTTTTAATCTGTGGCGCCCTCCAGAGCCCGGCGCCCTAGGCAAGTGCCTAACCTTGCCTAATTGGAGCGCCAGGCCTGTAGAGGATAAAACACATTGGATTTAGACCCCTAGACAACAAGAACAAAGCAGCACTCTACAACCCCAGACTACTTCAAAGACCAGCACCCAGCCTTCGTATCAACTGCATTCCACTAGCATAACAATGATTCTTGGTCTACTCTCTCAGCTGCACAACTCGAATTTCACAGAAACATGAAAGAACAGGTGCTTGCCACTTTCTGATAACCATAGTACCAGCTTTCATTAAGACAAAAAGGCTCTTACAAGAGTTAGCTGACCTAAACATTGACCTCTACTGAGTTCTCCACAGCTTTGTACCGTACCTACTCACTGCCTCCTTCTGGGCAGACAGACAGCACTTTCCCTGTGGTGCTGTAAGTAAGAGCTATTTTACACTACACTTAATGGGTTAAAATAAAATAACATATCCTAGCATTCAAAGAGTTAACATGGCCAAATAATGCTAATTGTCTTAAAGATTTATGGATTTGTGAGAGTAATTTATAAAATTTTAAATCTAATATAAAAAGGTACACGGCTTTGGATATAATATAAAATTTATAATTAATGACTTAAAAAATAACTGCAAAAACAGAAAATAAAAGGGTTAAAAATTACAGAATATAGAACACTTGGGTAGTACAATCTCTATTAAGGGGAATGGCATAAAGAGGTGAACGACTCTAAAGTAGATTAATTCCCCAAAAACTGAAATTTTTCAATACCACATAGTGGGTTTTTAAGTTCCCACTCTTCCCCCTTCTGTGAAGTCACTGATTTATCACACCACCATGCTATTTGACAAGACTAATGCCTTTAAGTACCAGTATACAATGGCTTCCAATAAGCCTCAATGTATATAGTTATGACAAGATGGAAAATTCAGTTAGTTTTAGGTGTGAAAAATAATACAAACATAAAAAGATGAAAAAAAGATTCAAACAGTGTGTAAAACGCGTTTCGCCACCACCTGGTGGAATCCTCAGTGGGTTCTCTGCAAGAGTAAAATGTTTGTTTGATTTTAGAAGTGGCTCTAGATTCCAAATATGAAGGTAATTACACATGCACACACATTAAAACAAGATATGCAAAAATGCCCTAGTGTTCATAAAGGAGCACACATTGCAAGAGCTGGAATCTGCAGATTCAATGGGGCAGATTAAATTCAGCTACGTTAGTCTAGGATTAAAGCGGCGTTAGTGCTATTACCTTTAATACAGTAATTTTAACCTGGATTTTTACTCGCGGCCCCTAGAGGTGCGAGCGAAAATCAAAGTTAAAATTACCATACTAACGATAATACTGCGCACTTTTACTGTACTAACAGTAATACTGTGTACTTTTATCATACTAACGGTAATAGTGCGCAGGCCGTGTTATTCCTAGAATAATTGAATTGGCCCCCATAACTTTTAGCCTGTTATATCTATATTAATATACTTTTTGTGGTACACAATGTATGATTACTAGATATGGACATGTTAATGTAGGAGTTAGCTTAGGTCTATAATATTTTACTAAGTGAGATGCTCTTTTTTAATTGGTACTTTTTCCTTTTTTCCTACCAACCTTTAATTTAAGATAATTGTGGGATGCATTGTGTTTTACATGACTTCATTTGATTTATATGCCTTCACTGTTTATTACATGATGAAAATGGCAATAAAAAATATTAAATTGCTTACTGGTATCAAAAGCTGGAATATTTCAAAATACTTTATGTGAGATATAAAAAATATTCCTGCATACTATAAAAATACTTCTTTGTACAACCATTTCAAACTTTATTTACAACTTTGAGACAAAAGAAAAATTAAAGTAGGAAACTGCAGTAAAAAAACAAATCACACAAAAGAAGAAATATAGGCTAAAACATAATAGTTGGGTCTGTGCAGTAAACAGATTGTAAACAGAATTGATTGTTTGTATTATTTTCGGCAATTCAAAACCGTGTTTCAAAACTTAAATTAATTGTCTTTGTGTGGATGTGCTAAGATACACAAAGATTTACAAAAATAAAAAATACCCACTCATCTGAGAGAAAAAGAGACACACATTAAGCATATGTGTTCACGTGCTATAAGCAAAATTAAATACAGCATGGGTTTGGTTTTCAGTTACTTCTGTTCCAGTACTCTTACAACTTTTTAAACAAATACATACGTGGGTTGTGTAGCAATGAACATTCCTTACTCTAGGAGTGACCAGCCTCAAGCTGATGTGAAAATGTCAAGTACAGAAAGGTATATCCAAGTGAAACACTACTAAAATGTGTCAAGAGATATAAAGAAGTAGAAAGATGAGGTGATTGTCATTCATTAAAACATAATGAGGAGATAAAGTGATAATTGGAGAAATATTTTATGAGGAACAAAACAGGAGATATAGATTTAGGAACAGAAGGTACATTGGATTTTTTTTTTAAGGTCGTCATCATCACCATTTATATAGCGCCACAGCGCTGTATAGAGAACTCACTCACATCAGTCCCTGCCCCATTGGGGCTTACAGTCTAAGTTCCCTAACACACACACACACACACACACACACACACACACACACACACACACACAGACACAGACTAGGGTCAATTTGTTAGCAGCCAATTAACCTACCAGTATGTTTTTGGAGTGTGGAAGGAAACCGGCACCCGGAGGAAACCTACGTAAGCACACAAACTCCTTACAAAAGGCCATGAAAACTCCTTACAAAAGGCCATGAAAGGAATCCATTCCTCCGATCCCGTGTCGCTGCTCCCTTCTTGGCCGGGGCAGTGAGCCAACCAGGATTCATCTACCGGCCGTTTAAACATTTGGCGCTACAGTTAGCCAATCAGGGCTCATCACGTTGACGCCACATGACGTTGGCGCGCCGTCGGCTATTTAAGCCGGAGTGTGCGCCTCCATTTGCAGTTTGACGGTGGAGAGAGACAGAAGAAGAGGTTGGCGCAACGAACAGAAGAGGAAGACGCCGGACAGAAGAGGACGCCCATGCCTGCACTCCTCACATCAAAGGGCACAAGGCCCTGCTGCAATTCAGCCAGTAGGCCCATGGGCCAGATAGGGGGGCCCCGGCGCAGTTAGGACATCTGGGCATTGGGGCTTAGGTAGTTAGGGGCATCCGGCCCCTTGTAGATAGATACAGAGAAGGGTACAAGGCCCTTTAGTTAGGAAGTTGAGGTACAAGGTCTCAGGTAGTGAGCGGGATATAAAACCCCAGATAGGTGTGCACATGGCCCATGGTGTAGAGAGGTGCTAGGCACACTTCAGAGTTTAGGGGGCATTACGCCTCAGTTGTTTAGGATGGGTATTAGGTTCTGTTGGTTAATAGTGCAGTAGGCCCATATAGCAGGGCGCTAGGCTTTGAATAGAATAGCAGGGCGTTAGGTCCTGTGTAGTAAAGGATTAAGAAAGGAATAGTGGCATATAAAGCCTCTCATTTTTCCGGAAGGGCAACTAAAGTCCTGAGCCCCAAGACAAGGTGGGCTTAATAGCTGAGAGCCGCCGGCGGAGGTCTGCGGATCGGCTGAGTTCCAGGGAACCGGGTGACCTAGGACGTGTAAGCAGTCGTGAGGGGTGGTTCCTGTTCGTGGAATAGAAGGGACAGTGTGTCGCATTGTGGTCCATCGGATTCGGGTGAGTACCTGGGGTGTTGGGAAGGAGATTGCAGTTTGTGTGACTTTGTCTCCCTTAGCACCCATTTCACTTACATCACATGGTTACGTAAACCATTTTAGATACTTCTTGGAAGAAACAGACATTTTTAATTTGTCACAACTTGACTTTTTTAATAACGTGACTTTGAACTTATGCCCATTTTTGCTAACATTTTTATGTACAAATGGGAGAAAGACACAGTTTGGTGAAATAATCCCTTGAAGGGAGACCTTGTGAATTGGTACAGGTATATTGACAATATTTTAATTAAATGGTGAGCAGTGAGAGGGCTCTTGAATAGATGGGATATATCTCAACTCAAACTTATTAAATTTGGAGTTTACAGCCAAATAAATAATGAAAAGATGATTTTTCAGACCTTGAGATTGTTATTATATAGTAAGAGGCAGATTGAGGCCGTGGTGATCCTCAGAATATCGCGGCTGCAGTTTATTACCGTTACTATAGTAAAAGTAACACAGAATTTTGCTCGCACCTTTATGCAGTGCATTCAGAAATCAGCATTACTTCTGTGAGAAAATATCCGTGCGAGAGGTCTCACGACCATTCCGGAGGTCCTTTGTGCGGATATTTTCTGAATTGAATCTGCCCCTTTATGAATACAGACCAGTTGGTCACAATAATTATATTCCGGCTACAAGCAATCACTATAAGATATAGCTAAGAAACCTCCCAGGGGGAACAATTTAAGAGAGTAAGAAGAAACTATTTATGCCTACAAAGAGCAAGGAAAAGCCCAAATGAATAAATTCAAGAGGCGGTAGGAAATGCAGGTTGTAGAATAGTCCTTTGAAGACATTAGGGAATAGGATGGGAAAGTCCTCTTTATTTATAAAGTATGAGGATGAATGAAATAGTGAGCTTTATCACACAATATAGTAGTTCAGATATCAATTACTACAGCGCTCTAATGCCAAAGTATGACATAAACACACATCACAATTAAAATGACTATCTGTATAGAAAAAAGGACCAGCGGTTTGTTGTTATATTATGTCAGCTTGTTAAATAACATGGCCACAAACTACTTATTATCCACAGCTGAAACCCACATATACCACACATCACAATGGGATGACTATCTGCATAGAAATTGTGAATCTAGCGGTATAATATTAACTATGTCAGCGTTGTAAATAATGAACATGGCCACAGATAGTTTGTTTCAAACTTCTCACCGCCACTGGTGATTTCAATAAATTGATTGACTTTGCAATGTTACATGGATAACAGTACCATTATCAGTTCAGCCTTGTGGTTGACGCTGTTGTCATGGTCAATGTATTCCTCCGGTGATTGCAGGTATAATGCCAAATGATCAGACCTTCCCTCCCGGGATTCAGATGTAACACCCGATATGACGTCGATGCATAACCTCCAGCGGGGCTTAAGACCAACACGGTATAGTATTCCGGTGCTTGTATACTATGTCTCCCACGAAGTTGTGTCTGTCCAATTCTCAGCTTGATGTTAATAGCTCCCCCCACCGGCGGTGCGCTCCAGCCCACGTGTCCACACCAAAACAAGACCAGAGTAATGGATAAATATCAACAACTTTATTGTACCTTACAAATTGTACATCAGTACTACTTACACTTCAGTTCATAAAAAGATGTTCCCAATTGCCTCCTCAACGCGTTTCGTTCCTCTATGGAACTTTATCAAGAGTGAAGAAGTTAAGAAATGTAAAAATGTTTTTAATAGACATTGGCATATCATATTAAGGGATGAAAACAGTACTGATGTTTTTCACACACATCCTCTGGTTATTTACAGAAAAACCCAAATTTAAAGCAAAACTGTATGTCAAATTATGTTCCATATAGATGGAACAGAGACTTGGCTACATAACAAACAGGTTTTTAGAACTGTTGTAACTTTTAGACTTAAAATTTACAACCACCAAGGTCATGTACAATCTAACATAATAAAGGTGTTTTAATCATCTAAAAGATTTTTAATTAAGTAGCTATAAAACAGATTTAAGATTAGCTAATATTTAAATACATATCTCCTCACTTCATTCGTTTACGATTTACAATCTATATACTCATTTTGTTATGAATGGGCATCCCCACGTCTTCCTGTTTCTCTTCACCACCTCTCTCTACACCCTTCCTCATCACTCCCCCACAACCCCTTCTCTCAACCCCATGAAATGAACTATGATTAGCTTAAATTTACAAAAAATGTCCACTCATCATTAGCACTGTTTAGGCATTAAAGGATTAAAAGATTTGGGGATTAAAAGATTTGGTTACCTTGATTACAACATAATGTCCAGTCACTGACTAATTTTTGGGATACATTTTGGGATACATTTGTTCTTTAACAGAGTGGATTTGCATTTAGCACCCTTATGTGATTATGCAGTGTTATACTATATTAATCAGTATTTGTGATCAGATTAGCTACTCTTGGTTCATTTTGATCATTTGAATGCTATTCATTTATCCAGCATGTGGAAAGTTTCTCTTTCACAAAATCATGCAGAATGATTTTGCTTTTAGAAAGATATTATTGATACTGTTATCAATTTTACTATGTATGGTTATAATAAATATTTATTATATTAAAAAGAGTTTATTAATTTATACCATCAGAATCAGCAAACATTAATGTCCAATCCATTGGTTTGGTTTTTGCAGATAATATTTAATATTATTGTAATTTGTAGTATACATATTAAATATTTATTATCTCAGAGGTTCCACCAGTACCCTTCATTTTCCTTCATAGATGTTATTTGCATTTATTTTGTGACAAGGAACTGTATTAACCATAAACACTGCATATCAGTCTGTTTTGTGCTTATCAGAATTGAAGATATTTAATCCAAATGAAGAACACTAAGGTGGGGTACACACTACTGGGTTTTCAAGTGATTATCAGGCCAATCACCCAATGAACGACTGTACAGCCCAATATTGCATTAGTATGTACACTGCAACAATGATCAATCATCGTTCCAAAGCACATATTGTTTCATTTGCTTTTTAAAACCGAACTAAAAATTGCATTCAACGATGGAACAATGTCATTCCAATTCTGCAGTGTGTATGCACTCACGACCAGGATCTCCATAGAGTCAAACATCTGAAGTTGGTTGCCAAGATATGCAAATTTATACATATAAAGCAATATGTATTTTAGGTTTAGTGGTCTAATTGCCAATTAAATACAACTGTGTAGAGTTAAAGCTCCACCACCACCTTGTCACGAGCCGCGGCGGTTTTCACAGCCGCCGCGGCTCGCATCCTGTCGGTCCCAGCGTCCCGGCCGTCGCTATGACGACCGGGACGTCAATTCCTTCCAGCTCCCGATCGTTGCCAAGGCAACGGCCGGGCAGCGTCGCTGCAGCCAGGCGCGCCTGCGCATTCGGGGCTAATAGTTAGATTCAGCCTATGGCTGAATTAGCAGTCTTTAGCCTGCAGGTGTGAGATTCAGGGCTAAGCCCTGATTGGCCTTTTAGTGTCTGGCAATTAGTCTGCAACTGTGGCTCTGTTTGTGATTGGCTCTGGGCTGCATTTAAGGCAATGAGGGCTGATGCCTCATTGCCGGTTATAGCGTTCTGTCCTCAGTCCTGCTGCCTGCTTGTACTATCCGTTTAGGTTCCTGCTACCTTAGATTTGACCACCCGTGTTTGACCCCTGCTTGTTATTGGACCTGTGACCCTTCTCTTCTGACCTTGACCTTTTGCCTGGAATTCGGATTTTGCTTCTTTGCCTGTGAGTTTGACCCTTGGATATTGCCCTTTGATATTGTATCTGTGCCTGTGACCTTTGGACCTTGGATTTCTCTTATATACAGTCCACCAATCACTCCTGGGAAACTCCTTTAAGTCAGTATACACTACTCGACCCTCGGTCGGCCCGCAGCCCAGTCTGTCCCCACCACTAGGGGCTCCAGCGAACACCTGGCCTTCTGAGTAGTTCCCGAGTTTCACTGTACTGACTTGGGAGTTCCTAACACACCTGAAACATTAACCAGGACCCAGCGGTTAGTCTCAGAGCCCCGGCTGAAAACCTGAGCTGTGTGAAGCTTTGGAAGTGGGTGTGAGTGGTGGGAGAAACAATAAAGAAAAGTGCACCACTTTAGGTTTTGGTGCATATATATATATATTGTGGCAAGAGCCCGCTACTGCTGAAGCACACGCGTACAACTTCTTCCTTTTTATGCAGTTTTATTGTCAGGATGGTGAATGACACCATAAGAATTTCACACGGATTCTGGAGACCTTAAATGCTAGCTAGACAAAGACCATCTCTCTAAAGACCAGCCAGCTTGCCCAGCATTGGTCTTCCTGGCCAATGAAACAAGCAAGGTTTTATACATGACACTCCTCCCACAGCCCTAGCTTGATGACACACCCACCTTCCCTTTAAGAGGAAATTCCCATCAATGGTTCTGTTTGCACTAATATAGACACACCCTGTCTGTTTGCTGTGAGGAGGAACATTTCAAACCATGTAAGTTAACCAAACTTGAAACTATTGTTTGTCACACATAAGTCTTTACCTGATTTATCATCACTTTAGGTGCATTACTGCACAAATGTTTTACTCTGCTTGCATGCTTTCTCTGCACATTGTCAGCTAAATGTCTCCCTTTGTTAATATAAATATATATATATATATATATATATATATATATATATATATATATATATACACATATAGTGTGTCACTATGTCCAAAACACAAACTTTTATATTTATATTTTTATATTACCTACCCTTTTGATTGTTTGTTAGATACACACCCTAGTAGAGTGCACCTAACAGTATCTGAAGAGTGACAATTATTTCTTTTCAAGGGGTAGGCATGTATGTGGTCTGAATAGATGCTCACTACCTTCACAACAGCAGCCCAGCAACTGTGGGTTGAATCTCACAGCATATAAAGCTTTTACTCTTGAAGATTACATGGTTTATGGTAACAGGTATGCATTTAGAGCCCATATGTGCTCACCCCCACAAAGCGACTTTTTGGACAGTCTAGCTGGATAGAAAAGGAGCACACAGTGCCCATACAAACATCATTACACCCTTGACAGTCTAACACTGCCTCAATTTAACCCTAGGTAGTATTTCTTAGTGTTTTTTTTATTTGAGCTTGACCGACACTTCCAGCACAGCATAGCCTACTAATAGTGATGGAAGTCCCACAAAGTCTTCTGTTATTGATTGGCGCAACTCCTTGGGTGCCTCCAGTTGGCTGAGTGCTCTGATAACCACAAAGCACAGTAGCTCCTTTAGAGGACATGTTAACATGCATAGAGAACTCACCTGGCAACATTTAAGAAGTGTGCAAAGATTATATATAGAAGTACCTGACATACCATATACAATAAAAATAATGTAACAGTATAGGAAATAGGGGATGCCAAGCAGGCTTAAACGGATGAATATTTACCGGATAATAGGGTTTCCTTGACTCCTCCATGGCAACACATAATAATGGGTTATCCCTCCTTCTCTAGAAATACACACCTGGTAAGTATTTAAAGGCCTTTCTCTCTAGTTCCAGTGTTTTCTTGCTTTCTCCAAGCTGAAAAGATCTCTCAACAGAAAGGTTAATAAAAACAATTTGGTTGGGCAAGTGTCTTGCCATGGAATAGTTAAGGAAACCCTATTATCAGATAAATAATCCTCAGTTTCCTCTTCCCCCTCCTCAATGGCAGCACACACCAGTGGACAGTTACCTCACTTAGGGTAGCCCATAGCATATTAACTAAAATGAAGCAGTCTGCTTTTTTGCTTAGTTTTTTAAAATCTTTTGTAAAGTAACTCAGTCCAGTTTGCTGTCTTCTCACTCTTTGCATCTCTTGTTTTCTCTTCTTTTTCTCACTGCATTGAGGATTTTCTTTCTTCAAACTTTGTACCCTTTGAAACCTCAATGTTAATTCTGTAATGTATGATAAAGGTATGAGTTGATGACCATTCTGATGCCTTGCAAAACTGACACAGATTTTCTCTGTCCCACACCATTGTGCCATTGCTCTTGTAGAATATGCTTTTTTTTTGCCCTGTGGCCCTCAGTTCCTTTAATATTATATGCCTCCTGTATGCAGGATCTTATCCACCTTGCAGCTTGCCCCTTCTCCCCCTCTTTTGTTTACCAGAATAAACAATTGTTTTGTTTTTCTCATTTCCTTAGTTCTATCCAAGTAGATATTTTATATGGTTATAAAGGCTGGGTACACACTATAGGGAAAATCTAACAATACGATAGTTTTAGCATTTTTACCAACGACAAGGAAAAAACTATTCAACAAATATGACAGTGATTAAATTTGCATGACAGCCTACGTTCTGATTACATCCTACATGCACGATCCTCTCACTGTGTTTGTTTGAAAAGGGTGAATTATCACTTTGTACATAATAGGAAGAATGGCAATAATGCAAATATATTTATGATTAAGGCTACATTGGTAATATAGCCAACATATAGAAGTGAATTGATGAATCGAGGGATTAAGCGGAAAAAACTTTCAACTGAGGCATCGGATGTATAAGCAACACAATACACACACAGGTGAATTAATACTGATCCAATACAATCTCTAAAGGTGAATAAATCTTAATGACTACCAGAGAAACACGTGAATAGTGGCACACATAACAACATCATAATTCTTATTGGGGACATGAACCCAAGGTTTGCTATTGCTACTTCCTTAGGATGTTCTGATAATAAATTTATATAAATTATCCTATATAATAAGTCTCATTATGTTAATTTGCACTAGATATTGCTTTTTAAGTGGATTTATACTATACAGTCATGGCCAAAAGTTTTGAGAATAATACAAATATTGGTTTTCACAAAGTCTGCTGCCTCAGTTTTTATGATGGCAATTTGCATATACCACAAAATGTCATGAAGAATGATCAGATGAATTGCAATTAATTTCAAAGTCCCTCTTTGCCATGACAATGAACTTTATCCCAAAAGCAACATTTCCACTGCATTTCAGCCCTGACACAAAAGGACCAGCTGACATCAGGTCAGTGATTCTCTCGTTAACACAGGTGAGAGTGATGACGAGGACAAAGCTGGAGGTCACTCTGTCATGCTGATTGAGTTAGAATAACAGACTGGAAGCTTTAAAAAGAGGGTGGTGTTTGAAATCATTGTTCTTCCTCTGTTAACCATGGTTATCTGCAAGGAAACACATGCATTCATCATTGCTTTGATGAGATCAGGCAGCACCTGTGCAGAGCTTGCTCAGGAATGGCAGCAGACAGGTGTGAGTGCATCTGCACGCACAGTGAGGCGAAGACTTTTGAAGAATGGCCTGGTGTCAAGAAGACCAGCAAAGAAGCCACTTCTCTCCAGGAAAAACATCAGGGACAGACTGATATTCTGCAAAAGGTACAGGGATTGGACTGCTGAGGACTGAGGTAAAGTCATTTTATCTGATGAATCCCCTTTCAGATTGTTTGGGGCATCTGGAAAAACGCTTGTCCAGAGAAGGAAAGGTGAGTGCTACCATCAGTCCTGTGTCCTGCCAACACTAAAGCATCCTGAGACCATTAATGTGTGGGGTTGCTTTTCAGCCAATGGAATGGGCTCACTCTTGTCACGATCTGCATCCTGCGACTCCTGTCTGCCAGGAACTATGTTGGACCATATATATATATATATATATATTGTGGCAAGAGCCCGCTACTGCTGAAGCACACGTGAACAACTTCTTCCTTTTTATGTAGTTTTATTGTCAGGATGGTAAATGTTTTGACACCGTACAGATTTCACAGCAATTCTTGGAGACCCTAAACGCTAGCTAGACATAGCTCAGCTCTCTCAAGACCAGCCATTTTCCCCAGCGTTGGTCTCAGTGCACAAATGACACAAACACGCTTTTATGCATAATACTCCTCCCCCAGCCCTAGCTTGATGGGCAGGTGACACACCCACCTTCTCTTTAAGAGAAAACGCCCATCACTGGCTCTGTTTGCACTAACAGACACACCCTGTCTGTTTGCTGAGAGGAAATCATGTAAGTTAACAAAACTTATAAACTACACATAAGTTTTTACCTGGTTTAATCTCAACCTAGGTGCATAACTGGGCCAATGTTTTATTCTGCTTGTATGTTTTCTCTGCATCTTGTCAGATAAATGCCTCCCTTTGTTACAATATATATATATATATATATATATATATATATATATATATATATATATATATAAAAAAAACAGGGATACTCTGCACTCTCCAAACACATAATTAATGCTGTACTAAATACTGTTCTATATTAGAAACAGGGAATGTTAGTTCCACATATTGCAATATATGTTAAGCTGACCAACTCACGCCAAAGTCTTCCCAATCTGGTCAGTCCTAACATGATCAAATGCTATGCTATTTATCTGGGCTTAAGGCTTACCTGCACACAGCTTTTAAAGGCAAGTCTTTCAAAAGCACTCGCAGCCATGGGAGACCTGGGACTCACCTGACACAAGGTGGAATTAATTAATGTAAAGAATGGGGTGCAAGAGTGATGGGACTTACATTGTATAAACAGAAACAGACATAGAACCTCTGCACTCAAGAGGGGGTTGCCACATTGGATAAAGGAAGAATGATAGTTGTCATGCAGACACTCTAAAACATCAAACCCCTCCAATGGTGATATGCGTACCAGATGAAAAGACTTTGTTGCTTATCTTATTCAAGTCAATGATAATGCCGTGGTCTCACAGTTGTTCTCAAATGTACAAAGAAAAAAAACATCATGGTATAGTACTATTTGATACATAGATTTATTGCACTCATAACTTGAGTATCTCACTCACATAGATTAAAAATATAGATAACTTATTTGGATACTTGTATTCTGTCCATAAATGGGTAGAGTTAAATCCGGATGGGATAGTCCAGTCAGCTCTTCAGCACAGAATATAATGAATCACAAGTCCTCAACGCGTTTTGCCTTGTTTATAAAGACTTCATCAGGAGGAAATTGAATATGCGACTACTCAGGTCACGATCTTAAATAGTGTGCGTGACGCCATATTGCGCCTGCGCACTACGATCGTCATTTCACGCTATGCGTGAATATGCTGTAGTATGTAAACAAAGCGGTCCCATGACCGCACTTACAATAAACTTTATTCCTGTGCATTGAACAAGGACAACTACGATAATATTGGAAAAAATCCTATAATCAAATTACTATAATCAATATTAAAATATGTGAATAAAGTTTAAAGCGGCAATGTCGGGACCACGCAGGCTAACTGCTTAAACAGTTAACCTGCCTGGTCCCGACATTGCTGCTTTAATTCATTCAGGTCGCACTGACTTCAGACAGTGCTGCCGGAGAGCTAGCGGGTCGGAAGGAGTTCCTGTCATCCTTCCGCCTTCATCGGATATCTGCAGAGTTGTTTTGAAGGTAAGTCTGCCAATATTCATGTAGTTTTTTCATTAAATCGTTGTTTTCTTGCAGGTCTTCTCGCTGTTGGATTTTTCACAGTCGCAGAAGCGATTACCACCGCAAAAACTGTGCCCATCGCAGTTCCGCATAGCTGAAGATAAAACTTATCAAGGAATTTAAAATAATTATGAGTTAAGATGAACTTAATCAAATTTCAAATAAAATCTTTATGTATATTTGACAGAGAATCATCCATATCAAGAAATTTTCTAACTGCCTCAATCCCTTTTTTATGTTCAATAGATGTATATAATGATTGAACGTCAATAATTACCCAAAGAAATTCATTACTCCATTTGAAATTCTCGAAAATCTGTAACACATTCATAGTATCCTTTACATATGACTCCAGATTGGTAACATATTTTCTTAGAAATACATCCACATATTTAGAAATATGTGAAGTCAATAAATCTATACCCGCTATAATAGGTCTCCCAGGCGGATTATCCAAACTCTTATGAATTTTGGGCATATGATAGAATATAGGTATTATTGGACTATTTACCATTAAGAACTGAAATTCATCTTTGACAATTATATCATCATAGAGTGCTCTGGTTAATATTTCTCTTAACACATTAACATAATCACTAGTTGGATCTCCCTTTAAAAGAGGTAAGATGTTGCATCACTCAGTAATCTATAATATATAATATATATATATATATATATATATACACACACACACACACACACACACATCATGCCTGTAGTACCACTGTTCCACTGTGGTACTCAGGCTGCTCTCTTACCTTCCAGAACTGCCTTGTTACTCCAGGATGATTAACACCTGCCTCTGGCCTACAAAAGCCTGCTTTTCCCAGCAGTCTTGGCCAGTTCATCTGTTGCCATTACCTGTGTTGCTGTTTCTGTGTTTTCTCCTTTTTGATCTCCTGGAAATGACCTCTGCTCATCCCTCCGTTTTTGCACCTCTGCTTGTGACTCTGTACCTGCTTTCAGCTTCCAGTGTTTCTGCATTATCCTGCTGCAGAGTATTACCAACAATACCTGCTTTCAGGTTTCCAGTGTTTCTGCATTATCCTGCTGCAGAGTATTATCAACAATACCTGCTTTCACCTCTCCTCTCCGGTGTTATAGAGGACTAACCTGTTGTAGAATGTTACCAGCAGTCTCCACTACCTTGTGGTAAAGTTTTGCAGAACATCGCATCCTGTGTCTGTTATCTTCAGTGCCTTGCTCCGCAGACCATCGCACCTTGTGTGTTATTTCCACTACTTCGTGGAAAAGTCCTGCAGACAATCACATACAGCATCTGTTGTTTACTGAGTTGCTCTTGCTATGTCTGCCATACCCTACTGTACTGCATCTTGAAACCTGTGTAACTGGTGTTTAATAAAAACCACTTAATTAACTACACTCTCTCTGTGGTTTCATGTTGGGAATCCTGAAAGTAGGATCTGGCCACAAAATTGAGCCTGACGCTGCATGCTTTCCACCCTTGTTTGAGGATTCCCAGGGTACTGTTTTTTTTAACTCAGTAATCAATGTCCTGAGACCATGTATACTTTTCCTTTCGAAATCTCCCTTTTCCAGATGCTCCAAGTAGACATTTTCCAACTTCGCTCTCAATTTAATCAAGTCTTTTCTTTGCTAATTAAGGTGCTTAAACAACTTCCAGTCTCCATTCCAAGTACTACTTGCTCAAATACTAGTTCTGGAGTAGCAAATTCTTTATCTGTGGAGAAAGTCATCGCTGTAGTACATCCTCCAGAGTCTATACCTAGTAATAAAGTGGAATCAAGATACTTTTGCCCAGAAATGGATCCACCCAAGGAACAACCAAATTTATCGGTGCAAGCAGCACCTCAAAAATGTCTCTACAAGATTGCCATCTACTAGGAACCGCGGTGTAGCAAACTCCAGGTTCTCAGGTGCTCCACGCCTCCACCTTGTCCAAAGAAGAGCGATGGCGCAGAAGGACCAATTAACTATGTCTTTACTGCGCCAGTGATGTACATTTTTTACAAGATTGTCCACTCTGCAGACGCAGCACCTCCCGTTGCCACATTACTGCCCGTTCTGCTCCCTGGGATGAGGCCTAGCCCGCAAATTCCAGCCGCCTATCCAGAGGCGCCAGTTCCAGCCGCCTGTCCAAAGGCGCCAGTTCCAGCCGGCCGGTCCTGAGTTCCAGTTTCAATTTTGAGTCAATGGTCAGGAAGACTGCATTTTCAGTTGGGGGCTGTAGGTGGGGTGGCTCCCCCCTCTGCAAATTGGGACATTAGGTCCCGCTGCCATTTTTCTGCTGGGGGGAGTAGCTGGGCCCCCCAGCACATACAGCAGGCTTGAGTATCCCCCCCTGTCGAGTTTCAGGACAGTGGTTCCGTGGTCACAGCTATTAGGGGAGGACCAGTTTACCCCCCCATAGGACTCAGTAGGAGGTGGGGGTAGCCCTCTGCCAGCAGTAGGCCCTCTAGCATGTCAGTCCCTGCAGGAGGATAGCAACATAAGGCCCCCATATGTGTGGAACACCCCAGCTTGGAGGCCCAACCCCTTATGGACAAGGAGGTTCCATTCCAGTCGCACGGGGCGGAGGCCCACGCCGATTAGCATAGGTCACAGACAGGCGCAGTCTTAGTATTAGGTTTCTATGATGGAATAACTTGTACTTACTGGCTGTGGGGCGTGATGCCACCCCATAGCATAGTCTACTTTCCACCAGCGGTTCTGTAGGTGGGAGGTGGAGTACTGACACTTTGACTAGATCCCGGTTCGAGAGCAGGTCTAGGTATAGTTGTGTTGAAGGGGACAGGCAATATGGTAACAGATCTTTCATGTCAGCACAGGATTCACGGATAGTGGACTGGAGGGGGCAGAGGTCTGCAGCTTGTGGCTCCCTGTCTAAGACTTTTGTCAGTAACATGTCTCTCCCAGCATATGCAGGAGCCACCGTGGGGGACCAGTTTGCCAGGTCCGTGAGCAGTGGAGGACATACCTCGGCACAATCGAGAGTGGAAGGTCAGTTTGGCGGCTCTGAGGGTGGTTCCATTCGGCAAGGTGAGAACAATATGTATGAATTACTTGGTGTACAGCCGCTGTTGTCTGATTGTTATAGCTTCAGTATTGCATCCTCTTGGTCCGGGGACCACCCCCAGAAACGGTTAAGAAAATGCGCAAGCACTGTGTTACGTGTACGCATGATTGGGCACTGGGGGCGATGGGCTGGCCGTTATGAAAGTTCCCGTCTACCCGGGGCTGCAATGGAGCACTGCGCTAGAGCAGCCATGTTTCAGGAGGTTAGAGTTCCTGTTCGGGACAGGATTGATAAAGGCAGGTGTTCGCCATGTCCAAGAAGACTGAGTAGGCAGTGTTGAGGCGCTTTAAGGAGGTGGCGGGGGTGAAATTAGCTATAAGCCCTATACAACTGGCTTACGGCCGGGTATTTATTTGGCGCCTGTTACTGGGAATCCCGTCCGTAGGAGGGAAGGGACACGTGGACATTCTTGCCATCCACCTGCTAGGTTAGCGTGACGGGGCAACATGGTTGAGGGTGTCCCGGTATAAAAGGGGTGTTGGTTCCCCAGCCACAATGTGACGCCGGCAGCCAGGAAGAGGTTGGGGTTGGTGCTCCTTTTCTCAGTGTGGACTGCGGTTATTACTGCATCAGACTCAGTTGCCACATGGAGTGGCGTGCAGGTTCTCCCACATTCGGCTCATATAGGTAGGGGGCTGCCCCTTAAGAGTTTTGTGTCAAGGCAGACAGTAGGAGAGGGACAGGTACTCGGCCCTCCTGTCCCTGCAGAGGGCAAGATCACCGATTAATGTGGCTAGCTGGAGCCAATGAATCGATTGCTGCCCACTCCAGTGGTAAGCAGAGGGGCCTGTCAGGACGGTCGCGATTGTGAACCTGAAATCTTCAAGTTTAGTTCCTGATGTTTTCGCTGAGAAAGTTTGCAGGGAGGTTGCGTTGGGGCGTATGTGCGCCCCTTTTCAAATCCCTCACCTACCGGGGCTTGGTGGTTTCCCCGTTAGGGCTGGTTCCTAAGCAGGCTGCGGGAAAGTTTGGGCTGGTACAGCACCCGTTATTCTCGCATGGGGCAGCAGTGAATGATGCTCTCCCTCAGATGCAATGGGTAGTAGGTGGACTAGTACTTACCTATGGGATACGCAGTCTCCTGCGTGTTTCTTGAGTGTGTCAGATCTTTCGTACAGCGGTTCGGCTGTGCGGGCACGGGCCATCATGGCATCACCCATTACTTGGAAGATTTTCTGATACAGGCCCGATATGCTAGGAAATTTTGTTTTAGGTAGGGTCTCGTTTCTCTTCATGGGTTGTCCGAGTCGCACGCAGATGGAAAGTTTCGACAATATGGCGGTTGCATTTTGGCATCGAGATAGACACGGTCTCGGGCCTTTTTAGGCTCCCCTTAGGGAGTTGAGGAAGCAGCACACTCTGATAGCTGTGGTGATTGAGTGCTAGTGAGTACTTTTGTAGCAGACCCAATCCATACTGGGGTTTTTCAAGTGTCAGAGGTTCGAGCAGGCGATGGCCAGGCACAATCTCCCTCATTGTAGTATTCATCTTTATACTGAGATCCGAGAGGATTTCTCAGTTTGGGATCTGTCCCTGCTAGAATTTGGTGTTGGAACTCTTTGCAAATGCAGCCGAGGCAGTTGGTTTGGTGACCTATGTTGTCGGGGACTGGTGCACTGCACCGGGGTCCGGCGAATGGGTTCAGTCCGGCTGGACTGATAGGTGGGTTCTCCTAGAGATCGTCCCAATAGTGGGAGCTGTGGAGCTTTGTGCTCACAATTTTGTTGGGATGCAAATAGTTTTCTAGTGTGATAATTTTAGAGTAGTGCAGGCCATTTATCGGCATCAGGATACTTTGTTGCGCAGGTGGATATTGTGCTGTTTGTCCTACGATATCTGCTTCTAGGCCTGGCACGTTCCCAGTGTTAAGAATGCTCTGGTGGATGTTTGTTAGAGGCCAAGGTGATAGGTTTAGAACTCTACCCCCAGGGCCTCCCTAATGGGTTCCCCTGGTCCCGTTTAGGTATGGCAGATGGTCAAGTCGACAGAGGGTCTAGCCAATTCATCCTGTGCTACCGCCACATGGAGGAAGTATCTTGTGGTTTGGTAGGAGTGGTGCGCTTTACAGAGCCACTGTCAAGACACTAATGAAGGTGGGCAAAAGCGCAGGCTAGCATTTGTTTTTGCCAGTAAGTTCTTAGCAACTCTGGCAGGGGCTCTGGTGGGAATATCGTTCTTCGCTAGTCTGCGCCGGGAGGACGACTATGCCAGAAGTTTTGTTATTTCCATGGTTTAGAAAGGTTGGGCGAGGGATCTCCCGGTACCCCTGGACAGACGAGTCCCATTAGTGATTTCTCTCTTGTAAAAATTAATGGAAGCGTTTTTCAAAAGGGTGCGGGACTGTCACGGGCACTAGGAGTCTTTGCCCAGGATATCACCAGATCATGTTCTTACCAGAGTAATATAGCTGGTACTATGGTCCTCTGGTAGCAGGGTGACAACGGAACAGGAGAATTGGTAGATGGTGAGAGAATGCTCAAGGAAAGTCTATGACTAGCCGCAGCTGGTAATGACTAGAGGTATGAACACGAGGAACCAGATGGACAAGTAAACGTGAGGAGAGTCAGTGGTCTGCGTACAGCAAGTTGTACCACTGCTATAGTGAGGAGGAATGTCCAGGAGTAGAGAGGAGGTAGTGAAAGTCAGTGGTCTGCGTATAGCAAGTTGTACCACTGTCTATAGTAAAGGAATGGATTCCAGGTGCAAGTAGGTAACGGGGAAGTCAGTGGTCTGCGTACAGCAAGTTGTACCACTGCTATATATATGTGAGGAGGGGCACGAGGAGATGAATGGAATGGAATGCAGAGGATACGCGGGCACACGGAACTTGATCCCACGATGATAACCACAATACAATAATAACTGACAAGCGCTGCTTGAAGTATACAAAGTCACTATAGAGATCCAGGTAATAGGAAACAAAGTCAATAGTAACAATAGCTTCAGTAGATGGAAGACTCCGGAGATGAACACAACACAGTCCAGACGGATATGCAATACAATAGCAAAGTCAATGGAAAGTATGCATACCGCGGTTCAGGAGAGCAGGCTGTCAAGGAGATGCGCAGGGATACCTGAACGGCTGAACGCCGGCAGGAGGAGAAACCACTGGATGATGGAAGCGGTAATCAGGTTGGTGCAGCGCACGGAAGGTAACCGGTAATCAACGGAGCAATACTCAGGAAGCAGTAGTAAGTAAAACTGGAAACATGATGAACACAGGAGAGTTGAGGCTGTCTGGTATCCGGCAGTAGTAGCGGAGGCAGCGGAGGGAAGGCACGCTGAACACAGGAGAGTAGAGGCGGTCTGGAATCCGGCAGTAGTAGCGAAGGCAGCGGAGGGGAGACACGCTGAACACAGGAGAGTAGAGACGATCTGGAATCCGGCAGCAGTAGCAGATAGGAATCAGTGGAGAGCTGAAACGATGAACACAGGAGAGTTGAGACGATCTGGAAACCGGCAGTAGTAACGGAGGCAGCGGAGAGCAGACACGCTGAACACAGGAGAGTTGAGGCGGACTGGAATCCGGCAGCTGTAGCAGATAGGAATCAGCTGAGTGCAGACACGATGAACACAGGAGAGTTGAAGTGATCTGGAAACCACAATCGTAGTAGACAGGAATCAGCTGGAGCTGAATACACGAGGAAACACAGGAACACCTTCAGAGGCTCATGGGGAATGAGACTCCAAGATCAGGCAACTAGGTAATGATCACAGGTGGTTTAAATAGGGAGGGTTGCCTGATCATCCAATCAATTAAAAGCAACAGGTACTGAAGGTTTCATAAGGGCTGCACATGCGCAGACCCTCAGGATGGCGGACGGCTACGGTTCCTGAACACAGGAGAAATGGCACTCACAGTCCGGTGAGTGACAGTACCCCCCCTTTTAAAGGTGGGCACAGAACATATGGAACCGGGTTTGTCCGGAAACTTGGAATAAAACTTCTTAAGAGCTGGAGCGTTAAGATCTTCTGCTTTAATCCATGTAAGCTCTTCAGGACCAAAGCCCTTCCAATGAACGAGGAAACAAAACACTCCTCGCAAAATTTTTGCATCCAATATGATGAGCTTGAACTGGCCGAGGTGCTGAAGGAGGGACCGAGAAACGGTTGATGATAAGAGGTTTGAGCAAAGACACATGGAAGGCATTGGAAATACGAAGGTTCTTAGGTAGTAGAAGTTTGAAACAAACTGGATTTATCACTTGAATGATCCTATATGGACCAATAAAACAAGGAGCGAACTTCATAGATGGGATCTTCAAACGAATATTTTTGGTTGATAACCATACACGATCTCCGATCTTAAGTGGTGGAATAGCCCGTCTCTTTTTATCTGCAAAAGACTTATATCTGGCAGATGTCTTCTTTAAACAGGTTCTGACCTGAGACCAAATATTTTTGAAGGTCTGACAAACAGTCTCTTCAGCAGGAACTTGGGTGGGAGGGCAGGAAATTCCGGAAAAGACGGATGGTGACCGTAAACCACAAAGAATAGAGTTTTAGGAGATAACACATGATACATGTTGTTATGAGCCAATTCAGCCCATGGAAGCAAATCTACCCAGTTGTCTTGGTTGGCTGAAGAGAACATCCTTATAAAAGTCTCAAGATCTTGATTGACCCTTTCGGTTTGTCCGTTTGATTGAGGATGGTAGGAGGATGAGAGTGATAATCGGATACCCAAGGTCTTACAGAGGGCCCGCCAGAATCTGGAAACGAATTGCACTCCTCTATCTGAAACAATCTCAGAAGGACATCCATGAATACGGAAGATTTCTTTGATGAAATAATCAGCCAGAGTAGATGAAGAAGGTAAACCGGTCAAAGGAACGAAATGTGCCATCTTCGAAAATCTATCCACCACTACCCAAATAGTATTGCACTTTTTACTAGGAGGAAGATCAGTAACAAAGTCCATACTAATATGGGTCCACGGCTTGGAAGGAATGGGTAGTGGTTGAAGCAAACCCGCTGGAGTTATGCGGGGAGTCTTAAACTGGGAACACAATTCACAAGCAGCCACAAAATCTTTGACATCTCTCCTCATAGAAGGCCACCAGTAACTTCGAGAAAGAATTTCAAAAGTCTTGCGTTCACCAGAATGTCCAGAAAAATGAGAAGAGTGAAACCACAAAAGGATTTTCTTCCTAAGAGCAGGAGGCACGAGGGTTCTCCCAAATGGTAGCACCTTAGTGGAAGAAGCAGCCAGAGAAACATATTTGGGGTCTAATATAGAGTGGTTAGGACCATCTTCAACGTCTGAGGACGTCACAAAAGCTCGAGATAGGGCGTCTGCTTTTTTATTTTTCGCAGCTGGTTTGAAGGTTATGATTAGTTCAAAATGAGAAAAGAAAAGAGACCATCTTGCTTGACGAGGATTCAAACATTGAGCAGACTGTAAATATGACAAATTTTTATGATCAGTAAAAATTGTCACAGGATGACGAGCTCCTTCCAACAAATATCTCCATTCCTCTAATGCTACTTTTATAGCCAGCAACTCCTTGTCCCCGATGGTATAATTCTTCTCCGCAGGCAGAAGTCCCGAGAGTAAAAGGCACAAGGATGGAATTTTTGTTGCTCCGATCTTTGGGAGAGAATGGCTCCTAAGCCAACATTAGAGGCATCTACCTCTAGGAAGAAGGGAAGCCTCACATCAGGCTGTCGAAGAACAGGAGCGGAGGAGAAGGGCTCTTTGAGAAACTGGAAGGCTTGAAGGGCCTCAGAGGACCATTGTTTAGTATTGGCCCCTTTACGAGTTAGGGCCACAATAGGAGATGCAATCGAGGAAAAATCTTGAATGAAGCGTCTATAGTAATTGGCAAAACCTAAAAAACGCTGAATTGCACGAAGAGTAGTTGGCTAAGGCCAATGTAATACAGCATTCACCTTTTCTGGATCCATCTGAAGACCAACTCCGGAGACAATATATCCCAGAAATGGAATCTGGGGCAACTCGAATGAACATTTTTCTAACTTGCAGAATAATGAATTTTCCCAGAGTCTGGAAAGGACCTCTGCCACATGTTGATGATGTGAAGGCAGGTCCTGAGAAAAGATTAATATGTCGTCCAGACACAAACATATAACAAGTCCCGGAAGATCTCATTAATGAAACCCTGGAAAACAGCGGGGGCGTTACATAACCCGAAGGGCATTACTAAATATTCATAATGCCTGTCTCTGGTGTTGAAAGCTGTCTTCCATTCGTCATCAGACCTGATTCGAATTAAATTATAGGCACCACGAAGATCCAACTTGGTAAAGATCCGGGCTCCCTTGATACGATCAAATAACTCAGTAATTAATGGAATGGGATACCGATTTTTGATAGTTATGGCGTTAAGTCCACGGAAATCTATGCAAGGACGTAATGACCCATCCTTCTTTTTTACGAAGAAAAACCCTGCTCCAGCGGGAGAGGTAGAAGGTCGAATAAATCCTCGCTGGAGATTCTCTTTGATGTACTCAGATGTGGCTTGAGTTTCAGGTAACAAAAGTGGATACACCCGACCCCTGGGAGGAGTCTTGCCAGGTTGAAGGTCAATCGGACAGTCCCACGAACGATGAGGAGGAAGACGTTCAGACTGAATTTTATCAAATACATTGACAAAAGAAGCATACTGAGGAGGAAGTCCCGGTGAACAAGGTGAAATAGAGGATTGCTGTATCTTGAGAGGAACGACTTGAGAGAGGCAACGATGATGACATTCAGGCCCCCAAAATGTACTTTTCAAAGTAATCACTGGTAGGGACCATTGATTCACGAGGGATTTAGAAATAAAGTTTCCTGCAGCTCCAGAGTCAATAAGTGCTTGGGACACGAAAGATTTGGTAGCAAAGAAAACCGTAACATCAAAAGCACAAACTTTTAATTTCGTAGAACATGGAGAGGACTCCAGGGACCCTAACTTCACCTCTCCAGAACTGGTTAGGGCCTGGCATTTCCCGATTTCTTAGGGCTTGAATTGAGCATATGAGTAGAATCAGCACAATAGATACAAAGTCTATTTTTTACTCTTCGGTCCCTCTCCTCTGAAGTTAATTTGGAGCGACCTATCTCCATAGGTATCACCGGAGATGAAACTTGGCGAACTTGAGGACTTGAGCGAAGAGGTGCTTTAAATGAAGTTGTTTTTTCAGACTCTCTTTCACGAAATCTCATGTCTACACGATGGCAAAGAGAAATCAAATCTTCTAGAGAAGTAGGTAATTCTTGAGTAGTCAGTGCATCTTTAATTTTATCAGAAAGCCCCTGCCAGAAGGCGGCAATTAAAGCTTCAGTGTTCCACTGAAGTTCAGAGACTAATATCCGAAATTGAATGACGTACTGGGCTACAGTACGAGAACCCTGACGTAGACGGAGGATGCTGGATGCAGCGGAAATAACACGACCAGGTTCATCAAATACACTTCGAAACGTGGAAATAAATTTGGCACTATCTTGTAATAATGGATCATTTCTTTCCCACAGAGGGGAAGCCCATGCGAGAGCTTGTCCTGGAAAACAAGGAAATGAGATAGGCCACTCTGGAACGATGCGTAGAGAAATTGTGAGGTTGAAGCTCAAAATGAACTGAGCATTGATTTAGAAAACCCCTGCATGTTTTGGGGTCTCCATCATATTTTGAAGGAGTAGGCAGGTGTAGCGTGGAAGCAGTAGACACCTGGGATGGCACTGGGAAAACGGAGGAAGGCACAGGAGCATCAACAGTAGCTGTGATATTTTGCGCAGACGTTCTTTGGGAGGCTAACGCCTGGCAACATTGCAGCAATTGTTGTTGGCGAACATCCTGTTGTTCAATACGGATAACCAGATACTGCAGCATCTCTTTAGCTGTAGGTTCCGCTCCTGGGTCTGTCATGGCCTGATCTTACTGTCACGGGCACTAGGAGTCTTTGCCCAGGATATCACCAGATCATGTTCTTACCAGAGTAATATAGCTGGTACTATTTTCCTCTGGTAGCAGGGTGACAACGGAACAGGAGAATCAGCAGATGGTGAGAGAATGCTCAAGGAAAGTCTATGACTAGCCGCAGCTGGTAATGACTAGAGGTATGAACACGAGGAACCAGATGGACAAGTAAACGTGAGGAGAGTCAGTGGTCTGCGTACAGCAAGTTGTACCACTGCTATAGTGAGGAGGAATGTCCAGGAGTAGAGAGGAGGTAGTGAAAGTCAGTGGTCTGCGTATAGCAAGTTGTACCACTGAGACTCCAAGATCAGGCAACTAGGTAATGATCACAGGTGGTTTAAATAGGGAGGGTTGCCTGATCATCCAATCAATTAAAAGCAACAGGTACTGAAGGTTTCATAAGGGCTGCACATGCGCAGACCCTCAGGATGGCGGACGGCCACGGTTCCTGAACACAGGAGAAATGGCACTCACAGTCCGGTGAGTGACAGGGACATGCATATGAGATTGCATTGTCATGGTTGGCTTACAGGAAATTGATCCCTAGGCTCTGCTAAACACGGCTAAGCCCACCCACGGGCGCGGTGTCTAACAGACAGGTGGTTTTCACCAGGAACCCACGCAAGGAGGTATGGTATTGGTTGCACCAAGTCTGCAGGTCACGGTCCCGTGAGTGAGTGCACAGCAGAACGATGTGTGGGAGCCAGGTGAAGTGGATGGAAATGATGAGTCCACAGATGAGTGGTATAAATACAGGCACAACAATAATATAGGCTGATGGCCAGCAGCCAATGAGTCACTAGGAGAATAGGTACTCTGTAGTACTGAAGCAGCAATAGTTCAACACAGCCAGAGGCTGAAGGCTGACTGGAGTGGTGGAGGTAACTTGTAGTAACAGCTGATGAGTCCCAGATGAAATAGCAGCTTTGAGCGGTAGCGATGAAAGAACTGAAGCTGTCACAATAGAGTACACTGGAGATGATAATAGAGGTACTGGAGCAGCGATAGTTCAACACGGCTAGAGACTGAGAGCAGGCTGGAGTAGCGGAGGTAACCAGTGGTAACAGCTGATGAGTCACAGATGTAGTAGCAGCTCTGAGTGGTAGCGATGAGAGAACCAGAGCTGTCACAATGAAGTACACTGGAGATGGTAAGTGAGGTACTGGAGCAGCGAAGGTTCAACACGGCCAGAGACTGAGAGTAGGCTGGAGTAGCAGAGGTAACTCGTGATAGCAGCTGAGGAGTCACAGGTGTGATAGCGGCTCTGAGTGGTAGCGATGAGAGAACTGGAGCAGTCACAATGAAGTACACTGGAGATGGTAAGAGAGGTACTGGAACAGCGATGGGTTAGCACAGACCACGGACTGAGAGCAGACTGGAGCACAGGCAAACCACAAGGAGAACAGGAACCAGAACCACAGGCTGCAGGAAGTGAGCTTGCAGAACAGGCATCAGACAGGTGAATCCAGGAGGTTTAAATAGTGCTCCAGAAGTGCTTAGCTAATGAAAAAGAGGGAGGAGGTCCTGAAGTGCAATAGGCTTGCACCTACACAGATCTGAATATAGCTGAATGAATGAACTGGAGAATGTCTGATGCTGGGACATGGCAGTTTCCAGATGAATGGACTGCAGGTAACGAGACAGGTACTATCTGTGGGAACGGAGCGTTACACGCATTATATTGCACTGCTTGTGTCATGTTATATTTGGTGCCTTCCGAGTGAGGAAACTAATTGCCTCTGCTAGGTCTTCTCCTTTGCTGGGTATGCTAGCACAGTATGGTGTGATATTCTGCTCTTCGGTATGCTGTCAAGTGAGACGATCCAAATCCGACCAGTTTGGTAGAGGGTGCTGGTTTACAATGTTTCCAAAGGATGGTTTCATTGTTTGCCTATGCAACAATGAAGGATTTTGTTTTCCTGCGGCTTGAATCCGCGGCCCCATGGCTGGGGCATGGGACAGTTAACTACTCACCAGATATCAGTTTTGGTGGTATGCAAGTATATTTTGGTTGTGCTAGGCTTTGGCAGTTTTCATTTCGGGACCCATTCCTTCCAAATCAGGGCTGCCACATCTGCAGAGGTTGGTGGTTCGGCTAAGCCTGCTATGTCAGGAGCTTGGAGGTGGAAATCTAATTTGTATAAGTGTTATGTACAGCCTTCTCTTCTTCCTTGTCTTTTCTCCCCGCTTACTCTCTCTGCTGTGGTGAAACAGGGTTTCGGCTCCTTGTTGCCTTTGTAGGCAGGGCGCAAAAGGATTTCTCCATTTAAAAGTGGGCCTGATTGGCACTTAGCACCACAAGGTTTTATGGTTTTACTTTCACTTGTGTTTCTGCTCCCCTTTTTGTTTCCCTCTTTAGCTTTTGTGAGCAAGTGCGCCTCTGGTAGGATGTGCTGCTGTGGGTGTGGAGTATGTGTGTTCTCAACAAGTCTCATTGCTTCCTTTCTTGCTATTTTTCCTTTTCATTTTCAGTTCCAATGCCTAGGAAAGTTGACTGGTGTTGCTTATGTATGCTAATGTTTTGTGCTTTCCTGCCTTTACAGACCACTGGACCCCTGTGGCGTATTCGGGTGCTAGGACACTGTTTATTGGGCTGTGTTGCATACGGCAGCAAGGGATACATCTTAATTTCTGGGGTCGGTAGTTTTTAACTGGATAGGAAAAAGGCAGGAATAAAGGTTATACTGTGGTAGCCTAGTTCATTCACTATCTAAGTGGGATGCGGATTGAGCACCCGCTCATTAGCTTTCGGAACCCCTTCTATAGGCAGGATGATGTTCATATGAGCATTGAGGGCATGGTTTTTGTTTATAGGGGATATTTACAGGCGTATAGCATTGGTAGGGTAGGTTGGTGGCGGGCCTCGGGTCCTAGGGATCCGGGCGTGGCCGGAAAACGCAGTGCAGTCAACAGCCAGCGGTTAGGGCGCACATTACAGTAATGGGCATCCTTAACCCGCCTCTCTTCAATGGAGTCTGCTATAGTCTCGGTCCAAGTTGTGCCCATGCGGGTCGGTTTGTGGTTGCATTCCGTTAGCCCAGAAGGGTTGCAGGTTCTGTAGTGCCCGGGGCGAATGACCCATATAAGGTGGATATGTGCGCCCAGGGTGTGTGGGCTGTCCCCCCATATGGGGGTGTCCCATGGTTAATGCTGGGGCATCCTGGTTTGCCTGGTGGATGTCGAACTGACTGCTCTTTTTCTCCACCACCACACCTTCAAAATAAACTCTGTTAATTTTGCCCACACTAAGGTGTTTTGTCATTTATTCAAGAATGGTTCAAATAAGGGTAAGAGGTTAAAGGAAGGAAAAATATCAGCCATTAAGCATTTTAAACCGTTTGTTCTGAGGTTATCTAAAGACATTCTTTGTTGCTTGAATATATCTTCTAATAATTTTATTTGCATCCAAACTTCTATTTAATAATAATGCTCCCAAAGCTGCAATTCATCATCATCATCATCATTTATTTATATAGCGCCAGCAAATTCGGTAGCGATTTACAATTGGGAACAAACATTAATAAGACAATACTGGGTAATACATACAGACAGAGAGGTAAGAGAACCCTGCTCGAAAGCTTACAATCTATAGGACAATGGGAGTTAGAAACACAAGGGCATGTGCTACATCATATTGCACAATGGACCAGCCAGACTGCAAAGGTAAAAGTACTGAGTGGGCTATGTGTGTTGCAATGTTGGTCAGAAGGTTGTTGTCTTGCGTTAGCAGTGTAGAGGATGGTAATAGGGTAATCTAGGGAAATTAAGATGATGGTTGAGGAATATCATAACCTTGTCTGAAGAGGTGGGTTTTCAGTAAACGCTTGAGGGTTTGAAGACTAGAGAAAAGTCTTACTGTGCGTGGGAGGGAATTCCACAAAGTGGGTGCAGCCCGAATAAAATCCTGTAACCGAGAATGGGAGGATGTGATGAGAGTGGAGGAGAGACGTAGATCTTGTTCAGAACGGAGGTGTCGAGTAGGGAGATATTTCGAGACAAGTGAGGAAATGTATGTCGGTGCAATTTTGTTGATGGCCTTGTATGTTAGTAGAAGAATTTTATATTGGATTCGTTGAAATACAGGCCACTCTGTCAGTCTCTACATTGGCTAATGTAGAGACTGACAGAGTGGCTCAGCAGAGGAATAACGGTTTGTAGGGAAAATCAATCTAGCTGCCGCGTGCAAAATAGATTGTAGGGGTTCAAGTCTGACTTTGGGAAGACCAGTAAGGAGGGAATTGCAAAAGTCGATGCGGGAGATGATGAGTGCATGAATTAATGTTTTTGCGGTGTCTTGTGTCAGATAAGTGCATATTCTGGAAATGTTCTTTAGGTGTATGTAACATGATTTAGATATAGAGTTGATGTGGGGAATAAACGACAGTTGTGAATCAAGGATTACACCTAGGCAACGAGCTTGCGGGGTGGGATTTATGGTCATGTTATCAACAGAAATAGAAATGTCAGGCAGGAAGCTTCTGTTTTTGGGTGGGAATATTATTAATTCAATTGAAAGATTGAGTTTGAGTTGGCGAGAAGACATCCAAGATGAAATGGCAGAAAGGCAGTCAGTAACGCGAGACAACACAGATGGCAAAAGATCAGGAGAGGATAGATAAATTTGTGTATCATCCGCATAGAGATGATACTGAAATCCAAAGGAGCTTATTATTTTTCCAAGAGAAGTGGTGTAGATAGAGAATAGCAGAGGACCTAGGACTGAGCCTTGTGGAACTCCAACTGATAAAGGAAGCAGAGCAGAGGTGGATCCACAGAAATTAACACTGAAAGAGCGATTAGATAGGTAGGATGAGAACCAGGATAGGACAGTGCCTTCAAGACCTAGGGATTGTAGCGTTTGTATGAGGAGAGAGTGGTCAACAGTGTCAAATGCAGCAGAGAGATCCAGGAGAATTAGAAGAGAGTATTGATTATTATTTTTTGCTGTGATCAAATCATTGACAACTTTGATCAGCGCAGTATCTGTGGAGTGTTGAGAGCAAAGCCTGACTGAAGAGGATCCAATAGGTTGTTTGCTGTAAGAAAGTGTGTGAGGCGGGTGTAGGCAATTCTCTCGAGAAGCTTGGAGGGGCATGGGAGCTGGGAGATGGGGCGGTAATTTATGAGAGAGTTAGGGTCAGAATGCTGTTTTTTAAAATGGGAGTAATCACTGCATGCTTGAATAGTGATGGAAAAATACCAGTAGAAAGAGATAGATTACAGATTTTAGTTAGAGGGGGAATGAGCACAGGAGACAGGGACATACCAATTTGTGAGGGAATGGGATCAAGAGGACAGGAGGTAGAGTAGGAAGATGAGAAGAGAGTAGAAACTTCCTCTTCATTTGTGGCATCAAATGAAGAGAGAGTGTCAGAGGGTGCTACAAAGGAATTGAGCAGATTGCTTGTCAAGGGAGATACCATTTCAAGCCTGATCTTATCAATTTTGTCTTTGAAATAGGAAGCAAGATCCTGTGTACTGATGTTAGTTGGAGGATTTGGGGCAGGAGGATTCAGAAGAGAGTTAAATGTGTTAAAGAGGCATTTGGGGTTAGAAGCCTGAGCATAGATGAGAGATTGGTAGTATGCTTGTTTAGCAGTGTCCAGAGCATTTCTGTAGGAGTGGTAGATATCAGTATATGTGATGAAATCATAAGAGGCACAAGATTTACGCCAGTGATGTTCTGCTTTACGAGAAAGTTTTTGTAGAGTTCGTGTTACTGTAGTGTGCCACGGTTGGCAACGAATTCTACGCGAAGTATGTAGTGTCGCTGGAGCCACTTGATCCAGGGCAGTTGCTAGGGTGTAATGAAAATGAGGTATTGCTCGATCAGGGGAGGAGAATGTAGAATTTGGGGAGAGAAGGTGTTGGAGAGAGGTGGAAAACTGTTGAAAATCAATAGCGTTGATATTCCTGCGGGTACGAGGAGGCTTGGAAGAGTTTGACACTAGGGAGGTTAAAGAACTGGGGATGAGCGAGTATCTAATAAGGTGATGATCCGAGAGGGGGAAAGGAGTGTTAAGGAAATCAGAAACTAAGCATAGTCTAGAGAAAACAACATCAAGACAGTGGCCATCCTGATGAGTAGCTGATTCAATCCACTGGGAGAGGTCAAGTGTGGAGGTTAGAGAGAGTAGTTTGAAAGCAGCATTGGAATGTGGATTAGAAATAGGGATGTTGAAATAACCCATGATGATGGTGGGGATATCAGTAGATAAGAAGTGAGGGAGCCACGCAGAGAAGTGTTCAAGAAATTGTTGGTGTGGACCAGAGGGGCGATAGATGACAGCAACACGCATATAGAATGGGTTAAAAATCCTATTAGCATGTACTTCAAAATATGTGAATGTGAGTGATGGGACACTTGGTAGAACTGTGAATGTGCACTGTGGGGAGAGACGTAGTCCAACTCCCCCTCCTTGTCTGCCTCCTGGTCTGGGGATGTGGGTGAAATGGAGACCACCATGTGAAAGGGCTGCAGGTGAGGCAGTGTCTGAATGCGTGATCCATGTTTCTGTTATTGCTAGAAGGTTGAGGTTGTTTGAGGAAGAGATCATGTACGGAGGTAAGTTTGTTACAAACAGAGCGTGCACTCCAAAGGGCACATTTAAAGGACTTTGGAAGAGAGGGGAGACAGGTTATGTGTTTTAGGTTTGCCAGAATTCTGTAGTGTTTAGATATATGTGTGTGGGAGAAGTGAGGGGGACCTGGATTAGGTGATATATCACCAGCTAATAGAAGCAGGGAGGAAGAAAGGTAGGAAAGATGATCGTAAGATGTGTGTCCTTTTAGTTTCTGACGGCAGTATGAGGCTGTTAAAGTTATTGAATTTAAATAGCAAAAGAGTTCATGAGTGTTCACTAGAGGTGAGTGAAGTAATGAAGGGGCAATGTGGACAGAGGTGTGTGTTGCAGGATGGATGAGGGATGATATAGTCCTAAAGATAATGCCATGAAAAGAGAGAAAGAAAAATATTTTGGCAAGCATTGGGACTATTAGTCAAATAGCAAAAAAGAGGAATTAAAGGAACTGCCTAATTGCAATGTCCAGCGTAATAAGATAAGTAGTGCAGAGCTAGGATGCAGCAAATGTAGTGTATTCCTGGATGTCTGGATAGTATAAAGTAATGATGTGGGGGAGTGGGTGGAAGTGTTGAATGGAGAGTAATAAAGAGCAGGTAATTGAATAGCTGAGATTTTGCAGAGTCATGAGAGAGGAGAGTGGTTGAAAGACAGTATAATTTCTTCCTACTTGTGATGGGAGACAAGGCTTAAATAGAATTGAAGTACAGTGGTGAGATAGGGGACTGAAATAACTGTAGCATGGGTAGGGAGTGGCTGAGCAAGTAGTACAGCAGGCTGATTAAACATAGTGGATTTTGCAATGTAAACAAACTAACAGATAAAACAAACTTTCATGAGATGAGAAGAAAATAAGATCAGAGTGCAAAACAGTCCTCATGCTGCATGGAGCTTGTAGCCAGGGTGAGTTGAAGACATCAGAGGTAGAATATGGAGTTTCAAGTGCGTACTGACTGTTGTCCTTGTGTAGCTGTGTTAATAAGCAGAATGTTCTTTTCTTGTTTCCTCCGGTATAACTCCGAATTATGCTGTTTAAATTTTTTGTTTCACACTTGTATCTATACACACTTAGAGCTATACACACTAACTAAGCAGCCATCACTGGCTTTGCAGCCATTCTACTATGAATATATCTGGTTAACAGACACATGTGATCAGAGTTCTTCAATCAAGGCCTCAATAAATCACCACCCCCCCCCCAACAAACCTTAGCAGTAAAAGGTTTAAACAAACAAATAGTGAAAGGACAACTTGCAATAAGGCTGTAGTAATTACCATTAGAAATAAAATTGCATTTTCTTAATTCAGATCAGACTGTTGCAATAAGGCAATAAGGCTTTGTACTTAATTTGTACTTTTAAGGTAGCAACCCTGTATCCAAGCCATAGCAGAGCTGATGAATAGGGTGGGTCTCAGGTCAGAACACATGAAAGGACATTTTCTGTTGTACAGAGTAGGATTGTGGCTCAGAGTTCTGAGCCTGGAGCAAATGGAAGATTAGAGGGAATGTTCCAGAGAGCAGGTTTGAAAAGTAAAAGCCGGACTCCGATGTGTGACATTTACTGTCCTCATCTTTCTGATATTGGATGACAAGGTGGCTATATATCGCCACCATTGGGCAAAAGGCATAAAACACTTCATCAATGTTTGCTGGCACTTGTTTGTTACAATCTGCCTCTGTCTGCAGTACATCATCTCCCCTGTGGATTCTGCTTTGCCTATGTCAGATACTGCCTGCAATGAGTTAAGCTCTCGTTAGTTCTGGATCCTGAGTCTCATTTGTAAAAGACTTCCTTTTACAATAGACTGGTGCCTGTTCAATTGTCTCTGCTGCTGGTCTCTCTGAGTAACTGCTGTGATCTGTTCCTGATTTTTCTCCTAGTATCTGACTCCTGTTTGTCTCATCGGAACACACTTTTTCTTGTGACCCTGACTTTGGCTTCGTTTGACTTCGCTCCTACTTATCCCCTAGTGTTTTGGATCTCGTTGCTTCGGACTCTGGCTTGCCTGACCTACCTCCAGTGTGATTCTTCCCTGGATCATCCAGTGACTCCTGCTACCACAGCTAAACATAGTTATTCCAGTATCATGTACCTGCAGCTATCCTTTTGTGCTTGGTATTCAGTGTCTCCTGCTTCCTCAGCTCAACCTGGTATCCTGTTCCTGCTGCTCCTATGGACTTGTGCTAGCTGATTTACCATTAACTGCATCTAGTTTACACCTGTGTGACTTGTGTTCAAAATAAAGACACCCTATTTCATTCACAACTACTTTATGCGGTATTCAAACTTGGAACCCTAACACTGTTGTGGTAAAAACCTTGACTAGTTACTGCAGAATACTAAATATTTTAATTTTAATGTTTTTAATGTAATGTACTGTTTTTGTTTAGTTTTTTTATAAGTTGAGCAACATATATGTTTTGAAATAAACCGCTTCAAAAGAATAATATAACAGCAGTATCTATTGTGCTACTCTCTTACTTATTATACAATATCAATTATCGAAGAATGTGGGGAACAATCTGAAATGTTTTTTAAAACATCTCAGAAGTACAAGAAAGTAGAAATATCTGGGAGAGAAGGAGGACGGAATTAAATACATGCTTGTGTTATAAGGAACTTTTGTACGTACATTTCCTAAGAGGGGATAGGAAAAGTCTTTGATGCACATGTGTGCTTTTCACAGCTAATACATTTCTTTCCTTGTTGGGTGTGTTTGTGTGATCTTTTTCTCTAAGGAAAACGTATACTTGTTTTAATTTTTATACACAAAGGTTTTTTTTTGACATTTGTAGGAACTTATACTCCTGACATCTATTATATCAACTCATTGCCCAAAAATATATTCTCCCTCAACGGAAAAGACACTAACTTGATTTTTTGATTGCGTATCTGCCATCCAATGCCACAACCACAATGCTCTTAAAACTGGTACTACAGTAGTCCTAATTCTGGCAAATATGGTTGACTCTGCCATTCAAAGATGCAAACATAAGGCTCTTATGACAGTTAAAACAGAAGCCATAATTCCGGCAGCAAATCTGAAGGCATCTACAGAGGCTTCACATATGAGTTTCCCAATTGTAAAGTGTTACAGAATCTGCTGGCGTTATATAAATAAATTTTGATGCATGTTGCCGTTTGCATGGCCTGAACGATCTTCAGCAAATGACTCCTTTTAACTCCATCCTAGATACACTTTCGTAGATTATTCCCCCAGACACTTAAAGCGCTGGATGTCACTGCAGTGGCTAACATTGCCTCAGACATAGTATGCAGTCTCCTTGCACTTACATTTTCTTTATTTATTCCATTCCATCCTTGAAAGAATTTGCACACTCCCTCCAAGGTTAGGGTGACTTTTTTTATGAGTTTGGGAACTGGTGTATCAACCGTAGAAGATTCATCGCCTACTTTAGTTTGCTCTGCTGTAAAAGAGAATGTATGACTCCGTTTATAGTGTTAAAAATGCACCTGTCTGGGTGTTTCCATTCCTCTGAAATAATCTATTTAGCTCTTCTGTTAAGGGAACACAATTTTTTTTCATGGATTCCTGAAAACAGCATATCTTGCACCGAATGTCTTTCTATATTATCCTATAAACAGATTTCAACAATTGAAGCACCATGTCAGCATTAACGTTACATTTTTCCTAAGCAATCCACATCAAAACCTTCTGACAAATCCGATTGAACAAACTGTAGTTATGATTTACACTTTGTGCTTTAAATTTTCCTCTTGCAATAATGTGACTTTCATTCACTTAGCACCTCTGAACAAGTTAAAACTTTCATGCCCCTATCTATGTCAACCGCATTTTATGCACGTTTATTTTCAATCCTCAGCGCAAAGATAAGAACTGAAATATCATGCATATTTATTAAAAATCTTCAGTCACGAAAAACTGCTGTTCCTGCGAAGTAGAAAACTTATCTTTTTTACTCCCTCTTTTCTTCCAATGACGAGTGCGATCCATCGCCTCCTTTAAACTCCATGGGCCTGATTCATTAAGGAAAGTAAAGCAAAAAAAATTATTAACTTTTCACTTGGGCAAAACCATGTTGTATTGGAGGGGGAGGTAAATTTAAAATGTGGGGACAAATTTATAGTTGGGGTAAGGCATGTCCTAAATCAACTTTAAATGTCAGTGTAAAAATAAAGTGCATTTATGTACTACTAAATAATAAACTAATTTGCACCCCTTGTATTGTAACATGGTTTTGTCCATGAGAAAACGTACTAAATTTTTCGCCTTACTTTCCTTAATGAATCAGGCCTCATGTGCGCACGACCGACCAGAAAACCTCTAGCAGGCCCACAAACATCCCTGGACAGTACTTACAGAAAGACAAGCATCATGTGACCGTGAGGGATCATATGTGCTGTAAAACTCTGGGGGTAAATGTATGAAAGGATCGGTTTCTGTAAGTCGCCTGAAATCAGCGACTTTGCAAGGGGCGATGGCTTCAAGCTGGCGTACATTAACATGAACAAGTTCCAAATTTGTTAAATTGCGGTATATAGCAGTCTCCATAGACATTTAGACATTTATGGAGACTGCTCTGGATTTCAAAGAAAAATGCAATGTTCTTGAAATCGGGATTGCGTGCTAGCATTTTGCCCCCTGATTTCATGCCCAATACCTTGTTGGGTCAGGCTAAATACTATTGCAGTTTGTATAAGGGACACTCTTTAGTGTTAATCTGATGTGAAATCGGTGATCCAACTTGATTTAATCCTTTAAAAATAAGCTTTTCTGAATCAGAAGCTGGAGCGTGAATAAGAAGTGAATAAGAAGCTAACTATAGCCTCGTCTAATCTGGTACATTTCTGTTTCAAAACTCTCTTACAAAAGGTTTTCAGGCCTGGGTTCTGGACTGCATATTGGTGGCAGCAAGTGCTTCACTTAGATGCAGGGTAAACATTTATTTGGGTTCTGTAACCAACTTCGAACTAAAGAAGCCCTGCTTCGGTTTAGATGCATTCCTATCAGCATTTGCCAAATGAGCTGCTGAATGCTGATGTTGCAGCATCTAAGAGCTTTTCTCTACAGGCACCTATGAAGGAACCAAAAAAAAATAAAAAATCACCACCAGAGAATATTATATTCTGAGGTTTGTCATTCAAGAGTCTAGAAAGCCTACTTTAAGTTATATGCTGATTGACATTTACAACAAGCAGAGCAAGGAAAAAATATGTAAAATGCTAGCATACATGCAACATGAACCTTACCTGTTTCTGACATGATTGACAATATATAACTTTTAAATCTGTTGAAAGTTTTTGTCAGTTCCAATCCACTATTGCAGTCAGTGCCGGATTAACCCGAGGTCTAACTGGGCTATAGCCTAGGGGCCTCGGGCATCCAGGGGGCCCTTCAAAGTCCTCAGCAGCATTATTGATCGGTCCGGGGGCGCCGCCAGCCCGATCAATGCTGCTGAGCACTGTCACTGTAGTCCTCCGTCCCCGGCGCTCAGTAATCTGCTTACTGAGGAGATCTCGCGAGTGAACTCTCGCGAGATCTCCTCAGTAAGGAGCTTACAGCGCGCCGGGGACGGAGGACTACAGTGACAGGTAAGCACTGGGGGGGGGGCCCTCACGGGATACGGGGGGGGGGGCGGCGGGTGGCTCACATTGGGGGCCTCACGGGGGAATGGAGGCGCCCTTAGCCCAGGGGCCTCCATTCCCTTAATCCGGCCCTGATTGCAGTAGAGCACTTTTTGAGGAATTACATTTAGGCATTAGCCCTTCTATACACAGCTACTGGAACATTCTTTAACACACAGAAAGTAAATAACAAGTACAGGCACAGTACAGTATGAGTCTGACCACACACATATGTGACAGGGCCACCTTGGTGGACAGTAGGTTCAATACACCAAAATTAGAAATCAAATCACACAAAGCAATGCTGGAACTGCCTGCCTTCTTTTTCCACAGTAAATTTATATAGTTTCAACTTAAGTAACAGAATTAGGTCTTTTTAGGTTCTAACAGTCAAAATAGGTCATTTTAGGTACGAACACCCAGATTAGGTAAATTTAGTTCCGTAGAAATTGAGTATGTTATTTCCTGGTACATAAAACATAAAAGAAAACTGCAATTTTTAGTGTAATGGGAAAAATTAGAATGGGTTAGAACCTAAGAATCCTGAGCTTAGTCATGTCTCTGAATGCCCTACCTTAAAGAAAACAGGGCTCCATTTATACAATGGTTACTGGAGAGTGCAGTCTAAAGCAAGGCATCTCTCCTGCAAGGAGGCCGGTCCAACCACCTCTCCAAGGCTCGTACTTGCAAAGGATAAGCCATCAGGAACTTCTGGCACAGATTAATTTTCCTCTTTCAAGCCCCAAACCAAAATCCCAACAGCCACTCTCAGCATGACTCTACATACAGACAGGAAAAGAAGACACACTAAGGAGAGAGAAGGGGCCTTATATACCTTCTAGGTGTGTCTACTTTTCCTGTCCTGAGAAGGAGGGATTAACCCATTGGTGCATGCTGCCCATACCTGCCTACTGACCCAGAATTCCCGGGAGGCTCCCGAATTGAATAGAGGGGATGGGGCTTAATCGTGTCATTAAGCTCCGCCCCCTCCATTCAATGCCGTGAATTTTGGCTTTTCAGGCCATGAAATGTCACCACGCCCTCCTCCTGCCCCATGTCCCATGACTTCTCCCCTGGATCTCCCGGGGCACAAATCTTAGCAGTAGGCATGTATGATGCTGCTATGGTGGAGGAATAAGAGGAGCCTCTGTTTGTTTCATGCCTGGCACCCTGCTCTCACCACACTACATATTTATCAAATTTGTAATTTCATGATCCAATCACAATGTTTCAATTTTATGGTAAACTATTCACTTTGAGGATAGAAATGAATGGCCATCAAGAGAGAGCAGGGGCCCGCCGGGCTGGTCCCTTAATGGGCTACCTTGGGCTGGGTTACTGGGCCACCTGCATTTGTTTTCCTTTAAAATGTTCCTAATAGGCTGCTGAGTGGAGTCTTGACCCCCGGCTAATATTTGACAGCCCTCCCCTGAGAGAGCGCAAAAAGGACATTATCTTTAAATTTATTAGGCTCTTCTGCAGCACATCTTACCTGACTGCTTGCCAGGGACTGTTATATTCAATGGAAGTAAGGGGAATGTGAAAGGTCAGACTAGTACTATTTTTTTTAAACCACCCCGATACAGACCGCCTGGGTTCTCCGGCACATAAATTATATCTTTTTATCCAACATAAAAATGCAAAAAATTATCAATAACACCTGGAAATTATCAAGATATGACCCTGATACAGAGTTTTCAAGTGTTTTACTGGCTGTCAAAACTCCATATTTGTGGTGTTCGTATGTAAACACAAAACAAGTTATACATTGCTAAATTAACTTTTGTGGCACCTAATATTAAGACCACAGGCTCAAGAAAATATAATAATTCCCTTGCTGACTCTGTATTAGGCAACATTTTCATGTACTCTTGTTTATAAAGTCAACAGATATAACATTATATATATATATATATATAGTAAATGTTACTTGTGTTTCAGTTAGAAACAGAGCAGGTTAGCTCTAGACTGCATGCAGCTTCACTGAATAGATGATCACGCTTTCTGTTATCTATTAGTCTTGCCTGACTTTCCCATGGTTACTGTGGGATCTCTCGCCAAGAGATTGGCTGTACGGTGCTGGAGGCGGTGGCAGTAACCGGGGACTGAGCTGTGTGCAATATGGATCGGCTGGCCCCTTATAGAGGTTAGTGTTAATTGGGGAACGGGATTGACAAACGTTTATCAGACAAGCAGCTCCGTGATCTGCACTCTGAGCGGAAGGGATGGAAAGTGGCTTGTGTTATAATTGGGACTGCAATATGAATTCAGTATTTCCCTGTTTCATTGTGTTGCACATGGTAGGATTGTTTTGTTTTTACATTAGCACACATGGTAAATATTGTGTAAATGCGAATAGTCGAAAAACACTTAAGGAAAGGCTATCTGAAGCCCCGATCACCAACATCGCCCTGTACTAATAGATGGTGTGAGCTGCCATTATGTGTGCCTATGATAAGTGCAACAGACATAGCACCACCTGCTGTGCAGCCCACCCTTGCCTTCCATAGTAAGCATTTGACGGTATGTGTACAATAGGAATGATAATTTTGTAGCATAGCTCACTGGTAACTGAAACAACATCATCCACCACTTACTTTGCTGACTTGGTTTAAGGCTTAAAATTTTAAAATTGCCTTTTAAACGTATTATTACACATACATTTAAACTTATTATTACACATACCTATCCCTGGAGACCTCTATAGTACCAGTGACTACTGGGAGTTATTCTTACCCATTAGGTGGACATGAGGACTAATGCTGCCATGACCTGGGCTGACTCTTTTTAACCTCAAAGCCCAAAGATATGCAGTTCTCAGTGCATTTCATCTCATGCGCTCAGTCCAGCCTACTAGGAGGGATCAGAAGATCCCTTTCAAGCGATGTTTTATCCTAATTATTAAATCTGCTGCGTATAGGCTTTTCTTAAATACCTAAATTGGTCTAAATGATATGGCAACAGCTGTCTTAGCCTTGTTTTAGGCTTGACAACTAGACCCCATTCCGTGTCCAAAATGAAGAACATTAAGGTGCCTTTTTAACAAGTTCCGTCATATTTTGGGGGACCATCGTTATTTTAAGTATCCTATCTATTGTTAAATATCTCTGATATCTACTGCGGTCCCACTGTTATTGTACACTATAGCAGGGGACTGCTATTTTTCGTGATTTAACAAGTCATGGAAATCAAAGATTTTGGAACTTGTGGGATCTTCGCATCCCTCACCACATATTGGGGCATATTTAACAATCACCATTATTTTGACACGGTCATTTTCATTTCTTATCGCAATGATAAGAAATGAAAGATCGTGACCATTTGTTATAAACGGCTGTCCCAGCGAACACCTATCTCTTCTATGGTCACCATCGCAAAGTGGCCACTTTTGCAATAGTCATTGAAGGGAGAGCAGGTAAGATGCAGTGAGTGATCCGAAATTCCCTCTACAGTACTGCTGTCCCCTCAGGCTTCAGTGGCTAACCCAGCGGTTCCCAAAGTGTGCGCCGCGACTCCCTGGGGTGCTGCGGCTCTGTCATAGGGGTGCCGCGATCGCCCTAGCAAGAAAAAGAAGAGAAAAAAACCAAACAACTTGCCAATCATCCAGCGCCGGATCCTCCTCCTCACTGACTGCCAGGCGTGACGTCATCACGTCCGTCAACCTCAGTGAGGAGCAGCAGCAGAGAGGACGTCAGGAAAGAAGGTAAGTAAAGGAGAGTGAAGGGGGACAGAGAGAGACACGCTGAAGGGGAGGGGGACAGAGAGAGACGTTGAAGGGGAGGGGGACAGAGAGAGACACGCTGAAGGGGAGGGGGACAGAGAGAGACACGCTGAAGGTGGGGGGGGACAGAGAGAGACACGCTGAAGGTGGGGGGGGGACAGAGAGAGACACGCTGAAGGTGGGGGGGGGACAGAGAGAGACACGCTGAAGGTGGGGGGGGGACAGAGAGAGACACGCTGAAGGAGGGGGGAGACACGCTGAAGGGGGGGGCAGAAAGAGACGCTGAAGGGGTGGACAGAGAGAGACGCTGAAGGAGGGGGACAGAGAGAGATGGCGAAGAAGGGGACAGAGAGAGACTGCGAAGAAGGGGACAGAGTAATATGGTGAAGGGGCGCAGTGATATAATGAAGGGACACGATGTGATGGTGAAGGGGCCTAAATACATTTTACGTCATTTTGACCCAACTACTTAAAAAACGGGACTACCCGGTAATTATTTTGGCTTAGGGGTGCCTTGGAATGATTATGGTGACCCTAAGGGTGCTTCGAACTGAGAAAGTTTGGGAACCACTGGGCTAACCCCATCTTCAGCTCCTCCCCCGCTTAATTGGCACTTTGTGGATCTAAAAGGGCCTTTTGCAGACTTGAGTGATGAATCACTCTGAAATGTTATCTCACAATTTGTTTTACAGAAATTATAAATGTAAGGACGACACTCCCACACACGTATATCTTGTCAATCTTTTTCTTATATAAATTAAATATATAAGGGAAATAAACTATAGGGCAATAAGAAAATTAATTACATGGGTCGAGGTAGGGTGGGAAATGAAAAATGAGATAAAGATTTTTTGAGTTAAGGACATTTGGAAGGTATGCTCCCAATTGTGCTGCTCTGCAATGCCCGTGGGAGAAAGGTGCAGGATGGAGGAGGACTAGTTCTTGTTATGTTCCGGCCATGTCCCTTGTACATTCAAACATTTGGAAATCCTCTCTAGACATTCTGCGTCTGCCTCTGGATGAAGTACACACTTAGATGGAGCGCCAATATAACATCAACACTATTTTATTAAACAATAAATTTACATAAACCACCACATTAAAATATTGGCAATACTGAACAAAATGACACACTTTTATAGGTTTATAAGTGTACATACAACAATAGCAGAGGTTTTCCTGGTGACTTAAGTATTAACAAAGTGCTTCTCACTGTAAGTATATATGTTCCACTGTTCTACTGCCGGTCAGGCAGCGATTTATCACAAATGTCACCCCACTTTCAGCGGATCACATAGCAGTGTAAACCCGTACACAAATAGCGACTGCACTTGCTTCGGACTCTGCATGGTCGTAGTTCTCTCACAGCAGTGCAGGCCAGCAGGAACTGTAATCACCAGCCAGTCCTATCTCCAAGAAGTCCCTCTTGTTCTCTGGTGTGGGCTCTTAAACATCTTTAGGTTTCAACGCTATGGCCCTGCTTGTGTGGGCCTGTGGAATCCCTGGATCTAGATAGTATTGATGTATTTTATCTGTTGGGCACTGTCCAGAGGAATTGGTCTGCCTGTCACTGTCTTTTTACCCCTCTGTGGCCAGCATCTTTGAGTCTAGTATCAGACTTTTAGACAATGGTGTGCCAACACTAGAAACAATAGGATGTACTTGTGGATAGGGAGTGGTAAGTTATTACAAAAACAGGTTTAACTGGAATTGTTATTAGTGCTTTAAACCACTGATAAGCACTAATAACCTGAACAGTCTCTCAGTGATTGGTCACAGGGCAACATATTTAGGGCATACTTGCCTGCTTTTTGGAGATACCAGAGGAGAGGTCCAAGTGTGGAGACATGGCCTTGATGATGAGATTCAATGTGAATAGCATCATCCTGGAAGGACTGTTCCTTCCATGATGGCCTACTCTGACGTTAAATCTAGGAGTCTCCTAGACATTTCGGGAGAGTCGGAAAGTGTAATTTAGGGACAACATGGAGTTATACATTATATCTTATATTGAGTGCATCTGTATACATGTTAAAACAACCACAGCCATAATTACCCACATGGGTATTAAGTACCCTGGCTCTTGTATCTCTGGAAAACAATGACAGAGGGTCCTGGCTAGCTTTACTTTATTTAAAGTGCTCAGTACCAGTCTTTGGCCACAAAACTTTTAACAGCTCCCATAAAAAAATAAAGCTTATCACGTAATTGATGTCAACGGTATGCAGTTCTTTATTCAAGCTCTATGAAGAATTAAAACGGCTGATCCCAGCCAGGTGTTGCAGAAAGTTTAATCCTGATGTACACTAATTGTTCCCACTTATCATTTTCAAAGATCTGAATGATTTTTTCCATTTTCTATTCCACTTTGCTAGTCTGTGATACAAACAAACACTAAAGATTTGCTATGATTTACAATATAGTTAGCTGAATAGCTACACACAATTAATGGTGTTTTGCTGCTACAATTTACTCTTATAAATACCATTCAACAATTTTATTTTTGTTTCGCTGTGCCCATTATATCTTCAGTAATGTTTATGCAAGCATTAGTTTTAATTTATGATTTCAATCTGATTTTGCTTTTTCTTTATTTTTTTAATTCTACACCAGGTGATGCCTTTGATAAACCTCCTTGCCGAGGCTGTTCTTCTTATCTTATGGAGCCATATATTAAATGTGCTGATTGTGGGCCTCCCGAATTTCTACTTTGCTTGCAGGTATATTCAATAATTAATACTGATAGAAAATATAAACCCGCTAACCTATTTTTTTTTTCCTTTAAATGCATTTTACAGTACGTATTTAGTTGTGTGTGATATCTCTAAACTCTTTGTTTATGTTTTTCTGTGCCAGTGTTTGATGCTCTGTACCACATGGTATAATTTTTAGTTCATAGAGTACCTTATTTTAATTGCTTTACTCTGTCTACAAATTAAATATATCATTGTTAAAATATAAGGAATCGTATTTGGATACTCATTACAAAATAATATTACAGCTGATAGTTTTTTGGGTTTTCTTTTTATTTTTTTAGTTTATAGTGCTTGGAGTTGTCACACTAAAATGTGTTTACTGTATACTGTAAAAAAGTTATTGAGTCAGTGCGATCAGCACCTTCATCTAGTAGCAATGATTTCACCAAAATATTGCTTCTTCAGCTTTTCGTCGACTATGCAACAAGCATACTTGTAAAACAACATATCCAGTGTCCCACTGCTCAATATTTGAAAATTAAATTGGAGTTTCTTGAGATCTCTAGTCATTTTGTGAAATGACAAATGTACTTCCTACATAAATAACAAAATAGGTTTGCACGGAAAGTATCATATGGGCCCATCCTAAATGATTTGGCATCCCAAGTTCCTGGTTGTGACCCATAGGTTATAAAGTTTTACTCTATACAATAATTATAATCATTATTAGTCTTTATTTATATGTCGATACAAAGTTTCCGCTGCGCCGTACATAATATAGAAATCCAGTGTTTATTTTATTGCAGCTACAGTTAAGATGCTTCCCAACTTAGTTCTTTATTATTCAAATGGATATATCTTATTGCAAATGAAGAATGGGTTTATCATACATCACTTCTGCTATTGGGTAGATACAAATAACCTGTAATAACTGAGGTTACATGCAGATTTAAGTGATGCCATGAGCCGGACCTGGCTATCAGCTGTAGTGCATGGTCAGTTTTCATGGAAATTAAATGAAATATCAAATCAGTTGAATCATACTTAAAGTATCTTGTTAGTGTAAGTAAATGCTTAATTATTAGGAGCACATCGAGCAGTTATTTTATTCCATTGTTATTAGATACAACAGTACTGCTGTGTAAGTAAGATTGTATCCAATGCACAGGCCTAATTTTATATACAAGGGGAGAACATTAATTTAATTTATCTAAAAATATATATTTGTCAGATGCACTTAAAATACCTTATTGTGTTATCTTGGCCAAGCTATCTTCAGGAATGATAGTTCTGTAATCCTGCCCTGGTTAATAAGATCTTGTTTTTATTATATTTATTTTATTAATAATCTTGTAAACAGTCTGTGTTTTCTTTTATTAGTGCTTCTCGAGAGGATTTGAGTATAAGAAACACCAGAGTGATCACAATTATGAGATCATGGTAATTACCTAATTAATTTTGGCACTTTTTAATAGGAAAATAATTTAATATTTAATATTTTTTTAAGACCTAGCACAGTTTATTCATTTATAAAAACCAAAGCCAAAGGAACATGCACACAAAAATTGCTTCCATTCAGGCCTTGGTTTGTACTTTAGCCAGCTTACTGCATTCAGTCTCATTTTTTAGCATGTTCATAACACTTTGTTACACAGCTCTCCTTGATCCATGTTTTAGCAAAATGTACCCCGGCAGCTGATAATGGGTTTGCAATGCAGCTTTTATAATGCTGTTAGTCTTCTGTGAACATTGGATATAGTCACCCGTGTGACGTGGAGGAGGTTGGTGATTTCAGCTGTTCTAGTTTTTAGTCACATCCCTGATAAATACGGCAGTGGTTTCTTTCTTTTGGAATTTGTTCCCAATTATTGGTATTTCAATGCCTGGTTTATTGCAGAGGTTCTGATTGACTTTATTTTTTTCTTTCACACTTTCCAGTCTACTAGAATGGCATGGTAATATAGTGAGGTATTTGTGAGCATAATTAGCTCTCTGAGATTTTATGTTATTATTTCTGAAATTTAGTGAGACATATTTTGCTGGATGCAGATAAAAGGGGAAGCAGGGCTACATATGTAATGAAACAATATATATCGTTGTGCTGTCCCTCATGTCCTATAGTATTTGTTTATCTTCTCTTTAAATTAACCCTTTCTCACTATTATACTGACCCCACTGCATTTCACTCTACCTCACTTCACCTTAACGACATGCTCATGTCTCTTATCTTCTCTCCTACCTTCCTTATCTGTACACCTGATCGCTTCATGTATGGCTGTCAATCAGGGATGTGCAAGATGACCGGTAATAAGGTCTGTGTGTTGGCCTGAGCAAGGATACTTCACTTCTCTCTTGTCTGCCTCACTCTTGCTGACCTCCTTTTTGCCTTGAACCTTGCCATTTAGGCAGATTACAAAATCTAATGAGAGCCAAACACTGCCATACCATTTTCTTACAAACATTACACCCACTCTGCATGTGAATAAATGCTTTTGTGATTGCTTTGTGTAAAGACTACAGGACCAGGAACCAGGGGGCTGATTCTTTCAGCTTATATGGGGGGGCGTAGGCTGGGGCCAGTGATGGCAGCATAAACTTTAGTTCGCAGTCACCATCTGCATGCCATGTTGTCACTATGATAGTTAATCCCTTGGATCTGTGCCGGTTGTTTGGCAATGGAGTTTGTGCAAAGTTGCCTGTGAAATGAAGGTGCCAATAAGGTCTGTGAAATGTGGTTGGCAATTACATGTAACATGTGAATGTACAAACTTGGACAGAGAAAGGGATAAACATTTTATTTTACTTACATACTTTATTACATACATAGAGATACACACAGTCTTGACACACCTTTATATGAAAAGAAACACACAAAAATATACACCTGCACCTTCAAACCATACAAACTTAAACTGACACACTTCTTCAAATTAGTTTTTCTTTTTAGTTTTAATACTGTAATGCATACTCTGAGATTGCAAATCTGGATCTGTGATATAGATGGGTGCTGACATGGAGTTTTTTGTGCTTTAATAGATGAACAGCATTTTCATTTATTATTTACTTTTTGACTTTTTTATGTCTAAGCATAGCCAACATCAACTTGTTAATACTTTTATTTGCATTTTTTTCAGACATCAGATTTTCCAGTTCTTGATTCCAGTTGGACAGCTCAGGAGGAAATGGCTCTTCTAGAGGCTGTAATGGATTGCGGATTTGGAAACTGGTAAATATTTTGAGCCTGATTAATTTTCAAGCGTAAGTCCTGTTGCATACCTTATCTTGTGTGAAATTGATCTGCACATGCTCAGAAACTTACTTCACGCCAGTGCATGCAATTCATCTGTGAGCACAAATGACACTGTCGACAGCCTACGGGGAGGCAGAGGCCGTATGCACGTAGGCAATGTACAGCAAGGCGTGCCGAGGTCAAATGCACGCGCATTTGTCCGATGCAAGCAATGGGTATCTGAGGTACATGTAACGCTTGCACCAGCTACATGGGAAGGTGCAAGTGCCAATTGATGGTGGTGATAGACGGGTATGCATGCCAGAACATGTGTTTGCAAGTAAGAGAAACTGTAAAAATGTAGTACAGTACATATTAAGAACGTCCTGATATTTGTATTTAATGGAAAATAAATAAATGTAAATGTATTTTTATTAATGATTATAGTATTAAGAGTTGTTAATGTATTTAATATTTATATTGCACATATGCATTGTATGTATCCAGCAGTGTGTTCTGTCTGTACTTCTACCCAGATTCAATGGAAATGCTTGTACGGGCCAGACGTGCGTGCACTTTCCATGCGATATTAAATAATGCAAATTGCATTCACTTTGTGTTCCAAGATGAATCAAGCCCTGTGTGTGTATATTTTGTGAGGCCAAATGTGAAACTGCCTAGAACTAGGCTGCTATAGCAAACCCCACCTCCCCCCTTTCCCTTCTAGCGGAAGGTGCTCATATGTAATTGGTTGCCCTAGACACCAGTCATGTTATACAGTGCAATACACTTGAAATACAAGTACTCAAACTGGTCTGAATCAATGTCTGAGCATTAGTCAGGCAGCAGCCTCTAAGGAGTAGTCAGTCAACCTAGTAATCCAAGCTGGCAGAGAGTAGTTGGAATCCAAAGGTTAGGGTAAGGATAGGCGGCAATCCAAAGGGTACTTAAGCTCCAATCAAAGGTAGGGGTAAACTGCAATCTGGAGAGTAGTCAGGTTAACAAGCAGTTCACCCACCAGCAAATCACAACATCTTATTGGAATAAATATATGTACAACATTTCTTTTGCATTTTCTAGGCAAGAAGTAGCTAATCAAATGCGCACAAAGACAAAAGACGATTGTGAAAACCACTACATGAAACATTTCATTAATAACCCACTCTTTGCAAGCACTTTACTCAATATGAAGCAGGCAGAAGAGGAGAAGAATGTGGACACAGCTGTTCCTTTTCAAGGTAGTAAATGACAAAATACTTACTTTTGCATAAGAAAGCAGGGTATAGCTACCAATGTTGAAATGTTGGGCTATTCTAAATCTGCTGGATGTGTCACCTCCATCCATACCAACCCAAGTTGCTAAAAACCTCCATTGCCTAAGTTGTAATTTTGATTGATTGTCCACAGTACACGACAATTTTTCAGAAAATGGTTGGTGTGCATGCCACAATGTTTGGTTTCAGTTGCATTTCACAGAGTTGGTGAATGCCTGGATATTTATGTACTTCAAGGTATTTATTATGGACTGTGTGGCACTTTATATGCACCAAGGGAATTGCAGCTAGTGGAATAACTAGCAGCATATAACCCGACTCTTTACAACACAACCTGTGTGTACGCAGTGTGCGGATATCCTTTCTGTTTATGCTAATTTTGGGAATAGTACAGACATTCTTCAATGCACCGTTTACTCCAAGGGTGATCTAATAAATAAAAATGACCTTTTCACTGCTTATATACATATTGTATATAAAATCCCGAAAAAAAATGCATCCTTATATTTGGTGCGTAGTGATGACATTACATATATATTATTTCTATTAGGAATGTTACTTCTGTAACATATAACTTCTATTTGTAGAGTTATTATGGGAGTGCCATTGATAGTAAAACACACCATACAATGACCTATCACATCATACAAGCAATTTGCTTTGTTTCAAATTAAAACTTGTGTTATTTGAATTATATACTCCCTACCATAAAATAATAAGGACATGTGAAGTCACCTCAACATCCTGTCACATTTATAACAGCAAGTTATAGTTATCTGTGATATCCTCATGTTTTGCAGTAGGAACACTTTTTATTTATATTTAATTTATATAAATATATTTATTTTAATTTTTATATTATACATATATAATTTTATATCGATATTATCTCGTGTGTGTGTGTGTATGTAGGTGTGTGTTTATGTATATATTTTCTATGCATTTCAAAATGAATGTAACTTGTATCTAATAAGCACAAAGGAGATTGTGTTTTTTTCTTATCGTTTTTTTTAATGAATGTAATAAAGGTCTTTACAGAATACTGAAATAATTCTTCTCTGTTCAGCTTTGAACTGAAAAGAAAACATTTAGGAGGGAATTTGAAAATAACGCGGCCTGCGCACTGTTACAGATATTGCGGTAATAGCGCGCGTAATTACCATTAATACGGTCATTTCAATGCCAGCTTTTTTGCTTTTGGCTCAGGGAGCAAGGTTAAAACTACTGTATTAACAGTAATATGTTTAGTGCAGCGTTACTCTGGGGGAATTGAATTACCCCTTTTAAAGTCCTTCTGTTACTCTGCGTGCCTTATTGAGCCACAGAATTAAGTGATTGTAAAGTTACAAAATTATTATTAAAAAAGCATCTGAAACAAAGTTGTTTTTGGCAGAATGCCCAAGCAATATTTAATTTCTTTTTATGAATATGTAATGTGAGTTTCTTTCTTTTAGCTGCTGAGGACCCACCAAGACCAACATTTGATTCTCTGCTTTCTAGAGACATGGCAGGATATATGCCAGCAAGGGCAGATTTCATAGAGGTAAAAGGTTTAACATTGTTGCTAATTGACATTAAAGTGTATTACTAAAAATATGCCCAGATAATGCCTATGTAGAGTTTTTCTCCCACAGAACTTAGTTTACAAGCAGTTACCTTAAGTACTACAATGCATTGACATTAATTTTCACCAAATGCCCAGGTGAACATTTCTAGAGAGGGTGTGTCTAGAATTGTTTTAGGGTGGAAAGTTTTGACTGTGTGCAGTGTGGCTCGTATTACATAGAACTTTAGATGAACTGAGTAGCTTTTCATTATACTGTGCAAGGTGACCGAAAGCAGCTTGTGGTCGTACGAAGTACCAGAAGTCCTTCCTCTGTAAGGTCAGAAAGTCTAATTTAAAATAAAACCATGATATTACAGGCAGGCAGTGTAGAAAGCAAAGTACTTGTAGCAATTTTGAAGTTGGATGTTAGCAACCTGGCTTCCCCATTCTGTAACATCTATGGTCATTGCATCTCTTCCTCTGGAAGTCAGTGGTAGTAATTTATTCACAAGGATTCAACGCTAGTTGTGGCATATCCGCTCTTTTTGTCATCTTAGCAACCTTGCTTATTTAAGCATACATTTTATATAGTTTGGAGCACCTGACTTAATGAAAATAACTAAGTGGTAGCTTTGGCCACGATGATGATTTTTTGCCTGAATATATACTGCAAATTTTGGTGGGATTAAAACAGTACTATGTGACATGCCACATTTGGGTAATGATCAAACAGTATAATTTCTTGATGAGACATTGTGGTATTCCTGTTAAGAAGTGCTGAACACTGCATCATCTGGCCCTATTGCATTTTCATGGTGCACTGTTTCAAACACAGAGAACCGTTAAATGAGAATTGGGATACAACAACCACCCTTATATGTAGCCTTCTGCACATATGGTTATCAGTCTTGTTTCACTACTCATTTTCCTGGCTGTAATGTAATATTGATGCTTGGCCTGAAATTCTGGCTTCTAATTAAGATAGCAAACTACTGAATTGCAGAAATAACATTTTAGACACTGCTAATAAATGTTTTGTATCCAATAGGAATTTGACAACTATGCAGAATGGGACTTAAGAGATATTGATTTTGTTGAAGATGATTCAGAAGTTTTACATGGTAGGCAAATATTTCTTGACATCAACAATTACAATCTATTTCTTCTACCCTCATTTTTTATGTAATGGTTTATACCTACTAGAGAAGATGTCCATCTTAATAAAATATTTTATATGTTAAGCCCACCCAACTAGTAGAAGAGCTATGATCTGATGTCTAGGACACCAGAAGTTAGAGAGTGATGTACCAAACATGAAACTAGTACTTTAATAGTGGTGTCACACTTGCACTTTTAAATCCACATGCAGAAGTAAAACAGAGAGAGTGTCCCACAAGTGTTTTAATTACTCAACTGTTCTTAAAAAATGCCAGCAGCATCATTTTGGACAGGTGGCCAAAGAGCTCAAGAAAAAACCTCTGCAGTTGATCTACATTATATTTGAGCAAATCCTGTCAGACAGAACATGTTATACGCTCATTATAAACTTTGAGATTTAAAAGCACAGTTCTTTTACAGCTGGCATTTAAGCGCTATAAATATTAGGCATAAAAACTTTTGAAGCAGTAAAAACGCTAGCTTGAAAAGTGCTTAATTAACTGCACCCCTGAACCTTGATACATTGTAACAATGCACACATTCATAGCCGCTGTAAATAAAGTCGCCAGTTGAGAATAGACATTTTAATGAATCATCAATGCTTAATTAAAATGATTAGGTTTTTTTTTCTTAATTGTCCTGTGCTAGTTGCATAATTTTATTTTTAACTATTTTCTCGTGAGAATGAAAAACTAAATGGGGGGAAAAAAGTTTCTTCACTCCTCCATGTCGGGTTTACTATAGGTTAGCTTCTGTTTTGTTTAGTTAGAGACAGGTCAAACAAAAATGTTCCCTCAGAGAGAGCATATAAGCCAACTCCTCCTCTTCCTTCATGTCTTTTTATGTCGCTAGACCAGATAGGTCAGCAAGGAGTTTATTTTCTTTGTGCTAGGGCTTACCTGGTTTCTCATTTCTGGTGATCTCCAATGATGGCCTAAGCTGAAGGCAGATTAGCGACCTGGGGACTGCCACACTGCTATCTATAGAGCAGAGTTGGGAATGCAGAATGAAAGAAAGCATATATATTTGAAAATCGCTGGAGTGGGTCTGAGGTTGGGAATGTCTAAATGGAGAGAGCTTTGTATCGTTGGAAATTAGCACTTTGGAATGCAATACTACATTTCCAGTATCAGTTATAGGGGAAACTCAGATAACAAAACTCTTGTGGCCTTCATAAATCGTCAGGGAGGAACCACAAACAAAGCATTGATGACAGACATAACAAGAACTATGCTGTGGGCAGAAAAGAATGCAAAAGCCCTATCCGCTTTATATGTAGCAGGCGAGCAGAACATACTTGCTGATTATCTTAGTCGCACACAAATCCATGCAGAGGAGTGGAATCTAAATAGGGAAGTATTCCAGATAATCAAGTTTGGGCTTCCACAAATATACATAATGGCAACAAACCACAATGCCAAAGTACCTATATTCCTGTCTGGGCACAGCGTTTCATGAACAGAAGGAGTAGATGCTCTAGTACTTCCATGGATGTTCCAACTGAGATAAATATTTTCACCATGTCCTCTCATTCCTCTTGTTTTGAGGAAAATCAAATACAAATTGAAAAAGCAGAAGTAATAGCTATTCTTTCATTTTGGCCAAGACGCCCTTGGTTTTCAATAGCATGGGAAATGCTCAGAGAAAGTTATGGCCACTATCTCTTCGGTGGATTTACTAAATCTTGGTTCAGTTCTGCATCTAGCTTTGATGGCTTTGTGATTGAGTGGAAAATGCCTAAAACTAAAGAGGTTTCAAACTCTGGGTTCAGTACTCTCCTGCAAGCTAGAAAAATAATTCTTCTGTTATCTAATTGAGAATATGGAAAATATTTGCATCTTGTTCTGAGTCTAAAGTTAATATAACTTCGGGGGCGTGGCCTGGATCAGCATGGTGTAGGACGATAGTTCCGCGAGCTCCCACATAATCCTTTATAGTACATCCTGCTTTATCCTCCACCCGATTATTGCCACATCTTAATTGCGCAGCCGATCAGTAAGTACCGCTGGCCGAACCGCAGTGTGAATTCGGGACCTCTCCGTGACTCCATTCAGAAGATGCAACGGGAAGCGATTGGGGCTGCTGTGCTGGATGCCGACCTGTCACCTCACTCAGGTACGCTGATTTATACCTGGTGAGCCACCGTACATCTTCCCCTGTGTGCCGCCTGAGTGTAGACTGGTAAAAGTCTGGCTGTTTGCGAGACCTCTGCGGAGGAAAGGAGACATACCTTTTTGGCGCGAAGGCGCTGCTGACAGGCTGAAGTGCAGCACAGACCTTGAATCAGCTTGCACGGGACAGCTCTGATACGGGACAGTGTTTTAAAGTCTGCTGTCGGGACCCTGTTGTTACTGTTGTGGAGTTGGTCGGCGGGCTGTGCCTCACTACTAGCCCTATTTGCTCCGCTGGTTGAAGGGAGAGGGCATTGGGATCAAGATCCGCCATTTTAGAAAAGCTCAGGCTGCAGACCAAAGGTGTCGTCCGCACTAAGTGGATTGATTGATTCCTGATACTCATTATTAACCTGCTGCATATACCAACATTCTATTGGATACCTCTTCTGTGCAGGAAAACCTCACTGAGGTGAAATATTTTGTAAGAGAGTTACTGTGGGATACTCTCTGTGGGTCAGTGACTTTTCTTCATTATTCTGTATTGCTGTCTCAGGCGAAGAGGGGTAATAGGGGATTGAAAAGCCTGGGCACTAACTGCTGTATATCCTGATATACTATACCTGCAGCGTTATGGGAAAACACTGCAACAGCCGCAGCGGCTAAGTTGGAGCGTTATGCCCGCCAATCTACTTCATCCGCTCCTAAAGATGCTGGGCAACCAGATACATCACCAGATAATCCACCTACTCTGAGTACGCAGCCTGCTGAGAATCCACCATCCCTACAGCAGATACTCCAAGCTATAAATACTAGTGAAAAGAAGGTCACAGATAGGATAGGTGAGGTGCAGGCAGACCTCTCCCTTATCCGACATGACCTTCAAAAAAGGCGGGAGCGTCTGGGAGATGCGGAGCATAGAATTTCGTCCTTGGAAGACGCTGCCGCTCCGGTACAAAGGCAGATAATGGAACTGACGACTCAGTATAGCCAATGTAAACAGAAATTCTCGGATATGGAATGGCGACTGAGGCGCAGTAACCTGAGATTTGTTGGTCTTCCGGAAAAATCCGAGGGTCATAACCCTGAAGCCTTCTTGGAGAATTGGTTGATCCAAGAATTTGGGAAAGAAGCCTTCTCTCCTCTTTTCTCAGTTGAAAGTGCGCATCGCCTCCCCACTCAGGCTCCGCCGCCAGGGGCTCCTCCTCGCACATTCATCGCAAAGATCCTACATTTCAAGGACAGGGATGCTGTTCTTCGTTTGGTGCGACAACAAGGTCATTTGAAGTATAACAACCATATTGTTTCAGTTTTCCCTGATTTCGCCATGGATGTACAAAAATCCAGATCCCAATTTGTTGCTGTTAAGAGAAGATTGAGGGATCTTCAACTGCCATACGTCTTGTTATACCCGATGAGGCTGCGTGTATCAGCTGATGGGAAGCAACACTTCTTCACGACACCCAAGTATGCTGTTGACTGGTTGGATCGTAGACTGCCGGCTGCGGACTTGGACACTTGAAAGCCTAAGTCCTAAGTTTTCATTTTCCCTCACTTTGTATTCAATTTAATAATTGATATTTCTAATAATGATTATACTTATTCATTACTCCTATTAAATGGTTCTGAGGTAGTAGGTTTATTTAGGCAGAATCGGTTGGAGGATTTAAAATACGGGAGATCTCCTGCTAGTTATAGCTACTCTCCCAATTCTTTGCGATTAGATAGTTAGTTAGGTTAATTGGGGTAATCTTTACTAGTTTAGGGATCCAAGTGTACTCCAGCTGTTAGCGTTATGCTGAGTATGCGGGGTGGGAAGGGATGGTTTGAACTGTGCATTTTGTTTTACACTTGTATTTTGTTTTCTTTAATTTGTCTTCATTATGTTCATTTAATGTCAGCTGTGGAAATTTATGTTATGCTTTGTCAACGAAGTGTTGTGAGATCGGTGCGGGTCAGGTTCAGATTGCACTTAAATGTACAATGCGAAAATGTATTTTTGCCATGTGAATGTTAAGCCTAAGCTATGCCGGGTTTGTGCTTATGTGGCCCTGATATCCTTAGATACTCGTCACTTAAATTGTCATGGTAGGGGTTAGTCAGATGGTGGGGCGGGCTCCGTCTGCTCACCTGGAATGTAAGAGGTTTGAATGAGCGGGTCAAGCGCAACTTGGTACTTTCCCAGCTTAAAAAATATACACCTGATGTTGTTTGTTTGGTGGAAGCGCATTTGTATGGTGGTAAAGTAATGGCTCTCAAAAAACCATGGGTTGGGTGGGCGTACCATTCTGTTCACTCGCCTAGTTCTAGGGGGGTTTCTCTATTAATAAAGAAAAAATAGCATTTTACTTTAGAATGTTCACAACTAGACCTTCATGGTAGATACGTTTTTATAAGCGCAATAATTGGCTTCTCTCCAATAATAATTGTAGCTATATATATTCCTCCTCCATATGGTACAGAGGTATTTGGAAAGGCGGCATCCTTTATATCCCAATCGCCTGATACTCCCGTCATCTGTATGGGGGACTTTAATAATGTTCCTGATCCTTTGCTCGACAGATGAAGAGAGACTCCTGGAATGAGACCATTGGGTTCCTCCTGTCCATCTGCATTTTCTAAACTTCTTCAGGAAATGGGGCTCGTGGATGTATGGCGAGTTCGTAATCCAGATGCGCAACAATTCTCTTGTCATTCAACCACATATAATACACTTTCCCGGATAGGCTTTATTCTTCCGTCCCCAATTTTGTCACCCCTAGTCTCCAAGATTGAATACCTGCCAAGAGGTATATCAGATCACTCTCCTGTTTTAGTACAGGTAAATACCCATAGTAGACAGGGGAAATCATTTCTGGAAGTTGCACCCAGCCTGGTTACAGCCAATGACGGGCGGTGCTGACCTCATAGTATTATGGGAGGGTTATTTTGGTGATAATTCCTATACTAGTCCTGCCTTGTTATGGGATTCAGTTAAGGCCTTTCTGAGTTGAACACTTATAAAGAAGGTGGTAGATACTAAAAAATTCAATCGCTCTAGAGAGGTGGAAGTGGAAGAATCTTGTAGAAATTTAGAGGCCACATATTTGTCGTCACGGTCAGTGGAGGATAGAGTCCAGTAGCTGGTTGCACAGCAAAAATGGTCAGACTTTTTAATGGACAAATCAAAAAGGAGGTTGCTGTTTGCTAGACACGCACATTACTCAACAGCGGACATGGGTGGCAGTTATCTGGCCTGTTTATCTCGGGAGGAAAGGGATAGTAGAGTAATTGCAGCCATTCATGATCAAAATGGAGTGAAACAATACGCAGGGGTGGATATTGCCAACTCCTTTTTGCATTACTACAAAGAACTGTATGCTTCTAAAGTGACCTTTAGGAAGTCGGAGCTTGATTCATATTTAGACCCTATTAAACTCCCTAGTTTAACTAGTGATTCTGTTGCCTTCTTGAAAGCCCCTCTCACACTTGAAGAAGTTGAAATGGCAATTAAATCATTCCCGAATGGGAAGTCCCCCGGGATCAGATGGTATTCCAGTGGAATTGTATAAAAAATTTGAAAAGTTTTTTGTCCCACAATTGCACGCTCACTATGCCAGAATACTTGAGTCCGACGTAATGCCTGCCTTAATGTCAGAGGCATTAATTGTTGTATTACCCAAACCGGGGAAAAATCCTTTATACACGGATTCATATCGTCCAATTTCTCTATTGGGTTCTGATGTTAAAATCCTTGCTAAAATTTTGGCCATAAGACTTAATTCGGTTATTACTGAAATTATTCATCCAGATCAGATGGGATTTATGCCAGGTAGATCGACTACGATTAATTTGAGGCGTTTGTTCACGCATCTGCAGGTGGCTCACGTTGCTGAGCCGGGGGTTTCGGTGGTATATCTGGATGCTGCCAAGGCCTTTGACTCGGTGGAGTGGATTTATCTGTGGGAGGTGCTGAAAAGGTTTTGCTTTGGACCGACATTCATCTGCTGGCTTCAACTGTTGTATAGTGCCCCTGTAGCACGGGTATGTGTGAATGGATATACATCAGCCCCGTTTGATTTGGGTAGAGGCACCCGTCAAGGGTGTCCTTTATCCCCGGCTCTATTCGCCATAGCCATTGAACCATTAGCATGTTTGATTCGCGCCCATCCGGATATACGGGGTCTCCCTGCTGGGGAGGCTACAGATATTATTGCTCTATACGCGGATGACATGCTGTTGTTTCTGTCTGAGGCGGATGGTTCCCTCAATAACTTATTGGAGACTGTTGCTAATTATGGCCATTACTCAGGTTTTAAAATTAACTGGGATAAATCTATCATTTTTCCAGTACATGGTATTCTCCCAGCCCAGTCTACACAGAGTTACCCTCTTAAATGAACTCTCTGTTTCAAATACCTCGGCATTTGGGTCTCCACCAAGCCAGTTGACTACGTTAAATTAAATGTTGATCCTATTACTGACTACTTTAAACTTAGGTCTCACACCTGGAAGCGCCTGCCATTGACGGTGACTGGAAGGATTAATCTCTTTAAAATGATAATGCAACCTAAATACCTTTACGTGTTGCAACATTCGCCCATATATATCCCTAACAAAAATTCTTTCTTCGTTTATCTGGGGTGACAGAAGGGCTAGAATAAAACTTAGCACTTTATGTAAATCCAAGTTTGATGGTGGCTTGGCGCTGCCTAACCTCAGATTATACTATATGGCAGCTCAGTTGTCACATCTGATTGTATGGATGAGTGGATGTAATGACGGCTCCTTGTTGGGCTTTATTGGTGAGCGGGCGGGGCCCCAGTTCACCCCTAGGCAGGGTCGGACTTGTAAGACAGACGCCCCTATCATTACACAAGCCATTAGGATCTGGAATATGGCACATAAAATTCTTGGAGGGAAAGGTGTGGATGCAGATACTCCGATCTGGTATAATGACGCTCTACCTGAATTACGAAAATTGAGTGGGGACTGTTTCTGGCGGCGTTTGGGGGTGTCTAGGTTGGGTCACCTTTACGATACAAATCTGTTCAAATCATTTGAACAATTTAAAAGAGATTTCCAGATCCCTCAGAGGGCTTTCTTTCGATATTTGCAAATCAGACATGCTACTCGGTCTCAGTTTGGGAACACACCTCCTATATTGGTTACTGCCCCTGCTAGATCTTTGCTTGAGGGTATGAAGGGTTGCAGAGTTATCTCTTCTGTTTATGCGGAGCTTAACCATCATCAGACATGTAATAGTTTATTACCTCTCAAGGTAAAATGGGAATCCAATATTGGTACAATTGATGAGGAGGAGTGGTATGAAATCCTAAAAAGCATCAAACTTGCCACATCTTCGGTGCGTTTTCTACAAATTGATTTTTATATTTTGCATAGGGTATATCACACGCCAATGTCTATGGCAACAATTGATGGGGCTAGGAACGCTGATTGTCCTAAATGTTCTCAACCAAGATGTGATTTCTGACATTTGCTTTGGGAATGTCAGGTAGTCCATGCCTTCTGGGAAAAAATATGGAAATGTATTGTTGGGGTGGTACCCGGTGTTCCTCCACTGGAACCTAAAGTATGTCTATTCGGGATATCACTAGAGGAAAAACTAACTGTGTCCCTTTATAAATTTGTCTTCATAGCACTTACATTGGCAAAAGTGGTCATAGCGCGTAATTGGCTTGCAAATGCAAAACCAGATTTCCATGGTTGGAGGGCTTTGGTAAATGAGACCATGGACCACGAGAGATAGACGTATACTTTGCGAAGGGCAGGACACAAATATCATGAAGTTTGGTCATCTTGGTACGAATCCAAGCATAGAAAAAGAAGGGTAGGCCAGAATGTTGGATAGTTAATGTGAGAGCCCTGATTGGTCTGGTCTAAATCTAAACTAATTAAATTGCTATATTTAGACGCTGATAAACTTTGCTACTTTATGCAATATTTCTGACAAGATTTTATGCAGGATATTTATACAATTTATACATTAAAATATGTTTGTAGGTATTTGTTCTGTTGAATCTGAACTTGCTTCATTTCCACTATATATATGTTGTTCTGTATTCTGTACGATGTATAGATTTTACATCTATGCCTTTACTCGCATTGATATCACCAGGGTAAACTTAGAGCATTGCTAAACGGCTGACATATGTTATGTAATGTTTGTTTTGTTGGTTTTTTGTTATGTACTAAAATTCAATAAAAAAGTACCTGATTTAAAAAAAAAAAAAAGTTAATATAACTTCAGTGACAATTCTGCACATCTTGCACTTCTTACAAGTTGAACTTGCTAAAGGTCTTGCCCTAGCCCAGGGGTCAGGGAATTTTTTTACCTTTTACTCCAAAATATATTTAGATACGCTGACGTTACCACCCTTGATTTGAAAGGAAGGAAATCATATATTATTAATTATTGAAATTCAACATTTTATTGAATCTATTCAAAATTTCTTTGAAAGCTTCAACTTCAAAACTTCAGGTTTTGGAGAAATTATGTTGTTTCATTTTTGATACGAGAGCATCAATATTAGGATATTTTGATGTCAGTTTGGATATAGTCTTCAATGTCCAATCGATTTCTCTGCTTTATTTTTATGTTCGTTAGAGTGGAAAATCCTTGTTCGCAAAGGTAGATTGTTGCAAAAGGCAGCAACGTTTTGACTGCCTCCTCATGTGCAATTTTGAATGCCTTTTCAGCTGTTGACATCCAAAAATATAACAGATCTGGTTTGTTTTCAAATGCAATACGTGCTTCATTATTGCATCGAAGCTCAAGAAGTGCCTCTGCCAACCCTTGAGGCTCTTCTGGTACAACAGCAATTTCACATTTAAAGGGGTCTTCAATCCAACTGACAGCATGTGAATCGGCAGCATTACCCCCAGGAATTTCATTTTTACCTCATTTGGGGTAATTTACCCCTGTTCCCTGACCACTGCCCTAGCCACACTGAAAAGTAAGTGTTGGCACTGTTGGATAGCGAATTAGCTTTGAAAGAACTAATTATACATTTTTCGTAAGCAGTAAAAATGATCAGACAGTTTGTGGCTCCATGAGACCTCAATTTAGTCCTCAAAATGTAATTGTTGAACCGTTTGAACTGCTACAGGAAATACTGGTGAAATGGATAACTTTATAAGTGTTATTTCTAGTGAAAGTGACTTCTGCTAGTAGAATTGAGAAGTTACACACAATATGGTGCAAGGAACCTTTCCTGAAAATGTATTCCGTTATAGTGGTGTTAAGAGCCAATCCTGCTTTTCTACCAAAGGTAATATCTACATTCCATATCAAGCAATAATTATTGCTGACAGCTTTTTTTCCACAACCTAAAGATGAGGAAGGAAAGATACTACATTCTCTATATCTGGTCAGAGCCATTTCTATATTGTCTAGAACACAGGAGTTCAGAAAAACAGAACTGTTTGTGATACTTGCTGGTTATCTGAAAGGATATGCTCCTTCTAAAGATGCTATATCCAGGTGGTTTAGAGATGCGATTCTACAGGCATACAAGCGACATGAGCAGCCAGTGCCTGAAGTAATTAAAGCACATTCAACACGAACGGTATTTACATCTTGGGCAATTGAAGGCTCAGGTTTCTGTGGCAGAGTTGTGAAAACATTTATCACCTTGATGTTTTACTATCGGGAGATTCTCAATTTGGCAGACGTCTTTCAGTCAGCCACTAAATATATTCTTTATGCAGCATATAGTGGCTAATTGGTTACCTCTTGCCCCCTCCCCAGAGCCAGATTTAGACCTCATGGGGCCCTAGGCAAGATACTGGTTTGGGGCCCCCTCCCTGAAAAAATCCATAGCACTATAGTTTTTAGCATAACATATACCCCTATTCAGGGGCTGGCTGGCAGACTTTAGCCCAGGGGGGCAAGCACATAGCACTGTCCCATAAGTAGCGGCCCATTTTTAAAGGTTGGTCTCACCGCCGGCCCTGGGAGGGCCCTCTAGGGACCGCTGGGCCCTAGGCAATTGCCTAGGTTGCCTAGTGGTAAATCCGGCCCTGCCCCTCCCTCCTCTGTGTATTGCTTGGGTATATCACATAGCAAAGGCTGCCATGGAGAAGTGAAGAAGAAAAATGCAAATTATCTTACTGTTAATTCCTGTTCCTCAACGTATTACATGTCAGCCTAGAATATTCACACCCAGGTTGTATGATGTATTTTTTTATATGTTCAGAAGACAGCTTGGGAAGTACTCAAAAGACATGGTGGAAGAGGTGGAGCTGGCTTATATACTCTCTGAGGGGTGTTTTTGTTTGTCCTGGCGCTAGCTAAACAAAAAGGAAGGTTACCCATAGTAAAGGCTGCCGTGGAGTTCTTTGAAGAAAAGAAAATAACCATAAGATAATTCACATTTTTTAACATTTGTGCAAATAGTTTTGTTTTTCACATATTTTCTTGACTTTTTCTACTTAATTTTTTTTTTTACTTAATTATATTTTTTAGCTTTGAAAATTGCAGTTGTGGACATTTATCATTCCCGATTGAAAGAGAGACAGCGGAGGAAAAGGTGATGTTATACTGCTTTTATTGTCCGTTAAATTTTCTTTTTGATCAAACATTCACTGACCATGTTTCACTAGTGGTCAGTATGCATAGGGGAAGTTTCACTTTGCCATGGCAGAGCACTATGTCGTCTCCTACTCCCCGATCCTCATTAATATCTGATAGAACCTGGTCAAATATTCAGGACATCGAGCATGTTTCTCCGGTACACACTATGATTTGCGTCTGCATAATTCTAAAATGATCGAATTGGTTGGCAGATTGGCATCTTTAGAGCATCGGTGATTCTAGTCAAAACCTTCTTTCAGCCCTACTTACAATGTTCTATTCAGTATTATTCACATCTATTGAATGTAAATTGTAAACCATATGCTTGTAACAATTTGTTCTATATACATAATTGTGCTGGTGATTGTTATCAATAAATGTATTTATATGTTTTATCATAGAATCCTTCGAGAACATGGCCTTATAAATCTGAGGAAATTTCAACGTAAGTAGATTTTTATGACTGTTTTTGTTACTATCTATTTTTGTGGGCGAACTCATTTTAATAACTAGTAAATCTGCAAAAAAGTCAGACTAGAATTATCTGTCTAGAAATCGTGACTTATTTTAAAGTACTGTATATTTTTAACATTATATTTTCTAACATCCTATGGGGGACACTGGAGTACATTGGGGAATAAATGTGGGTGAGAGGAGGTCTGGCACTATAAATAATTCTTCAGTGAACAAGCTTCTCCCCCTCTATATACCTCTACTGACCGCAATATTCTCAGTTTAGACTGCAAGAGCTGTCAGGTTTTTTTTCAATTATATTATTCTATTTTCCTTAATGGTACTGACTGTGGGAACGCTAAGGGTTGCGGCAGCTTAAGTAAAGCGGGCAACCCTCCAGCGGCAGCAGCTTCCCACAGTACATAGCCACTACCATTACAATCAATGAACGAGGATCCCTTTTACACCTCCAATACGAGCAGGAAAGTGGGATTAGGCAGCCAGACCACATCCGAAGGTATCGTCATTTAGGTAGGACTCAAGGGTTTAATTCTTATGTGCTGGGGGGGAAGTGTGATTTGCGTGAGCCACTATTATGGCAACCCCACATGACGTTTGGGGTGGCTCAGGAGGGTTGTCCGATGGATGAAGGCTTACATTGCAGTGTATCACTGGGAAGTTCTTCCCTATAAATACTTCCTCCCTAGCAAGCCAGCTAAGTATACAGCAGACACTCTTTGGTGATAGTAGCGGGTATGCTATCAGATTGGCTCTTCTCCCTCTTATCTTGTATTCGTTTTAGGGGATTGGGGTTGGATTGCCTTGAGCAATCTCTTAGTCCGTTACATTTTCTTCTGTAACATGGGTTATTTTCATTCTCCTTGGGGACAGTAGCAGGTGAGAAGTTTGACTGGGGTGGTACCCTGTTAAACTGTAATGCAGATGTCCTAAGGCAAGCTCAGGAAGGACAGAACCTCCCGTGGAGCAGAAGTAAAAGCTTAATATTGTGTTGTCTGTCTGCACGATTATCACATCTGAAGGCAGTATCTCCTACCTATACTACCTAATTACAATCTTGTTTCAGGTATAGTTCACTATTATTATTACATCCTTTCTGGGAGTGTGTAAATATATATGAATTACCTAATTTACCAGTGTTTCATACCCTTTCTGTAAGTGTGTGATGTGATAACTGTTTTCTGTCTACTTATTATACACTTCTATCCCAGGGCCTGTTCCTGCATCAAGATTTAATACAGCTAGCTTTAATGGGATTGCTATTGAAGCCGCTATCCTAAAAGTTTATGGCCTCTCCGTTTGATACAGACCATGTTGAGGCCAAAAAAGCAGTCTCTGTCAGGAGCTACTATAGGGTCTGGAAAGCATACATTTCCTAGTGCGAACTACATGCTTCCTGACATCCGCTTTTAATCTCTCCTGTCTTCTCTCCTTTTTACAAGGAGACTTGGATCAGGGCCTCCGGCTCAGTTCTTTGGAGGTCCAGGTATAGTTTTTTTCAGAGAAAGCTGGCTTCACTGCTGGAGGTTCAGACATTTCTGTTTATTAAAATATTCGTTCTGGAAGACTGCATTCCTTCTGACAATTTCTACAGCTCGCAGGGTCTCGAAATAGGGGGGGCCTTGTCTTGCAAATCCCTTTCCTGGTGTTTCACAAGGATAAGGAGGTTCTCTGGATGAAACCTTCGTTCCAGCCGAAAATAGTTTCTAGCTTTCACCTGAACCAGGAAATACTGGTTGTAGATTTTCGTCAGGCTGACTCATTAAATAGACCCGGTACGAGCCTTGCAGGCTTATATTGAAAGGACGAAGGAGGTGCGCTGTCGGATGACCTCCTGGTTCTGTATGGTGCACAGAAAAGAGGATGGACTGCCTCTAAACAGTCCATTGACAGATGGATCAAGTTGGTTATCCGTTAGGCTTACCTCAGTGTTGGTCAACCTGTCCCGGGATACCTGATCACTCCTACCCACTCTGTGGGTGCCTCCTCAGAGATCCCATGGATGGAAAGATAGAGAGTTGTTTTAAGAAACTTCATATTACATCTGAAACTACTTTGAAATCTGGGGTAGCTATGGCTACAGTGTCAAGAGCACTTATTATGATTATGACACTTTATACTGAGATACACTTTATATAGATATCCAATAGACAGCTAGCAGACTATATGTTGAAAAACAATGAAAATATGTAAAAGGGAATAGAATTTTTGTGTCAAACATCTTTGCAAACCATTTCAACAATTACCATGACATCAGCAGCGAGGCTAGGAGAGCCCTCTAGTTGCACCCCTCGGTGGCAGATGCTTACTCAACATATAGTATAGCAGTGGTTCCCAAACTTTTTCAGTTCGCAGCATCCTTAATAATTTTTTCAAGGCGCCCCTCCAAAATAATTATAGAGCAGTCCTGTTTTATAAGTAGTTGGGCCAAAATAACGTAATAAGTATTTAGGTCAGGACAGAAATACTTAATAAGTTGTTTGCAAAAATAATACATTTAAATCCAAGTGAAAATATATATATATATTTTTTATTTATTTTTTTTACAACTATATTTCTGTCAAAGAACAATTTACAGCTAATAAGAGGAATAAGATCAAACAAAATAAAACAACATGTAAAAAAATCATCACACTGTGCCCCTTCATCCACACACTCTGTGCCCTCCTTTATCCACACACTTTGTGCCCTCCTTCATTCTATTCCCACTCCATTGCTGTTTCCTAACACTATTACCCCTCCATTTCTTTACTTGCCATACTTGGCCTTCTTTCTTCTATTTCTTCTGTCTTTTCTTCTGTCTTCTTTCTAAACCGGCGGTGCCTGGGACCCAGCATCCTCCTCTCTCCTGCAGCGTCTCACTGAATATGTCGGGCGTGACGACATTCAGTGAAAAGCGAGGAGGATGCTGGGTCCCGGGCGCCGCGTGGATTGGTAAGTTGTTTTGTTATTTTTCCTGGCCACGGCACCAATTTGACAGCGCCGCGGCGCACACTTTGGGATTCGCTGTAGTATAGCCAATCATCCATTTGAAGGCACCCTGTTTTTTTGTATACAGATTGGACACTGTTTTACTGGAGTACCCCGAGGGTAATCCTAACTGCCTGCCAGAAGTATTGTTTCTTTGCTCATCAGCGCTTTGGAGAGGGTGAAAAGATATAAGCCAATACAGCCACATGTCATTTCAGGCTTTTAGGCCCAAAGGAGGAAGGTCAAATCAAAAGACTCCACAATTACCATTAATGTGATCAACCAGCATTACAATCAGTAGGTGGCAGAATCACACAGTATATAGAAATATGAGTCTACGCTATAATAGATCAGTGCCCAATGGTCATTGTAAGAAATAGGTACAAGATAGTTTCATCAGTATCACAAAGGGAACTTCATTATTCAGTCAAGGGCTCAAGCAATTTCTTACCGGACTCTTCCTTGTTAGATAGGCATCAGGGGATTTTCACACAGATCTAGATTTGAAGAGGCTCAACAAGCTTGTTCGTACCAGACATTTCCACATTGAATCTGCAAATTCTATCCTCACGGCCATCATAATTGGAGCTTTACTCGCATCCATAGACCTTCAGGGTGCCTATTTTCATATCTCTGTCGCAGTTCATCACAGGAAGTTCCTCAGTTTCTGAGTCCTGGGCCACAAAAGTGCTAATCCCTCTGATTGCGGACCTGAGGGAGCAAGGAGTCAAGATAGTATCTGAACGACGTTTTTGTGGTGGGGTTTTAGAACACAGTGTCAATATAGCAAGAGGATTAGTTGATACTTCTCTTGCAGCAACATGGCTGGATTGTGAACAAGAAAAAAAAGCAATCTCATCCCATCACAAAATAAAGTTCTGGAGGTCCAGTAAGACACCACACTGAGCAAAGTTGCTCTGTCACAAAAGAGACGTGTCAAGATCTAGTCCCTGGCACATAAGCTACAGATTCATTGTCTGTAAGAAAGGTGCTTCAATTGTTGAGGGTGTTGTTCTCCATCAGAGGCATCATCCTATGCGCAAGATGGCATATGCAAGAACTTCTAAGAATTGGGATCACAGAAAAATTTCTCTTACTCATGCCATCTCCCTGTCAAAAGACACCAGGTAATCTCAGAGGTGCTGGCAAAGCCAAAAGTTAAGGAAAAAAGGAGAGGCCCAAGGAACTTGGCCCCACAACAAGAAGTCTTTACGTGAATGTCTTGGAAATGAGAGCAGTGTGGAAGACAATTGCACAATTTCATCTTCATGTAAAATGGAAGTATCTCAGAATATTCTCAGGCAGCAGGTCAATGGTAGCCTTCATAAATCGTCAGGAAGGTATCAGAAGCCAAACCTTGATGGTAGAAATAGCAAAGATCATGTTCTGCACAGCAAAGAAACCTAAAGTCACTCTCAGCATTATATGTAGCAGGAAAATGGAATATGTTAGTAGATTACCTCAGTCGAGAACAGATTCACCCACAAAAATGGTCTCTTCATGAGGAGGTGTTCCAGCTGTTGATAAATAGCTTCCTCAAGTTGACATCATGGCAACAAGCAGAAATGAAAAATATCCAAGGTTCTTCTCTCGGCACAGGACTGCAGAGTTAGAGGGAATGAATGCTCTGACAGTTCCATGCACATTTCACCTGTGGTATGTCTTCCTCCCTGTTTTCACTCATCACTTGCATGCTAAACAAAATCTGAAAAGAAAGGGCAGATGTGATAACAATTCTTTCATTTTGGCCTTCACTGTCCATGGTTTCCTGTAGCCTGGGGGATGCTCAAGAAATAGCCTTGGCCTCTGCCACTTAGATCAGATCAACTGCACCAATGCATAGTTCTTCATAGATGAAGTGTATGCTGCTCAGGAAACGGATTCTAAGAGTAAGTAATAGACACACGGTTGAGGAAGAAGAATTCTTCGGATATCTTTTACAAGATTTGGAAGAAATGTATTGAATGGTGTAACTCCATTGAATCCATCAGCAGCGACCATTCTTTTTTGATTGTTTTAGCGAATGTCTTGCTTTTTCTACACTCAATGTACAAGTGTCAGAACAAATGAAACACACTAGTTCAACTCACAGAAATGTATTTTATTTGATTACATTCTGTTTTGGATTTTGGTTAATTTGTTTGCTAATTTGTTTGGTGTGTATTATGTGTGATCTTTTTATTTTTTTAAACCTTAATATTTTTTTGCAGTTAAGCTCTGAATATAAACCGCAGATGGTAAGATATCCTCATTGTGAATTCTGACACAATTAATGGCTACATAAGGAATAATTTTAAGGTGAAATACCAGATTTGGACAGACCACTGTGTGGCGCATTATTTCAATATTGTGTCACTTCTTTGTCCTAATGTTCTTTGAGCAAAATGTTTGTTTTTTCATTGTCAAATATCCTTTAATAACAAGCCTTTGTAATTTTATTTAGTTTTGGAGAGAAGATACTCCAAAGATGTTCAAGAGCTGTATGAAACAATGAGGCGATTCGGCAGGATTTTAGGGGCAATGAAACATGATCGGTTTATTGAAAGTCATGCATGTAAGCAGCGTTAATCTTAAAATATATTGTAATATCAAAGCCTTTCTGTTTTTTTTTTTTTTTTACATGTGGACGTGCTAATGTTCCATAAAGACAGCCACATTGCCTACTCAGCAGTGTGGTGATATCTCTAGCCCGGTGGTAGTCATGTTATCAATGATCTAAATTCTGACACACTACATTCCTACAAAATAATTCCAATTTCAATAATGGCATAATAAGCAAATGCAGACTTAACATAAAAAAGACTCCGTACATCGCCGACACTCGTACAATGTATTGGGATTGAAGTAAAGGGCGGCACTTGCATTTGACGTCAGTCATCATGGGGACAGTGATATTTCTGAATTTAAAGTGACAATGCAACCAGTCGCCGCATTTACAATCTAATTTAAGGGTTAGGGATAAGGTTAGAATTACAATAAAGGCTTTTACATTTTACACGCGGCAACTGGTGTCATTGCCGCTTTAAAGTCAGAAATATCACTGTCCCCATGATGGCTGATGTCAAATGCAAGTGCTGGATTTTACTTCAATCGGAAAATATTACACAGGTGTCAGTGATGTACTGAGTCTTTTTTATGTTAAGTCTGCATTTGCTTATTAATCACCATTATTGAAATTGGAATTATTTTTTAGGTATGTACGGTGTCGGAATTTTCAGCATCGGTAACACGTACCGCACCCCTCCAGCAACAACATGTGAAATAATTGGAGATACAAACAAAAAAAACGCTTCTTAGTAGGTTGGCAAAAGCTGTAATGTAAAGTCCCAAATTCCATGTCAGTTCAACCAGGGGTGTCCATCACCCGTCTTAGATTTGTTAGAATTTTTTTTTAGTTAAGAAAGGATGTCAAAACAACTATTTCTGCGAAATATCTCGACTGTCTGACAATAAGTTGATTAAATATTGATTTTTCAATGTATTAAATAATTTACTAATTGCAGCTTCTTTATCCAGTTTATTTGAAGTATCACGGGTGTTTATTAAGGAATCTCCACAAAATTTGGACCCCTAAGGCAACTCTTCCTCCCGAATCCAAACCAAATTACTTTATCTGCCTCATGTTTTGCGTTACGGCAAAAACGCACATTTTTCGAATAAACTCAACAATCTCATTATTTTTCCCTTGTTTGGAACGTGTTGTAACAGTCTGTAATTTTCCTTAGTGTCAGCAGAAAGTGTATACTGCCTTCCAGTACTTCCTTGGATAGTAGGCACTTCTGTTACACAGATGATGTGAATAAAAGGAACAAAACACTTATCATCTCTTGAAGGCCAGGACAGCACATTTGTTGATTGGTTTTGTTTCATTAAGTGTATCAGCACAATATGTTCCTCCTCATTACATTGAATGATATACCCAATGTACCAGATGTTATCATACACTGCCGCTATGTATGTTCCAGGTTGCAGATCACTTTTGTCTACATTTTTTGTGACTCTGGTCATAGTGACACTAACTCTGGTTCCTCCTGTCTTCATGTCGTTTGATAACAATCGATATATGTGTAGCTCATCATTACTAGGCCGAAATCTGTGATGAGAACGTGTTCCTGCCACAGTCTTTGCTGTTTCTAGACGGCTATGACATTAAATTCTTCTGCAGTCTGCTTAATTGTCCAGCTGTTTGGTGCCAGAGATAATATTTTTACTACTTCTTCTGGTGGCGCCTCTTCACACTTTTGCTTTAATTCATATATCACACTCTGTAAATCATCACAACCTGAACAATTTGCTTACTTTCTGGAGTGATTCTAGTGATGTTCAAGGAAGAGACAACATTTCAGTAATCTTCTCTTGAATGGCTGTACTTACCTGCTCTTCTTTTCTTTTAGCCTATGTGCCCCGGTGTCTTCTCTTTACCCCATGCAATTTCACTGGTGAACAACCAAGCTTTGTAATGCTTTCATTCAGCTCATCTGTTTCTGCTGGTTCAGATACACCCTCCAACTTCTTCTGTTGACATATCTATGTCTGTTCTCTACAGTGTAACAGTTGAATTCTGCATTTTGGGCAACGTTTCTGTCCTGGCTTAATAACCGCATGAAGCTGACAGTCACCATGGTCTTTGGCCCACTTTAGTGACATAACTTTTAAGCTTTTTCTAGCTCCTTTTTTTTTTTAAAATCCAGTATTTTTATTTTTTTGAGAGACAAGAAAGGATTACAGCATGTTTTCTGAAATTCTTCATATCTTAGCAGTAGAAGCTTTTCATGACGATAGCACACTGAGGTTCCAGGATCATTGGTTACTGAATTTGAAACTTCAGTTCTCAGAATCAAAAGTTCTTTTTCTTCATCTGTAAAGTGGTCCCAGCTATGTAATCTAATGATTTTTGAGTAGACAGTAATATCGCAGTCCGTATTTAAAAGACTGCCAAATGTGCACTTTTCCTGAGCAACTGCCATGATTGACCATCTTTCTGTGTCTCCCTCTCTCTTTCTCTGGAAAGTTTCAGTTTTGGATTCTGTAAAGGGAATCCCCTTCCCATCAGTTTCTGTTTGTTTCATTTCCTGTATGGGAGTTTTATCCAATTGCCTCAATTTAGTTAACTTTTTTGGTATGGTTTTTAACAATCTGTAAATTATTTATGCTGTACACCAGTAATCGAGCATCAATTTCTCCACTATGAAACAGAGTACACTGCTGATTTTTTGTGGTAGTAATGTATACCTTTTTTAAAATCCCTAATGTTGATTGAACTTAGCGTTTTTAATTCTATTCGAAAAACGTGCGTTTTTGCCGTAACGCAAAACATTAGGCAGATAAAGTAATTTGGTTTGGATTTTTGGCTTAATAAACACCCGTGATACTTCAAATAAACTGGATAAAGAAGCCGCGATTAGTAAATTATTTAATAAATTGAAAAATCAATATTTAATCAACTAATTGTCAGACAGTCGAGATATTTGGCAGAAATAGTTGTTTTGACATCCTCTCAACTAAAAAAAATTCAAACACATCTGAGATGGGTGGTGGACATTTCATTTTTTGGGGGGTGATCTGATGTGGAATGACCCAAGGAGGAATACAGTATTTTAATATAGTACTTGTGGGACAAAAAGTTTCAGGCTGCAGTTTAAGTTTAAATAGCTTCATGTTTCACATTTTATCTAATTTTATTATATTCTGTCTTAGATATCTCTTGACGCTTCTGTTTTTATGATTGGTTATGGTTGATCTGTTTGTTATAATGCATATTATCACAACTGCAATAATAGTACATTTTTAGGGCAAGATTTCTGTAGACAAAGTGTCCTAATGCTTTACTCTGGATATCATAAATTCACTCATATATAACACTGGACTATGTAGTTTGCTGCAAACTAGAGGCAAATAAAGTTTCATAAAGAAACCAACAAAACTATTTTATGTGCTGCCATATCTATAGATAATAAATATATATTTATTTTTGAATTGTTGACATTTTTTGTTTCTGGCAGTGGAATTTGAACTACGCAGGGAAATCAAACGGTTACAAGACTACAGAAATGCAGGAATCAAGTCATTTTACAGTAAGAAAAGCCTCCATTAGTTGTTTTGTCAAACATTTGTTTCCCCAAAATGTTTTATATAACTGTAGTTTCTTTGTCATACACCCACAAGAAGAAGCAGCTATGTCGATTGTATAGGTCTTAATTGGAGCAGCTTTAAAATATTTTGATGGGAGAAAAAAAATATGATTGATGAGAACACAGAGTTAAAAGAGGAGGAGAGGGATGTTACTAACAAGTACAAATGTGCAGTAACCCTTCGCAACGTGAGCAACAAAAGTAAATGTCTGGTTGTTGTACAGATTACTGTTAATAAATAATCCCCAATGCCATCAAGACAAGAAATATCTAATTTATTACAAAAGGGTAGGTGTAGTGCCAGCATGAATGAAAAAGTGTGATAAATACACAACATGCAAAACATTATTTGCACTGTTCAAGCTTGTGTTTAAACCACATGGTATACAGTTCTATTTACTTCACTGTAAAATTGATGTATTGGAATTCAAGAGGATGGAATAATGGGATTAGAATGGGTAAATTATTTATATAGAAGAGGTTAGAAAAAAAATGAAAAAGGCACGCAAAAGGTGACTTAATTAACATTTCTGAATTTAATCAAAATCAATACAAACATTTGTCTAATGAGCGTTTTGTGCCAAGGACCATACAAAAGATAAGGAGTCATCCGTTGCAGATGAAAGAAAGATGGTTGCGCCACCTGTATTGGAAGTGGTTCTTAACTGTAAGGGTGGTTAAGCTGTGGAATTATTTACAACACGAGAAGGAGATGATATATTCACAAACAGAGTTTGAAAATAGTTTGCATGCACTTTCTTATTAGAAATGGTCTATGTAGCTTTAATTAGTGAATTACATTATTGGGTAATTGATCCAAGGAATTATCAGATTGCCGTGCTCGGGTTTTGCTTTGCGTTTCTTTGGTTCAACACAATTAGAATTTATGAGAGATTGAACCTGATGGGCTTTTTTGTCTCATTTACTTTTCAAGTAGGATAACTCTGTAGGTCCTGGTGCAATACACTAGCCGCCAGAAATCTGTCTGGTCCTTATCCGAGCAGTCAATCTTTATCAAAAGGTGACCGTGAGGAGAAAATAGGTCTGCGTTACCTTTTTACTGTGCAGTGAGCTTTGTTTCTTATGCATAAAAAAAATAAAATAAAAAAATATATATATATGTTTGGTTGTATGTGTGTGTGTATGTATGTGCATATATATGTGTGTGTGTGTGTATGTGCATATATGTGTATGTGCGCATATGTGTGTGTTTGTATGTGCATATGTGTGTGCGTATGTGTATACATGTGTATGTGTGTGCATATATGCGTGTGTGTGCATATATATATATATGTGTGTGTGTGTGTGTGCGCATATGTGTGTGTGTGCGCATATGTGTGTGTGTGTGTGTGTGTGTGTGTGTGCATATATGTGTGTGTGTGCATATATGTATGTGTATGTATGTACATATATGTGTGTGTGTGTGTATGTATGTATGTATACATGTGTGTGTGAAAACTGGTTGCATGCAAATAGAAGTTGCGGTGAGTCATTTTCTTATACACTGTAGTAGTCAGACGTCCATCTTGTTTCGTGATCACCAGGTCCAAGAAATGGTTACTATTTAAGTAAAAAAGTAAATTTGATTGGTGAATCTGCTGCATTAATAGATTCAATCATTTCAATTAGATGGACCTCAGTGCCCATCCAGATAAGAAAAAGGTCGTCAATGAAACGTCTAAAGAATGCAATCTGCTGTCCGAACCTAATCACGATGTGTTCCTGCTCAAAATGGTGCATAAATATATTTGCATAGCTGAAGGCCATATTTGACCCCATCGCAGTCCCTGCCACCTGTAGATAGTACTGCCTTTCAAATTTAAAGTCATTTCTTTCCAATGTAAGATGTAATCAATTATAAATTCTTTGTACACTTATATTCCACAAAGGAGTTGCGGACTGCATCAATCCTCGCTTTATGAGGAATAGCGCTATATAGGCTCTTTATATCCATTGTGACCAATAAACAGTCAGTAAGATTGATTTCAAGGTTAGAAAGTTCAGTAAGTAATGAAAAATAATCTTGGATAAAGCTTGGCATGGACTTAACCAATGGCTGGAGATAAAAGCCAATAAACTGTGATCATGGCTGTAACAACGAATTTCTGGCAGAGATGATTGGTCTGCCAGGAGGTGATTCAAGGCTCTTGTGGATTTTTGGTAATGTTATAAATTACAGGACAGACAGGAAAATCTGTTTTCAGGAATCTGGAAGTAGGTTCCGAAATCCAACCACATGTAACTGCAAAGTCAATGGTTTTTCCAACAATACATTTATATGTATTTGTAGGATCACCTGCAAGCAGGGTATAGGTGGTTGTGTCGGAAAGTTGGTAGAGAATCTTTCTTGTAATCATCATAGTCCTGTACCACAATAGCGCCACCTATATCTGCTGGTCGAATGCAGATTGAGCTATTCTTGGATAATTCCATTAGTGCTTTCCATTCAAGAAGATTAATATTGAATTGTATCCGGCGTTTATTACTTATATCTGCCTGTATTGAACTATCAACCATTCTGATAAAGGATTTGATAGAAGGGTAATTAGAAGGAGGGTCAAAGGTGCTCTTAGGTCTACATGGAGTTGATGATATCTTTTGATAAGCAAAGAATTCTTTCAATTTAATATGTCTGTGTACTTTAAATACATCTATCTCTCATTGGAACTGGTTATGGAAAGTAGTTGGCACAAATGTAAGTCCTTTGGATAATAGACTAACTTCTGTGTCTGTTAGAGGACAAGAAAATATATTGTATATTAAATTCTCATCTGCCTTGGGGGGCGGTGGTTTAGGCCACCTCTTCCCACCCCTCCTGGAGTTGAGCCTTTGACGTTTTTTGACTGTTTGAGCTGCTGATTTATTGAAAAAGTTTTTTCCTCCTTGGTCTGCTTTGCACCTTGTTTAGCCAATTTGCACAGCTGGTGATTGTCTGATTGGTTCACTTCCACTGTATTTTGAATTTTATACACCAGATTTGTGCATGGCTATTATTTTTTGGAATTAGTGATGTATATTGGTTTGCTATAACAGACAGCATCAAACCTTTTATATAGATAGTTTACGCTAATTACTCAAATGTTTTGTATTATCCTTCCTTTGATTATAGCATGAGCAACTTTTTCTGTAATAGTGAGTGACTGATTTTTACAGATAGTAGGTTGTATTCTCCCTGGTATATAGTACTCTGCAGATTTATTAGGAATAACCTTTTTTGATTAGTGCTGTTTGAGCTGTTGATTTATTTTAAAAAAAAATGTCCTTTTTGTTTAGCCAATTTGCACAGCTGGTGATTGTCTGATTGGTTCACTCCCACTGTATAGGGTATATAAGGGTGTTTGGTTCACTGTGGTGGAAGTCTTGATAAAGGGCTGTGTGGAGCCAGAATCCTTGACTTATTTTCTAATGGAATAAATACTTTAACAATCTGGAAAATTCCTGTGAGTGCCTCCTAATTATATATATATATATATATATATATATATATATATATATATATATATATATATATATATATATATATATATACACATATACATATATATATTATACACAATTTTTTTTCTTTTTCTAAAGGTTCAAAGATATACGATCGTTTAAAGAAGTCTCGGGAAGAAGAGCGATTGAAACGAACCATGCTTTCTGAGGTCCTTCAGTATATTCAAGATGGTAATGCCTGCCAGCAGTGGCTCAAGCGACAAGCAGCCATGTAAGTTTACTACGCATTAGTGATATATAATTTAAAGCAGATACTCCATATTGGGTTTTTGTTTTTTTTTTTTGCTGGTATGCTTATGGAAGATGGCATTTTAAAACATGAAGCTGAAAATTGTGGAATAATATAGCACTATCATGCACACATTATTTACAGCAGTTTAAGGCAGCGTACATGTATATGTGAGCCAAAGTAAAGTGGTATACAAGGTTAAAAGTGAAAAGAATAGTAGTAGACGCCTGTATTCTAGAATTTTTGAGTTATAGTACCATAAGAAGAACATTTGTTTCTTACAGCTACTAAATGGGTTATGGTGGACAATTATATAGTGATTTAGGACTGTTATGTTTGATAGTCGCGTCTGGTTGGGTGCAGTGCTTTGCACCATCTGATAGGAGGATGGGGTGTTCCTTGCACCAGTATGCGAAAACAATATTTATTTTTGCAGGATGACATTATTTAAAAGACATTGGGGGGTATTCAATTGTTGCTTTTAACGAGCTAAAACAAAAAAAACCGAGCGCTCTAAAAATATTACAGTTTATACGGTAATATGCGCGTAAATACCGTTAATACGGTAGTTTACTCGCTGAATTTCATCTCGCAGCTCAGGGAGCTGCGAGATGAAATTTAGCGAGTAATCACCGTATTAACGCTAATATTTTTAGAGCGCTCGTTTTTTTTTTGTTTTAGCGCGTTAAAAGCAACAATTGAATACCCCCCCTTAAGCTCTACTTTTCAGAAGGGGGAACCCCTTGTATTTGTTTTACTTATTGCAATTCTGTTGAACTGCTTAGGTGCGATTCCCATAAAGAACTTCTCACACACACACACACATCCCTGCCCACCTCACAGCTAGTACACATATCATCTTGCTGTGCAGCATGCTTGCCTTCCCCTCCAATAATGACATCACAACAACCTACTTCTCTTATCATGCTGGCTATGAATAAGTAGCTTTTGAGATTTTGCCATCAAATCATACAGAGCAATTGAAAAACCAGTTTGTAGCTTGCTTATGCTCAGCCTTTAGACTCATTGATTCCTATTTAGGGAAGATATCTCTTCTCTACATGTTTCTTAATAGATTTACATCATTGTCACCTTTCCCTAATTATACCGAATGTTTCTTAAGCCTGAGCGTATGAAAACGGCAAACTGATCCCTTAGGGTCTGATTTGATACACCTTCAGAGCAACAGCGAAACCAGCATAAGAACAACTGGGAGACAATTGTTTGGAACACAGGGACAGCTAATAATTATAGATATTTTTACTATTTTGTACTTATTCCTAATCCATACATAATAAATTTATTATCATGCTACGGGAAAGAAGCTATTATTAATGTACCATTTTTACAAATTAAAGTACCTGAAACTGCTAATGAGACATTTAGATAGATGTTAGTGTGCTGGACTACTGACGATGCATAACAACAAGAATTACATATGAGGCCCTTTTTCTCATACTCTCCAGTATGGATATTTTTTACCACTACATTAATAGCGCACTTTCACTTACACCATCTGGTTGCCTCATCTCTTTTTATCCTTTTAAGCAATTTGTGATCCAAGAAGTACGTGTGTTAGAGGAAGGACGACCGAAAATTAAAGCAGGACTCTAAAATCTTGTTCTTCTTTTTTTAATACTTCTCTTTGCAACGCTAGGGCCTGGACTTTTTCTGTATATTGATGTTTTATAAAGCTAGATGATAGGTGTTGTGGGACAACATGCTGGTAATGTTTATTTCCACATGGGAATTGCTATGTGTTTCTGAAATAAAACAAGAAATTAGACCTCTCTTTGATCATCACAGATCATCTTGCTATCAATAGATGCCATTTCCGAATATATTAAATACTGTAATTTTGGGAAAGTTGCATTTGTATTAACTTGGGTGCATATTTTTTAACAAAAATATATTGAAGATTTTGTGTATAACATGAATATAGCTGCACATTTTTGTATTGCTTTATTTAATTTAAATTATTTATCTTTTGAATGTGTACTGATGATGGTCTTAGGTTTGCCTGTGCTTATGAAAATAACTTTTTGTATCCTATTTTAGTGATGCTGGCTTACATCAGGTTGTGCCTGTTGTTTCAAGTTCAGGTATTTTTTTCTTTTTCATATAATTTTTTTTTTTTCTTTTTTAAGTCTACATCATGGGACCGTATCTTGAGAATATTCAGTGTGTGGTGTCATAAATGTGTGTCTGATCACAGCTTACCATTCAGCTTAGAGCCAACACATAGTGTGAGTGTGTGTAACAATCTGCAGTCATCTGAGATCCAACATAGAGGCAGCCCTGCTCAGATCTTGTACTTGTAGGCCTGGAGACCTGCATTGTAAAGGGAAACTTCCCTTTACAATGCAGTGCCGCTTTAAATTTAATCGCCAAAGACGCTGAACTCGCGGGTGTTGAAGAACCCGCATGTTAATACATTTACCCCCAGATCTGCATGCCAGTTCTGCAGAGCATTTCATAACACACAAAAATACCAAACAAGAAAAAAGGTCTGCATGTGATATCCATGAAAATAAAAGCAAATATTTTATTGTAGGAGTTGTATACATACAGCCAACCAACTATTTCAAGGCACCACTTTTAGTCATAACTTTGATAGTGGCATTAGCCACAGTAGTCAATGATTTTTTTTAAAAATGTGTCTTTTTGATCTCCTTTTACACTTTAAATGCTTGGGCTTACTTCAAACTAGTACCAATGGACAATAGCGGTATAGCAAATGTGGTGTGGTCAGTGAAATATTTTATAAACATCTTATGATGCCTCTGATATATCTCAATGTTAGGTAAAATACCTGGCAGAGATGTAACTGGTGCTAACTTGTAATTTGCGGGGTATTTTTAAAAATAATTCAGTATATTTTAAACTGTTTAAAAAAGCCAGGTCTTGCTAGCTGTTGAAAACATTGCGGTACACAATTCCCTGTCAGAGGAGAACATTTTCCGAACTGTGCTGCATTGCAAAACGCCATAGGGCCTGATTCATATTTGGATGCAAGTCCATATGCGTGCCCCTTCTTCTGTGAAATAGCTCTGCACATGCTCCAAAATGGACCTTACGCCAATGAACGCAGTTGCATGCAACTCATTTCTGAACACAAATCACAGTTACGACTGTCTACGTCTTGAAAGGTATAAGGGAAGGGGCAGATGAAGGTAGGTCATTTTCAGTAAGTGCTTTGTTTAAACACTGTCATTTTCACTAGCTTCAAGGCAGGTGGTAAGTGCCAACTAGTGATGACACGACATCGTCTGTATTAAAAACACATATGCGTGCCAAGAGCTAGCACAGAACAACTGTTTCCAAGTAAGATAGACCATAAAAATACATTGTATATACAGTACTCATTAAGAACATCTTGATTCATGTATTCAATGTAAAAAAAATAAAAATATTTTTTGGATAATCCATATTTTAACAATGATTATACTGTTTAGAGTTGCTAATTTAATCATTCTAATGTGAGCTTATATTACACATATGCTTGTACGTAATGTTTAAACAGACCATACTTACAATTCAAATGGAAACATGTTTTTAATACCGTCGGAAACTACGCTCAAGTTCTGTGCTCTTTTTTTAAACAAAAGTTGCGTGCAGGTTGCGTCCGAACATGAAGCCAGGTTCCTTTCAAATAGTAATTCAAACCTTTTTTCTTTTTAGATATCGTTAACATACAAACAATTCAACCTATAATAACTATAAATTATATAACTAAATTTCTTCTGAATGTATTTATGTGAACATAATAAATCCTAAATCTGTTATTGCCTGTTTTGTAGCTAGATTAAAAGTTTAAGTACACATTTGTGAAATTCCCCAATGAAGCCAGAGTGAAAGAGTACATATGCAAAGAACAGAAAATACAATTTAACTCCATTGTGTCCTAACAGATCAGGTTTAGTTTGTGGAGTATTTTCATGTTTTACCATTGATTACAGTAGGTACAATAGTATGATGATTATTAATCTAAGTCTTCAAAGAACCCCTATTTATTTGCATAAGCACAATAACTATATAGCACCCCATTTTCCCCATGTTGTTCTGTCACACTGTTAGTATTGATATGGGTGTGCATTACAGCTGCCTTAATATTGTGTTTTTTGTGTGTGACAGGTAGACGAAGCGCTCCTCCTTTAGACTTAACGGGACTTCCTGGTACAGAAAAGCTGAATGATAAGGAGAAAGAGGTACAGTATGATATTAGAAATTATATACAATGGATGTATTACAAGGACCGATGTGGACTAACATAATTCCAGATCTTGTAATATGTGTTCAGTAGAACATTGTTTCTGCAAGAGAAAAAGCCTTAATTTTATTATATCGTACAGGGTGGCTCTTGAGTGTAGTTGATCACCTGGTGCAGGATTGTCAATCTCCAGAGTGATGGCCAGGAACCGTTATTAATGTTTCTTGGCTGCACTGTGTTTAATAGGATGCTGTTAGCTCTAGAACAGACAAGCAAGTGGTATGAAAATGAAAAATCTGTTTCCATAAAATTATATAAAAACTACACACATTATTTTATTTAGGAATGTAGGAAAACATTTTAGGATATTTTTCTTAGGGTACACTAATGGCTTGAAAATGTGTACGAGTATAATTAGGAAACAATATACTCTTTTATTGTTTCCGTCTAGTTTAGTCAATATAAACCTAAAGCGAAAAAGGTTTATTATTTAAAATCACTGCCAAGAAATCCCTGTTTTACAAAAAATTAGATTCACTTGAATACCTTTATCAAATAAATGTTATTTGCATTTAACCAGCACATAGCAAAAATTCTAAAATCCATCTGGTCATACAGCTAAAATGAAGGTAAAATATATTCTTCTGCATTCAGCTGCTATTCCACTGCAGCTGAGGGAAGCCCTTCTTGCTTCTTTAAGACAGTTGCTCTGACATCCAGAGATGCTGACAGGGAGTGTACAAAGTAACATGACCTTTCCTTGGAGCCTCAGTGGTGACAAAGTATGATGGTGGCAGATGATGCCTGCCTTTTGCTACAGCTATGTGTGCAGCCTGGGGGTGGCAGACAGTCACACACACCAAGGCTGTGCACACAGCCTCGGAGAGGCCCCGAGCAGCAGCTGTGACAGGGACCAAGATTACTCTTGTCGTTCCTGGTGACATCACAGGTCTGCCCCTTTGCATGACTCAACCAGTTTCCACAGTGCATTTCGTCAAAGGAAGTCTCACTGGCAGATAAGCACCCCCTAACATGGCATCCTGCTGCATAGTGGTGAAGGAGAACCTGGTATACATATTAAAAGAAGTATAAACCCTTCAGTTATTTCATGAATATTACTCGGCTCAATAAAACACATACTTTGATTTGTTTTAATATCAAATAAGCAGCTTTATGTACTCTGTAAGGAAACGTGAAATATTTTTTAAAAGTTATTTTAGAGATTTGTTCTTATTTGAATATATTTTCAAAATTGCCCATGGACATATTCTTCCCAATACACGGCTTACTGGAGTCAGGAAACTCTTGTTAATTTTTTGTTGACCATTTATATAAAGAATGATGTAGAATATGGGCACTGGTTAAATTAATGTAGGAGCCAGCTTGACTTTTCAAATAGGCAGATAAATGGTGTGCAGCGCTGTTGCTTCTTTTATTAAAAAATATACTATATAGACAAAAGTATTCGGAAGCTTGACCGTTACACAAACATAGACTGTAATGACATTGTATTCAAATACATATACTTTAATATGGAGATGGTCCCCTTTTGCAGTGATAACAGCTTCCACTCTTCTTGGAAGGCTTTCCACAAGATGCTGGAGTGTTTCTGTGGGAATTTGTGCCCATCATTCTGTAGAGCATTTATGAGAGCAGGCACCGATGTTGGACCCGAAGGCCTGGCTTGCAATCTCTGTTCCAGTTCATCCCAAAGGAGTTCGATGGGGTTGAGGTCAGGGCTCTGTGCGGGCCAGTCAACTCCTTCCACGCTAAACTCCTCAAACCATGTCTTTGTAGTCCTTGCTTTGTGCACTGGGACACAATCATGTTGGAATAGAAAAGAGCCTTTCCCAAACTGTTGCCACATAGTTTGAAACATAGCATTGTCCAAAATGACTTGGTATGCCAAAGCATTAAGATTGCTCTTCACTGGAGATAAAGGGCCTAGCCCAGTGGTTCCCAAAATGTTGCAGTTCGCGGCACCCTTAGAGTCTCCAAATTTTTTCAAGGCACCCCTCCAAAATAATTACTGAGCAGTCCTGTTTTAGAAGTAGTTGGGTCAAAAAATTGTAATAAGTATTTAGGTCACGACAGAAATACTTATTTAGTTGTATGCAAAAATGCCCCTCTGCAACCAGGCACACTGCCCCCTCTGCAACCAGGCACACTGCCCCCTCTGCAACCAGGCACACTGCCCCCTCTGCATCCAGGCACACTGCCCCCTCTGCATCCAGGCACACTGCCCCCTCTGCATCCAGGCACACTGCCCCCTCTGCATCCAGGCACACTGCCCCCTCTGCATCCAGGCACACTGCCCCCTCTGCATCCAGGCACACTGCCCCCTCTGCATCCAGGCACACTGCCCCCTCTGCATCCAGGCACACTGCCCCCTCTGCATCCAGGCACACTGCCCCCTCTGCATCCAGGCACACTGCCCCCTCTCACACCTCTCACGCTGCCCCCTCTGCCCTCTCTCACGCTGCCCCCTCTGCCCTCTCTCACGCTGCCCTCTCTCACGCTGCCCTCTCTCACGCTGCCCTCTCTCACGCTGCCCTCTCTCACGCTGCCCCCTCTGCCCTCTCTCACGCTGCGTCCCCCTCCTCTGCCCCTCGCACGCTGCGTCCCCCTCCTCTGCCCCTCGCACGCTGCGTCCCCCTCCTCTGCCCCTCGCACGCTGCGTCCCCCTCCTCTGCCCCTCGCACGCTGCGCCCCCCTCCTCTGCCCCTCGCACGCTGCGCCCCCCTCCTCTGCCCCTCGCACGCTGCTCCCCCCTCCTCTGCCCCTCGCACGCTGCGCCCCCTCCTCTGCCCCTCGCATGCTGCGTCACGACAGAAATACTTATTTAGTTGTATGCAAAAATGCCCCTCTGTATCCAGGCACACTGCCCCCTCTGCAACCAGGCACACTGCCCCCTCTGCAACCAGGCACACTGCCCCCTCTGCAACCAGGCACACTGCCCCCTCTGCAACCAGGCACACTGCCCCCTCTTCAACCAGGCACACTGCCCCCTCTGCAACCAGGCACACTGCCCCCTCTGCATCCAGGCACACTGCCCCCTCTGCATCCAGGCACACTGCCCCCTCTGCATCCAGGCACACTGCCCCCTCTGCATCCAGGCACACTGCCCCCTCTGCCCTCTCTCACGCTGCCCCCTCTGCCCTCTCTCACGCTGCCCCCTCTGCCCTCTCTCACGCTGCCCCCTCTGCCCTCTCTCACGCTGCCCCCTCTGCCCTCTCTCACGCTGCCCCCTCTGCCCTCTCTCACGCTGCCCCCTCTGCCCTCTCTCACGCTGCCCCCTCTCACGCTGCGTCCCCCTCCTCTGCCCCTCGCACGCTGCGTCCCCCTCCTCTGCCCCTCGCACGCTGCGTCCCCCTCCTCTGCCCCTCGCACGCTGCGTCCCCCTCCTCTGCCCCTCGCACGCTGCGTCCCCCTCCTCTGCCCCTCGCACGCTGCGTCCCCCTCCTCTGCCCCTCGCACGCTGCGTCCCCCTCCTCTGCCCCTCGCACGCTGCGTCCCCCTCCTCTGCCCCTCGCACGCTGCGTCCCCCTCCTCTGCCCCTCGCACGCTGCGTCCCCCTCCTCTGCCCCTCGCACGCTGCGTCCCCCTCCTCTGCCCCTCGCACGCTGCGTCCCCCTCCTCTGCCCCTCGCACGCTGCGTCCCCCTCCTCTGCCCCTCGCACGCTGCGTCCCCCTCCTCTGCCCCTCGCACGCTGCGCCCCCCTCCTCTGCCCCTCGCACGCTGCGTCCCCCTCCTCTGCCCCGCTGCGTCCCCCTCCTCTGCCCCACTGCGTCCCCCTCCTCTGCCCCGCTGCCCCCCTCCTCTGCCCCGCTGCCCCCTCCTCTGCCCCGCTGCCCCCCTCCTCTGCCCCCCTCCTCTGCCCCGCTGTCACTCTCCTCTGCCCCGCTGTCACTCTCCTCTGCCCCGCTGCCCCCCTCCTCTGCCCCGCTGTGAACCTCCTCTGCCCCGCTGTCACTCTCCTCTGCCCCGATGTGAACCTCTTCTGCCCCGCTGTCACTCTCCTCTGCCCCGATGTGAACCCACACTCCTCTGCCCCGCTGTGAACCTCTTCTGACCCGCTGTCACTCTCCTCTGCCCCGATGTGAACCTCTTCTGCCCAGCTGTCACTCTCCTCTGCCCTGCTGTCACTCTCCTCTGCCCTGCTGTCACTGTCCTCTGCCCCGCTGTGAACCTCTTCTTCCCCGCTGTGAACCTCTTCTTCCCCGCTGTAACTCTCCTCTGCCCCGATGTGAACCTCTTCTGCCCCGCTGTCACTCTCCGCTGCCCCGATGTGAACCTCTTCTGCCCCGCTGTCACTCTCCTCTGCCCCGCTGTCACGATCCCTCTCACTGGGGTGCCGTAAGCCAGCCATAGAAAAAAACAAAGAACACAAACTTACCAATCCGCCGGGCGCCGGGACCCAGCAGCCTCCTCTTTCCCGCAGCTGTCACTGACGTCAATATTCAGTGACAGCTGCGGGAGAGAGGAGGCTGCTGGGTCCCGGCGCCCGGCGGATTGGTAAGTTTGTGTTCTTTGTTTTTCTCTATGGCTGGCTCGCGGCACCCCAGTGACAGCACCGCGGCACCCCTGGGAGCACACTTTGGGAACCGCCGGCCTAGCCCAAACCCTGAAAAACAGTCCCATACCATTATCCCTCCTCCACCAAACTTCACAGTTGGCATAATGCAGTCAGGCATGTAGCATTATCCTGGCATCCACCAAACCCAGACACGCCCATCCGACTTGGTGATGTGATGCTTGCATGCAGCTGCTTAGCCATGGAAACCCATTCCATTAAGCTCCCGTCGCACACTTATTGTGCTTACATTAATGCCAGTGGAGGTTCGGAACTGTTCAGCTTTTCAGCAGAGAGTTGTCGACTTTTACACACCATGCACCTTAGCAGTCATTGACCCTTCTCTATGATTTTACGTGGTCTTCCACTTCGTGGCTGAGTTGCTATTGTTCCTAAACGCTTCCACTTTCTAATAATAGCACTTACAGTTAACCATGGAATATCCAGCAGGGATGAAATTTCACAAACCGTCTTATTGCAAAGGTGGCATCCTATCACAGTACCACGCTTGAAGTCACTGAGCTCTTCAGAACTACCCATTTTATATCACAAATATTTGCAAATGGAAATTGCATTACTAGGTGCTTGATTTTATACACCTCTGGAAACGGGTCTGATTGAAACACCTCAATTCAATAATTAACAGGTGTGGCCAAATACTTTTGTCCATATAGTATATAATATGTATTTGGGCAATATGTTAAATCATACATGAATGTAAATAAATACGTTAATTTTGTTTTCATTTTAGATTTTGTAATAATACATACTGAATACAAAAAAAAAATCTTTGAAGCGAATGAGATAATTGTGTAACTGCTTCTGATAGTTTAGTGCACAAGTATCCTTAGATTATTTTTTTTTTAAATCTTTATAGTTAAATCTTTCCATAAACTAGCAGCCTTCCCAGCACTGCACTCTTTTCCATCAAAGCTTTTTGACATTTGTATCCCGTAGAATATGGAAGATTAAAATATGTTTGTTATTTTATTTATTTCAATTATTAATGCTTTTAGAACTTTGATGCATAAGAAAGTAAAAAAAAAAAAATTTTGTTTTACAGCTCTGTCAGGTGGTGAGATTGGTTCCAGGAGCTTATTTGGAGTATAAAGCAGCACTAATGACTGAGTGCAACAAACAAGGAAGCTTACGACTGGCACAAGCTCGAGCACTTATAAAGATTGATGTTAACAAGACACGTAAAATTTATGATTTCCTACTCCAAGAAGGATTTATCACAAAACCTCAGCCATAGATAAGAGTTTGGTCATATCGTTGAAACAATACAATTTCATCATTGACAATTTTCAAATACCATGGATGTCTTTTGTCGGTCAAGAAATTATTCCTAAACCAGTTTGGTTGCAATGTGATCTCTTGTAGGTGATTAATTGTTTTAGTGCATTGACAGTTTTCCTATTTAGTAAATCTTGTCTACTGCTCTATATTGAAGTCTTTACACTCCGAGACAGTCTTAGAATGATGTATTGTAAATCTCAACCTGTGCAGCCCCTGATACCAGCTTTGTTGGGAGTTCCTACAGCAGTAGGTCTCAATAGGCTTGGATATTCTCTCACCAAATCTGCATTGTGAGAACGGTATCCTGACTTGCCAATCTTGTCTAATCTTTGAGGAACAAAGTACCTGAAGTTAATGATTCACATATACTTTTTGTCAACAATGACAATTCATGTACCAACAAGTTGGAGGGATAAACCTCCATTCATATAGCACCCCAATGTGCAGATGCAGTTAAAAAAAAAAATGGGGTTATCGCAGACATCCTATAGCTGAAGATAGAATGCACTCACCACTGTTAAACGCGCCCAAGAGTGAAGAAGCAGAGGAGGCGGCATTAATTGAAGGTAAAAATAGAAAAAACAGCACTATCCAAGATTTAGAAAGTAGTTAAGTATTTTGTATGTAAAGAACAGTTAGATTATATATATATATATATATGACACCCTGCCCCAATGATTAAACATGTCTGCTATCATTTCCTGTTATAACTATATGAAGAAATGTATAACTATACCTCATCGACACCTCTCAATAAATAAGTAGTTCTGAAATGGAGTTAAATATCCCATATTTCCTTGTTCTAAGGGAAGTCTACGCGGATCTGTTTTGTAAGGATTCACAATGAATGTAAATGAAGATATCAGTCACACTATGAAGTTGAAAAGAGCACCAATAGTGATTGTCAAGGAAACAGCATTTACATCACTTGCTAGCAACAGGAGACCATTACTATAAAGCAATAATAAAGAACAACATTATTTCTGGGGAACCGGAACACATCATGATGAACATTTCCATAATAATATCCTAGATACTTTATTAAAACCAGAATAAAAAATATATCACTGATAATTATAAAAGAGATAGACAAGTGCTCAAAAAGTAACAAAAGCATATTATTCATATTACTGGAAAATCATTATCATTGCTATTAGGACCAGTAAAATAATCAGACAAAAATAGAGACAAATATAATGCAAACCCTTTTTTAATTAAATATTGTCTAAAAAAAAAAAAAAAACATCTCGAGTGGGACGAGCAGCCATGCTTCAGGAAATTGGATTGACATCCATGAACAGATGAAGTCCATATATAGACATAATGGACAACTAGTTAAAATAAAAATGGCACATGAGACAAATTAAGTGTAGCCTCAATCGTATATAAAAACCAATGTTGATGGGATAAACAATGGGAGGCAACCATGACAGCTGGTAATGATCAAGCTCCTAATCATACTTCGAAAAATTTTCATATCATATTCCAGATTCAAAACCTTTGGAAACAAACTCATTTACAAAGCGCAACCACAAAGCAAATAGGTTTTACCTCATTGTAGATAAATTGTTCATCCAGCACACTCCTATGTGCACCTAGGTTTAATGTGAGATGGAAATATCTCAAGAGGCGCACTGTACAAAGTCCAACCTTCTGCCACCCTTTCATTAAATTAAACTTTTCAGATGTGTTTCATTAAAAGTATAGGACAAGGAGGTGTGGCAATTGCAGATCTCCTGCTGCCTGGATTACACTCAGATTATAATAACATGGTTACTGCTGACAGAAAGGCCATTGCATTCATGCACTGGGGCAGAAAAAGAAGTTTCACAGGAGGTCTATTTTCAGAACACCAACATTTTGAGCCCTGCTCAAGGAGCCATCTTGCATTTCAGCCGAGATACAATTCAGCATGGCTTCCGATGAGGAGGTGGCTTCAGACACAAAAAAGATTCACACCTTGAAAGTATACTCACTGATATAAAGACCACTTTTACTAAGCAAATATAGCAGACAGCCACATAATCTAAAAGTGAAATAGCTTAATTCAAGGCCCGAATAGACACGTTGGAGGCTCATACTAATAAACGTGCAGAGTTTCAGGGTGAAGCAGAACAATAACTTGACAAACAGTTGAGAAATTTCTGTTGATCATTAATGTTTTTCCCCCAAACAAGGCCCCTGGCCCAGATGGCACTAACGCTATTTACTATAAAAAGTTTGCTTCTCTTTTGGCCCATTATATGACATCTTTTTAATGATTTCATGGCTTGGAAGCCATGTCCCATTCTGTATTACAAGTGATTCTAGCTAATCTTGATATAAAGCAGTGACCACTATTTTGAATACTCCAATCCCACGATCTCTGTCAAATTGGGCTCTTACAATTCCTCCTTTTTTTCTTTGTTCAATAGGAAAGATAGGCTGCCTCATTTATGCAAAATATTTACACAAACCTGTACTAAATCTTAACTTCTACTGGGAGTGAAAAGTCAATTAAATATTTAGGCATTCCAATTAATTACAAATACCTATGAGTGATTATGTAGAGCTAATTATTCTTCCATTATCAATAATATGAGGGAATTAGAAATTTTTTGATTTGGGCATTCAAGATGAATACGCTGCTAAAGCTTATGTATTTTCTTCATAACTTACCAATTAAGATTCCCAAGTCTGTACTTTAATGAATTCAAAATTATAACTTAATTTTAGGGGTAAATAACTCAAGAATCATTGCCAAGATTCTAAGAAAGTATAAACTTGGACCCTAATTTGCTTAAATATTATATTATACAGAATATAATATTAAATATCATAGACATTTTCAATTTGTCAGAAACTCTTTGGGGTACCCAGTTTTTTCTGCTTTATGGTATCGCAAAGGGTTTGACCCTCCTTAAAAATAAATTCTGTCATTTCTCATTCCTTTAATATTTAGGATCAATTCAATCTTATTAGTTATCCTCTTTTTGGCCTCTTGTGTATCTGATTAATTAATTAAAACGTTCCTCCCAGCTTTCCCCCTTGATTTTTTTTAATGGTAGAAATAAAAAGGTCACCCCTCTGTTAGATTTTGTAGATTGATTTTCCACAAACTGGGCTTTTCATTTTATCAGATTTACCAGTGTATACAAATCTAAATGGAGAACAGTGACTTTAAGCAATTATTCACTTCAGACCCCCCCAAAATACTGCATCATAAATTTTCCAACTTCTACTCACTCTATATACACACATTGGTCACTTTAGGTCAGGGTTTCCCAAACCCAGGCCTCAGAGCTCCCTAACAGTGCAGGTTTTCCATATCTCCTTGCTGGAGCACAGGTGTATTCATTACTGACTGACACATTGTAACAGAATCACAGGTGGTCCCAATTGTGTCACATGTGATCCAGAAAACCTGCACTGTTAGGGAGCCCTGAGGACTGGGTTTGGGAAACCCTGCTTTAGGTATATCTGCTTGTCTCAGCCAATCATCTGACAGCAGCTTAATGCATAAAAGCATACATACATGGTCAGTTGTTGTTTAAACCAAACCCCAGAATGGGGAAGAAATGTGATCTGAATGACTTTAGCCATGGAATGATTGTAGATGTCAGACAAGTTGGTTTGAGTATCTCAGAAACTGCTGCTGATGTGGGGTTTTCACGCAGAACATTTTCTAGAGTTTACAGAGAATGGTGGACAAAATAAAACATATTCCATGAGCAGCATTTCTCTTGGCGACAATGCCTTGTTAATGAAAGAGGTCAGAGAAGAATACTGGTATGCAGAAAAGCAGCTCTGAAAACACAGCATGTAGAAGGTCACAAGTAAGGACTTGGTGAATATGGCGTGTTGTCTAACTTTAAAATCAACATGGACAAATCTGAAATCCTTCCCCTTAATTTAACATCCCACCTTTTGGACTCTTTGAAACAGCAATCAAATTTTAAGTTGCAACTAGACAAACTCAAATATTTAGGAATCTACTTGACAAGGCAATACAGTCAACTATATGCGGCTAATTTCCCTCGGCTCTTAAATGCTCTTAAACAAGACCTTGAGAAATGGGATAAGCTATATATTTCCTGGTTGGGTCGTATGACAGCAGTAAAAATTAATCTAGTCCCACGAATCCTGTATCTCTTTCAGACACTTCCTCTCGGGGTCCCCTCATTGGCACTTAAAACCCTCCAGAAAGAAATTGTGCGTTTTATCTAGCAAACGACCATGGGTCCAAGTCCGCACGCTCCATCGTCTAAACTCGGAGGGAGGACTAGGTCTTTCAAACATCTCTAAGTATTACATTGCTACACATTTGACTCAGCTAGTTTTGTTCCATTCTTCACCTGGCACTAGATTATGGGTCAACATAGAGGCAAATCGTATACAGTTGCTTTCACCTTACACCCTTCTTTGGATCTCAATTAAACATCGTCCACCACTTCTTTCGCTTCCATCTGACACTCATTTTTCACTCCAGATTTGGGACTATAGTACTCGCGCTTTTCACTTGTTAGCTAATTCTGAAATTATGTTCCCATTGTGGAACAGCCCGGCCTTCCCTCCTGGACAGCAACAGTCCTTTTCACAACATTGGTTTAATCGCGGGCTCTGGTTCCTGACAGATATAGCTCCTATGCAAATTTTTCCAGAATTTGCAGATCTGCAGCGGATTCATAGCGTTCCTCATAAATGCTTTTATCAATATCTTCAATTAAGGCGCCTATTTCAGTCTGTTTCTTCTACCAACTAACACCTTTGGAAACTTTTTGTCAAAATAGATCTCCACCGACCGGCTTAATCTCGACATTCTATAGACTGCTGATGGCATTTCGTCAGCCTATCAAAGATCGTTATGAGCTAAAGTGGGAAGAGGACTTAGGGATTGAGCTGTAAACTGATGACTGGGCTGAAATCGGGACCAGAGTCGCTAAGAGCGCTATTTGTGTAAGGACTAAAGAGAATGCGTATAAGCTACTTTATAGATGGTACCTGGTCCCCACTCGTCTCAAAGCTATATTCTCTGATGCCTCCAGTTCCTGTTGGAGATCCTGTGAGCAAGAGGGTTCCTTACTACACATCTGGTGGTCTTGTCCTAAGATGGTCAAATTCTGGCAAAAGGTACATAATCGAATCTTTAGAGTTACCTCAATACAGATTCCCCGATGTCCTACCTATTCGCTCCTGCACAGGCCAATACCTAAAACTGACAAACATGAAACAGCACTAGTGAGCCATATCCTTAATGCTGCCAAGTGCGCAATAGTGGCATGTTGGAAGCACCTAGAACCCCCAGCGATGCCTGAAATAATTAATAGAATTTAGCAGACTTATCGCTGTGAACATTTCTCTCACATCCCTTGGGGGACACCGGGACCTTGGGGTATAGAGTAGGGCAGGCGAATGCTGGCACTTTAACTTTTAGTTAACTAAAGCTCTGGCTCCACCCTCTCTATACCCCACCTCCTGCTAGTAGAGGCCAGTCTAGTTCAAGTGCCCATCGAAGCGAGCTGTGCATGGGCTGCCTAGCAGCCATTTTTACTTTTTTTTATGATTTTATTTCTTTTATGTGTAGCGGAGACTGCGGTCTCTGAGGTCTGACAGCCGGCGGCTCATTCAGCAGCGTAGTCGGCTGTCAGTGAAGACTCCCCGCTGCAGGTCATTCATTCATTTCTACTCTCCCGCAGCTGCGGCCGGAGAGGAGAGTGTGTGGCAGTGATGGGGAATGTCTGTGAAGCGCACAGCGCGGATGGCTGTGCGCTGTCAGCAGGGGGGAGCGGAGGTGCCGTGTAGGTCTTCCTTGTCTGCCTGCTCCCTCTGCCGTATATTTGACCCTCCATGGAGCCAGACACAGTCGGTGGTGGCTGGGGTCTGTCCTCCTTGTACAGAGAGCATGCTGTCTGCACACACTGCGTCTGGAGGGTTGGCAGCAGGTAAGTGAAACTCTCTCAGCATAGAGAGAGACATTAGAAATCACAGTGTGTTCCCTGAGCTGGCTGTTTTTTTTCCTAAAAGCAGTTTGTTTAATTGGGTAAAGATAAGGTTCTATTTTTAGCTCAGGGAACAGGGTCAGGCAAGGGTCACTGTCTCAGTGAGCCCTGCTAGGCTGTGGATTGGTGGAGTTGTTTGTCTGTCTTAAATGTTAGCCAGTCCAGAGCTGGGCCCTGAGGGGGGGGGGTGTTTTACACCTCGGCACTTCCCCCGTGGCAGTCTTTCACTCCTCGTGTGTAGACACCTGAATAGGCAGCCATTTCAAAAGCTCCTGCTTCTCCCCTTTTCTATCCTGTATACTGTAAGGTAAAGGGTTGGGGGTGGTGTGTCTAGCCTTTGTATTTTTTACACACTAAAGAGCTTTTTGGCTGTATTGCAGGCTCACTTTCTCTTGTAGTTTGTGTGCTGCTTGTTATTCGTATTGTGTGTATTTCACTGTACTGTTTTGTCCCATCTTTGAACATGTCTGAGAGGGAAAAATCTACACGTGGCAGGGCTGGTGCTACTATGTTAAGTTTCACCTGTGCTGTATGTCATGTTAAGTTACCGTCTGGGCATTCAGGAACACAGGCTCTGTGTGTGTCCTGTCAGCCCACGGAGACTACTACTGGTGAAACAGTTGCTGTCTGTTCAAACACGGAGGAGCCTGCTTGGGCTCGGTCTCTATTTAATACAGTGGAACTGCTTGCTCAGAAAGTACAGTCTCAGGCTGCTCAATCTTCTGATTCTGCTTACCTAGTGCTCTACCTGTTGTTGCTCCAGTGCAGTCTGTATAACCAGCCTGGGTGCAGGGTCTTGCATCCTCTGTACAGGGTCTGGTAGCGGTCTCTTCCTCCTTGGAGAGGATGATGAAGTCGGTCACTCCGCCCTCCTCAAGTAAACAGGCAGGTGGCCGCCTCTTTTCTGGGACATGGATCTGATTCTGATTGTGGTTCCCAGGAAGAGGGTGAGTTACCTCTGGGTTCTGACATAGATGCTGCTTCTCTGGTGGAGGTTCCAGCAGATCGTCAGAGTGTGGAAAAGTTAATTCAGGCGAGTGCGTCAGGTACTTGATATTTCTGAGGACCAAGTGCCTGAGGCTTCTGCATCCTCTCTTTTTGAAAGACGCAAAAAGAGGGAGGTGGTTTTTCCGGCCTCTCCCCACTTGGAGGAGTTGCTGTTGAAATCTTGGACTTCCCCAGACAGGAAGTTTCAGGTGACTAAGCGACTGCAGTCGTGTTATCCATTTCCCTCTGAGGTTCTCGCTAAATTGGAGACGCTTCCTCAGGTGGATGCAGCTGTGGCGAGGTTGGCAAAGGTAACTACTATCCCTCTGCCTAACCAGGCCACTCTTAAGGATGGTGCAGACGGGAAGGTTGAAACTGTTCTTAAGTCCATTTTTGTGGCAGCGTGTGATTCTTTGAGGCCTGCTTTAGCATCAGCTTGGGTTAACAAAGCTGTTGATCGCTGGTCGGAACAATTGTCTGAGGGTTTGTTGGCTGGCGGGCCATCCTCTGAATTGATTCCTTTAGTGGAACAGATTCAGAGGGCAACAGATTATTTAGGTGAAGCTGCTATGGAAGCAGGGACGATGGGAGCGCGCATTTCTGCCTTGGCAGTGGCAGCGCGTCGGACTCTCTGGTTAAAGTCCTGGGAGGCTGACGTAGAGTCCAAAAAGGCTCTGGAGTCCATTCCCTTTTAAGGAGGTGTTCTGTTTGGTCCTCAGCTGGATTCCTTTATTAGTCAGGCATCAGGAGGTAAGAGCACTTTCCTCCCGGTCAGTGTTCCCAAGCAGAGGATGTCTAGATTTCGGGCCTTTCGTTCCGCAGGTAGTTCTAGAGGACAGTATTCCTCAGGACAATCCTCCAAAGGTCAGACATCCACCCCTAGAGGGGACGTCAGGCCTGGTCTGCGCGTCGTCCAGCTGCTAGGCCAGCAGACAAACAGTCTTCATGACAGGGATTTTGCTCCTCCACTGTCGTCAGTGGTGGGAGCCCGTCTTCTGCTGTTCAGGGATCGGTGGTGTCATTCCACTACTGATGTCTGGATTCGGGGAGTGGTGAGCCAGGGTTACAAGATCGATCTGCTCGGTCTCCCTCCCAGACGGTTTTTCACCACGGGGCTTCCGTCATGTCCAAGGAAACGGTTGGCTTTAACAGAGGCGATTCAATCCCTTCTGTCTGCCGGAGTGATTATTCCGGTTCCTCATTCTCAAAGAGGTTTGGGGTTTTATTCCAATCTTTTTCTTGTGACAAAACCCGACGGCTCTTTCAGACCGATTCTCAATCTAAAGGCTTTGAACACTCGGATAAGAGTGTCCAGCTTCAAGATGGAATCTTTACGCTCGGTAATTCTCGGCATGGAACAGGGAGAATTTATGGTGGCTCTAGACATCAAGGATGCATATCCCCATGTGCCCATTTGGAGGGGTCATCAGTCCCTGCTGAGGTTTGCGGTTCAGTCAGAGCACTTCCAGTTTCAGGCTCTTCCGTTCGGTCTCGCCACAGCTCCACAAATCTTTACCAAGATCATGGCGGTGATGGCTGCTTTGCTAAGGGCCAAGGGGATTACAATCATCCCCTACCTGGACGATCTGCTTCTAAAGGCAGATTCTTCGCAGAAGCTTCTGTTACACATTCAGGTAGCAATCTAAACCCTGGAGTCGCACGGTTGGATTATCAACTTCAAGGAATCCAAGTTGATCCCATCACAGCGGATGGTGTTTCTGGGTCTTCTATTCGATACCCGTCTGAGACGGGTATTTTTTTCTCAGGACAAGATTTTAGCCTTACAGGGGATGGTGAAATCCCTGTTAATGGCAAGAAGACCCTCCATTCATTTTGCGATGAGGCTTCTGGGCAAGATGGTATCGTCATTCGAAGCGATCCAGTTTGCTCAGTTTCATGCACGGCAGTTTCAGTTGGAACTTCTGTGGCAATGGAACAAATCTCATCGAAGTCTGGCGAGTCAGGTTTTTCGCCTGTCTCCGCAGACGCGCCAGTCGCTGATCTGGTGGCTACACAGGCAGAATCTCTCCAGGGGCTGCTTGTTCTCCATTTGGAATTGGATTCTAATTACAACAGACGCCAGCCTTCAGGGTTGGGGGGCTGTATGTCTTCAGGCTCAGTTTCAGGGGCTTTGGACTCAAAAGGAGTCCAAGCTTCCAATAAATGTCTTGGAACTGCGCACAGTGTTTCACGCTCTAAAAAGTGCGCAACATTTGCTGCAGGGAAAGCCAGTAAAGATCCAATCGGACAATGTCACAACAGTGGCATATCTCAATCATCAGGGTGGCACCAGGAGTCCTCTGGCCATGAGGGAGACTCACAGGATATTTCTGTGGGCAGAAGCTCACGTTTCAGCAATCGTGGCCGTTTTCATTCCCGGAATAGACAATTGGGAAGCAGACTTCCTAAGTCGGTAGACTCTACATCCAGGGGAATGGTCTCTCCATCCGGAGGTGTTTCAACAGTTGGTGATGAAATGGGGTCAACCGGATGTCGACATAAAGGCATCTCGGTTGAATCACAAGGTTCCCCGCTACTGTTCCCGTGCAAGAGATCCCGGGGCAGTCACGGTAGACGCTATGTCCGTCCCTTGGAAGTACCGCTTAGTGTACCTTTTTGCTCCGATAGCCATGCTTCCTCGAGTACTGAACAAGGTGAAGAGAGAGGGTGTTCCAGTGCTTCTAGTAGCGCCGCATTGGCCACGCAGAGCTTGGTACACAGACGTGCTCTTCATGGCAGGAGGTCGGTCGTGGCGGCTGCTGATTCGCCCAGATCTTCTAACCCAGGGTCCCTTTTGTCATCAGGGTTTGCATTGTCTGGCTTTAACGGCGTGGCTGTTGAAGCCAGGATCTTAAGAGCTAAGGGGTTTTCGAGGCGGGTGGTTCAGACCATGCTTCGTGCTCGAAAGCCAGCTTCAGTCAAAATATATCATCGAGTTTGGAGGACATATATTGGTTGGTGCGAAAAGGAGTATCCTACATCTTCTTTTCGTCTGGCCAGGTTACTGAGGTTCTTGCAGGACGGCTTGGATCAGGTTTGCGTCTTAGTTCTCTTAAGGGTCAGGTGTCAGCTCTTTCAATTTTCTTTCAGAGAAAACTTGCTGTTATACCTGATGTGCAGGTATTCCTCCGGTTCCACCATGGAATTTGAATTTGGTGTTGAGGGCTTTACAGCATCCTCCATTTGAGCCTTTGAATTCAGTATATTTCAAATTTCTTACTTTAAAAACGGTTTTTCTTTTAGCCATTTCAACGGCACGCAGAGTTTCAGAGCTTGCGGCTTTGTCTTGTAAGCCTCCTCTGCTAGTTTTTCATGAGGATAGGGCAGTTCTTCGAACTAAGCCATCCTTCCTTCCAAAGGTTGTCTCTAAGTTTCATCTGAATCAGGATATTGTCATTCCGGCTCTAACGGATTCCTCGTCTTCTGACAACGATGACTCTATTCATTACCTTGATGTGGTTCGTGCCTTGAGAATTTATGTTAAAAGACCGCAGAAGTTTTGTAAAACTGAGGATCTTTTTATTCTTTACAATGCTCCCAAAAGAGGCTGGCCAGCTTCTAAGGTGACCATTGCTAGGTGGATTACGGCTGTTATCCGCCAGGCTTACAACGGGGCTTGGGAGCCTGTCCCTGATAATCTACGGGCGCATTCTACAAGATCTGTAAGTGCTTCCTGGGCGGCCCGCCATGGTGCCTCCAGTGAACAATTGTGTAAAGCCGCCACGTGGTCTTCTGTACACACTTTCACAAAGTTTTACAGATTTAATGTGTTTGCCTCTAGGGATGCAAGTTTTGGGAGAAAGGTGCTTAGGGCCGTTTCTTCTGAGCGTTCCCTCCCGTGAGACAGCTTTGGGATGTCCCCAAGGTCCCGGTGTCCCCCAAGGGATATGAGAGAAAATGGGATTTTTATACTTACGTAAAATCCGTTTCTCTTAATCCGTTGGGGGACACCGGGCGCCCACCCTTAACGCTCTGGTTTTTCCTTCTGTTTGACATGTTGTTTGATTGTTAAGAGAATGTTGTGTGTTAAGTTTATTCTCTTTTCTTTGGTTCTCTCTATCTCCCTTTCTGCGGGCTTGGTTAAACATAGACTGGCCTCTAGCAGGAGGTGGGGTATAGAGGGGGTGGAGGCAGAGCTTTAGTTAACTAAAAGTTAGTGCCAGCATTCGCCTGCACTACTCTATACCTCAAGGTCCCGGTGTCCCCAAACGGATTAAGAGAAACGGATTTTACGTAAGTATAAAAATCCCATTATTACATTTATACTTAATGACCAACCTAACAAATTTCCGGAACACCTGGCAACCTTGGCTTACTTCTTGCGGAGTAGAGCAATCAAACACACCTTGAGGTAGATACTGATACCATAAACTTAGCATCGAATCTCATATTAAATATCTGACAGTCATTAAGACACCGGGTTGAGCTCCCCTCTCACTTTCTTTTCCCTTCCTTCCCTTCCCCTCTACTCCTCTTCCCTTTTTCCTCTTTCGTTGCCTGCTTCTTCCTTTCCCAATCTATTTTTCCTCCTCCTCCTTTGCCCTTGGGCTCCTCTCCCCCCCCCCCCCCTTCCCTTCCATTTCTAATTTTCAGGTCATATTTTGTTATAACAAAGTTCTTAATAACTTTATATACCAACTGAGCGATCTATGTCCTAATCTATATGCTGTTAAAACTTAAAAAACCTTTCAATAAAGTATGTTTTAAAAAAAAATAAAAAAAATTCAGAGAGATTATGTAAATAAAACCCTGATGCCGCCAAAGGGGCATGTCTAGCTCCACCCAAGGCTTATCTAGTACCATCTAGGTCGGTGTTTCCCAATTGTAAAGCGCTACGAAATCTGCTGGCGCTATATAATGATGATGATATCGCCTTGCTTTAGCACAGGTGTATTCATTACTGACTGACACATTTTGAAAGATCCACAGGTGGTATAATTATTTGGTGACTTGGAAAACCTGTACTGTTAGGGGTCCCTGAGGACTGGGTTTGGGAAACACTGATCTAGGTAGATGCCCAGCACCATTTGGTGGAACCTATAGTACTGTGTGCAGCATGCTACCAAAGGGGTTTTGTATATGGGTGGCATGCTCCCAGAGACTTTATGGTGTAGTAGGGATGAATGGAAGATTATTTTTCTTTTGCTGTAAAATCTATGACAATGCCATAATAACCAAGCAGCACAGCAGTGAAATTACTGATGCCTTGCTAGATAAATTATTAAGGTCTGCAATGCAGAAGCATGGGGGCCCAATCGCTTGTGATAACAGGGTGCATAAATAAAACAAAGCAAAAAAAAAAAAGCCCTATCACTGCAATAAATGTTTCATCATGTTGCTAGGGCTTGATAAATAGTCCCTAAATTCTTTTACTATCAAAAATCTCTCTATGTGCTTGTGCATAATCCTCTTCTTGCTGTTCCCTGATATATGCACATACTGCCTAGTGTGCTTGTGGTAGCCTGGACTCTGCGTGACATTGTGACATCACCTGTGCGCACGAGCAAACCGACATCTCAGAAGTCACTGCGGGTATCTGGGAACTCTGCCTTCCCTAGAGGTCTACATGTACATGTAGCACTATGTAAAGTCTTTTATGAAAACAACTATTATTACATTCTTGTATCCTTTTGTATTGCTTTTTAACAATAAGTTCCATAATAAGTCTTGTAATTGATACAGTGTTCTGTGAGTCCCATATATCAGCACCACATAGAAGCAACATCAGTAATGGTATATCCATAGTCACACTAGTAAGAGTAATACATTATTTAAATAACTGGATACATTTACACTTCGGTGGGCACACTTTCTAGGGTTGTACTGCTATGTTTTAATGCATGGACAGAGAGCCATTGATCCGTTCAGTAACTCTTTATATAATAACTTCTAAAATATGATGCATTTTGTCTGGTTATCTGAACTTTTTCAAAGCTGAAATATTACTGAAGACACAGGAATAAATAGTCTCTAAAGGGAATTATCCCTCCCCCTCATGATCTCTAATTGACACACCTCTGTGTGCCTACGGTTACATATTAAGTTGCAAAACTAACTTAAAATATATATAAATATATATATGCAGGGACATAATTCAATCCATATATCCATAGCTACAATATATAAATTCAGTATGTATGTGTTTATAACATCAAAGAGTTTCAAGGACTCTCTTATTCAATTATTGAATAAGGGCATCCTGGGCTATATGCAATTTAACAGAACCTCATTCATATGAACACCATCAATTTCAATAAGTAGAAGATTCTAAATAATATGGCAATGTAATATTTATATAAAAGCACAAATCAATTATATGAATTGATTGAATATAGCAATATGTGTAATATAAATAAATATATTTCTAAATATAGTACCATGGTAATAATTATTTAGTACATATACCAAATAATTATAAATCTATGTATAAAAACTGGGACTTAAAATTGAATTAATAAGGAAAATGTGCAAGTAGGGGAAAACATTGAGTATAAATTAGGTCATCGCTTAAAATTAATATACCAGTGGATGCAAAATATAGTCACCATAAGGGTTTTTAACAATAAATCTGCCTAGAGATTGGTGTTGACTTTGTAGCCAAAGTATTAACATTTGTAATTCACACTGAGAATGTACCATCGTAAATTGACCTCGGCCTGGAATATTAAAAGGGCTTATAATGTCCAGATGTGAAAAATGTAATCTATATATCTCTATCAATGTATAACATACAGAAATATCTTCTTAAATTGTGCCATGTAGAGATTGGCATAATTTGTTGCCACATTTGAGCCCATTAAAATCTTAACTGAGCTTCTTTCAAAGATAAATCACTAACTCCTTTTAGGCCAACACTTCCTGTTCAAGAGAAGTATAAAAAATGAATAATGTCAAAAGACTAAAAAAACAATTACTGGGCACTTGTTAGATATCTGACTCCTAAAATCATATGTATTAAGCAAAAAAAAAAACTTTTTTTCAACAATTGGCAAAATAGCTCTATTAAAAAGTATGGTAATAGCAGCAGCAGCTTTTTATATAGCACCACTAATTTTGCCACTTGTGAAAGATATTTAGAAAGATTTCAGTGTAAATTCTTGCTGTTAGCAGTCCTAACAAGAATTTGAGAGTGTACATAATAAAATGGTGGTTGAAAGTGAATGGAAATAAAATAATCACAGAGTCGAGCCTTATTGAACCCTAAAGTAGTCAATCATTTCACTCAGTAGGTTATAATGGATATTAATGGCCTTATTTTTGGAGGGAAGAAGTAGGAGAGTTTGCCTCTCCTACTTCTGCAGGCTGCAGTAGGAGAGCTCTCCTACTCCTGCAGGCTGAATATGCAGGCTTTTGCCTGCTGATTCAGAGAATGTCTTAATGACTCCACTTATATATTGTTGTGCTTGTAGAAATTCAAGTGGATATGCTTTTATCATTTAAAATGTTTCCATTGCATCTATAAAAGGTTATTGACCTGCTTAATGATATATTTATTGAGTAGTTAATTGTGGATATACCACCCACTCTCCAGATTGTGAACGTTCGGTTACTATGACATCTTGAAATTCAGGATTGTATAATAGGGGTAGGTGGATGTATTTGAGGGCATTCAGACCACGTTTGTGCCTGAGCATATGCCAGAGTTTGCGTATATTTCATAGCAAGGGTTTATTTCTTACTTCCTGTGAATTTTCCAGGCCATATTGGTGTAAGAAAGATTTAAGATCAATAATTGTCTAGAAGTTCTTCTCAGTGAATGTATTTGCGTAAATATCCTGGTGGTGATGGACAATTTTGGAAGACTAAACTGGAGACGTGACGAGGGACACCCTTGCCACGTGCCACTCCCCATTTCTACCTTGTTCCTCTTTATTCCGTTAAGTAAAAGGGATGATGTTGGGTTAGTATAGAAATATCTACAGAATCGTTGATAATGATATTCCATTTTCTGACATTTTGGCTGCAGTACACAAAGTAGTAAAATCAGTTTTAGGCTGAAAAGGACAATCTGCATTTACATTTAAATGAGAAATGAGAATGAGAAACCAGAATGGGCGGGATGATCGCAGCGTTCAGGCTCGTATAGACGGAGATCCACAGTGGAACGCAGAGGTCTCCACTTCCTGTGTACGGATGCCGGACTGGATCAGAAAGGTGTCCAAAAGCGTTTTATCTCAAATGAGCAGCCGGGACGCCGGGTCCTCGTGAGGGGCCTCCCGGTAAGCTCCGCCCACTGGTAAAAGGGGGTGTGGCCGTACAGTAGTCGGGCCTACCGGTGGTTTCACCGGTGTGTGTACTACATGGCAACAGAGGATTAAAGTTTCTGTCTGTGCATATTATGGATTTAATAGAAACGTTTCATATGGAAGACTATATGTAATATATCTGAGAACAGTAGAAAACAAGATGGTGGATGCCATGTTGGAATCTGAACTTGTAATGCTATTGTGAGACATCTTTCCCTACACACATGCAAATGAAGTGTGATCTAAATGGTTTCTATGTGAGATAGCTAAAGTTTGTTTGAGATATCTGAAATGAAATAATGTGAGAATATATGGTTTATATCTGGATATATGTAGTATATATTAGCAAACTGGATAGAGTGGAATGGCTGCTGCAATGTATGATGAAGATATTACTGTGCACATTATGGCAAGTTTGTGTGAGATAGCTGGAATGATGTATGATGGATGTGCGTGGTATGGGATATAAATGGTGTTTCAGTTTTATATTGTTGTATGTGGTATATATGCAAGTTTGTTATGTTTAAGATGGAGGACAACCTAAGTTTGCCGCCCCACACACACATACTGCACAAATCCACACGATACAAGTTTTTGCACACACGCCTTAAACATGTGTAATGTGACAGATAGGGTTAAATTCTTACAGAGTGATACTCGTAGGTTGAACATACACTGGTGGAAGACTAAGGAAGGGGGGGTGGTTGATTGAAATGTGGGTGTCCAGAATACCAGATAGCAGGAGGTTGCAATAGTCAAGACAGGAGAAGATGAGAGAATGGATGAGAGTGAATTCTGTGAGGGATTTTGTATGTACGGGAGAAAATACCGGAAGATGTATGAATATAATACAAAGAGAGGTTGTCCGATTGGAATACACTGAGGTGTTTGACACTGTAGGCAAAATGTTGAGGGTACAACTGAGTACACGAAGTGTGGGGTTTTGGTAACGTGCAACGGAGTACACAGTGTTATGCCCAGGGGAGTCCCTCAGTCTGTATTGGCACCAGCTCAGTAGGGCGCGGAGTCTAACAGCCTCTCAGGTCTTCACCAAGAACTGCCGCAAGTCAGGATGGGCTTGGCTGCTGAGAAACTGCGGGTCATGGCCCCTATTGAGCTTACAGATGTGAGGAATGGATAAACAAACAGCAGGATAATATAAAAACGGTACCTGGGGCAGTGTCCGGTGTACATAGAGGATCCTTGCAGAGGTTGGTGTGGCACTGCCGGGTCTGGTTCACGATATCAGATGACCGTCACACCAAAGGGAGAATTCAAACGAGTAGTGAGATCAAGCCGGGTCTGGTACACGTTATCAGATGTTTGTCACGCCAGAGGGACAGTCCAAAGGAGTAGTGAGATCAAGCCTGGTCTGGTACACTGGAAGACTGAGATATAGCAGCAGGACCAAGGGGGACACAGGGAGCAAGGAGCAGGAGTCAGGAATACAACCTGTTGCGGTATATGAGCAGACAGGCAGAGTTTTGAATTCCCCGCCAGGGATCACATGATCGGCGGCTGGCAGCGCATGGATCAGGGAGAGGTGAGTATTACAGTACCCCACTCTCTAGGGGTGGACTCTGGGCACCCTAAACGGCTTGTTGGGAAATTTTTTGTGGAACCGTTTTAGAAGGAGGGGTGCATGAATATCCCAGGCCGAGATCCAGGAGCAGTCTTCCGGGCCGTAGCCACTCCAATCAATTGGGAATTGCAGTATCCCCTTGGAAATGCGAGAATCAGTAATGTCTTTGACCTCAAATTCCTGCTATTGTACTGAGGTGGGAGCAGGTTTTTTCTTGAAAAAGGTAAATTTATTGATGAGCACCAGCTTGAGTAAGGAGATGTGGAATACATTCGGAATTTTTAAGGTAGGTGGAAGTCTAAATGCAACAGGGTTGATAATCTCAGAAATCTTGAAGGGTCCGATGAATCTAGGAGAGAACTTCCTAGAAGGTGTCCGTAGGCGCAGATTTCGTGTGGACAACCATACCCTATCTCCTGTCTTAAGAAGAGGGGCAGGGCGTCTCCTCCTGTCAAAATATTTTTTACTGGAAAGAGAAGCTTTAGACAGATTTTGTTTAACTCGTGCCCAGCGAGAGGAGCAGTCTTGAAGTAGAGAATCAGCTGTAGGGACTCCAGAAGGTAGGAGATTAGCGAATGGAGGAAGATGTGGATGAAAGCCCTGGAGAGCGAAAAAGGGTGACACCGATGAGAATTAGTAAGAAAGATTGTTATGGGCGAATTCGGCCCAAGTGTCACGGGCACTAGGAGTCTTTGCCCAGGATATCACCAGATGTAGTCTTACCAGAGAAGTGTATGCACACAGTGGTCTTCTGGTAGCAGGGTGACTAGCGGAACAGGAGAATCAGCAGATGGTGAGATGATGCTAGAGGAAAGTCTATGACTAGCAGCAACAGGTTATGGGTTAAACAATATGAACACGAGGATCTTGATGGACGTGAGGAAAGTCAGTGGTCTGCGTACAGCAAGTTGTACCACTGCTATAGTGAGAGGAATGTCCAGGGATAGATAGGAGGTAGTGAAGTCAGTGGTCTGCGTACAGCAGGTTGTACCACTGCTTGTAGTGAGAGGAGTGTCCAGGGATAGATAGGAGGTAGTGAAGTCAGTGGTCTGCGTACAGCAAGTTGTACCACTGCTTGTAGTGATGAGACTGGTTCCAGGTGCAAGTAGGGAACGGGGAATTCAGTGGTCTGCGTATAGCAAGTTGTACCACTGCTTATAGTGAGGAAACTTGTAACTGGTGCCAATAGGAAACAGGGAGTCAGTGGTCTGCGTTCAGCAAGTTGTACCACTGCATATAAAGGTGAGGATAGGCACTAGGGTAGATGAGTGGAGCATCAAAGATAACACGGAGAGCACAAGGAACTTGATTCCAATGGTATATATAATACAATAGCAAATGACTAGCGCTGCTTGAAGATACAAAGTCACTACTGAGATCCAGGACATATGAGACAAAGTCAATAGCATCTATAACTTCGTGAGATAGAGGACTCCGTAGATGAGCAGAACACAGTCCAAGCGGATATGCAATAAACTGGTAAAGTAAATAAAAGATAAGCATACCGCGATTCAGTTGAGCAGACTGTCACGAGAGAAACACAGGGATAGCTGAGCGGCTGAACGCCGACACGAGTAGAGGCCACAGGAGAGTGGTAGCGGTAATCCGTGTCTGTGAAGCACACAGACAGAGAACATAACACGAGTGGAGCAATGATGATTCTTGCGGAGGTCAGCAGGAATAGTAGACACGATGAAACACAGGAGAGTTGAAGCGGTCTGGCAACCGGCAATGCAGTAGTCAGGAATCAGCTAGGACTGAAGACACGATGAACACGGGAGAGTTGAAGCGGTCTGGAAACCGGCAGTGCAGTAGCGAGGAATCAGCTGGGACTGAATACACGATGAAACACAGGAGAGTTGATGCGGTCTGGAAACCGGCAATGCAGTAGCGAGGAATCAGCTGGAACTGAAGACACGATGAAACACAGGAGAGTTGAAGCGGTCTGGAAACCGGCAATGCAGTAGCGAGGAATCAGCTGGAACTGAAGACATGATGAAACACAGGAACACCTTCAGAGAATCACAGGGAATGAGACTCCAAGATCAGGCAACGAGGTAATGACCACAGGTGCTTTAAATAGGGAGTGTTGCCTGATCAGCCAATTAACTAAAAGCAACAGGACTGAAGGGTTCATAGAGGCTGCACATGCGGCCACGGTTCCTAACAACGGGAGAAGAGGCACTCACAGTCCGGTGAGTGACAGTACCCCCCCTTTTAAAGGTGGGCACAGAACACATGGAACCGGGTTTGCCCGGAAATTTGGAATAGAACTTTTTTAGAAGAGCTGGGGCGTTGAGATCCTCAGCCCTAATCCATGAACGCTCTTCAGGGCCAAAGCCTTTCCAATGAACGAGGAAACGAAGAACACCTCGCGAAATTTTTGCATCCAATATATGTGTGATTTCAAAGTCCTCCTCTTGAAGAGCTTGAACTGGCCGAGGTGCTGAAGGAGGAGCAGAGAAACGGTTGATGATGAGAGGTTTGAGCAATGACACATGGAAGGCATTGGAAATACGAAGGTTCTTAGGAAGTAGAAGTTTGAAATAAACTGGGTTTATCACTTGAATGACCCTATATGGACCAATAAAACGAGGAGCGAACTTCGAAGATGGGACCTTCAAACGAATATTTTTGGTTGATAACCATACACGATCTCCAATATTAAGTGGTGGAATAGCCCGTCTCTTTTTATCTGCAAAGGACTTATATCTGGCAGATGTCTTCTTTAAACAGGTTTTGACCTGAGACCAAATATTTTTGAAGGTCTGACAAACAGTCTCTACAGCAGGAACTTGGGAGGGCAGGAAATTCCGGAAAAGACGGATGGTGACCGTAAACCACAAAAAACGGAGTTTTAGAAGATGACTCATAATACATGTTGTTATGGGCGAATTCAGCCCATGGAAGCAAATCGACCCAGTTATCTTGGTTGGCTGAAGAGAACATCCTTATGAAAGTCTCAAGATATTGATTGACCCTCTCGGTCTGTCCGTTTGATTGAGGATGGTAGGAGGATGAGAGTGATAATCGAATACCCAAGGTCTTACAAAGGGCTCGCCAGAATCTGGAAACGAACTGCACCCCTCTATCTGAAACGATCTCTGAAGGACATTCATGAATACGGAAAATCTCTTTAATGAAATGATCAGCCAGGGTAGATGAAGAAGGTAAACCGGTCAAAGGAACAAAATGTGCCATCTTCGAAAATCTATCTACCACTACCCAAATTGTATTACACTTTTTACTAGGAGGAAGATCAGTAACAAAGTCCATACTAATATGGGTCCAAGGCTTGGAAGGAATGGGTAGTGGTTGAAGTAGACCCGCCGGTGTTCTGCGGGAGGTCTTGAACTGGGAACACAATTCACATGCAGCCACAAAATCTTTGACATCTTTCCTCATGGAAGGCCACCAGTAACTACGAGAAAGAATTTCGAAAGTCTTACGTTCACCAGCATGTCCAGAAAAACGTGAAGAATGAAACCACGACAGGATTTTCTTCCTAAGGGATGGAGGCACGAGAGTTCTCCCAAACGGTAGCACCTTAGTGGATGAAGCGGCCAGAGAAACACATTTGGGATCTAATATTGAGTGGTTAGGACCATCTTCAACGTCTGAGGACGTCACGAATGCCCGAGATAGGGCGTCTGCTTTTTTATTTTTAGCAGCTGGTTTGAAGGTTATAATAAGTTCAAAACGAGAAAAGAAAAGAGACCATCTTGCTTGACGAGGATTCAAACATTGAGCAGGCTGTAAATATGACAAATTTTTATGATCTGTAAAAATTGTCACAGGATGGCGAGCCCCCTTCAGCAAATATCTCCACTCCTCTAATGCTGCTTTTATAGCCAGCAACTCCTTGTCCCCAATGGTATAATTTTTCTCTGCAGGTAGAAGACCCCGAGAATAAAAGGCACAAGGATGGAATTTTTGTTGCTCCGATCTTTGGGATAGAATGGCTCCTAAGCCAACATTAGAGGCGTCTACCTCTAGGAAGAAGGGAAGCGTCACATCAGGCTGTCGAAGAACAGGAGCGGAGGAGAAGAACTCTTTGAGAAACTGGAAAGCTTGAAGAGCCTCGGAGGACCATTGTTTCGTATTAGCCCCTTTACGGGTTAGGGCCACAATAGGAGATGCAATCGAGGAAAAATCTTGGATGAAGCGTCTGTAATAATTAGCAAAACCTAAAAAACGCTGAATTGCACGAAGAGTAGTTGGCTGGGGCCAATGTAATACAGCATTCACCTTGTCTGGATCCATCTGAAGGCCGACTCCGGAGACAATATATCCCAGAAATGGAATCTGGGACAACTCAAATGAACATTTTTCTAACTTGCAGAATAACGAATTTTTTCGGAGTCTGGAAAGGACTTCTGCCACGTGTTGATGATGAGAAGGCAGGTCCTGGGAAAAGATTAATATGTCATCCAGATAGACGACGACACAAACATATAACAAGTCCCGGAAGATCTCATTAACGAAACCCTGGAAAACAGCGGGGGCGTTACACAACCCGAAGGGCATAACTAAATACTCATAGTGCCCATCTCTGGTGTTGAAAGCTGTCTTCCATTCATCACCGGACCTGATTCGAATTAAATTATAAGCACCACGGAGATCCAACTTGGTAAAGATCCGGGCTCCCTTGATGCGATCAAAAAGCTCAGTAATTAATGGAATGGGATACCGATTTTTGATGGTAATGGCGTTGAGTCCACGATAATCTATACTAGGACGTAATGACCCATCCTTCTTTTTCACGAAGAAGAATCCTGCTCCAGCGGGAGAGGAAGAAGGTCGAATAAATCCTTGCTGGGGATTCTCTTTGATATACTCAGATGTAGCTTGAGTCTCCGGTAAAGAAAGTGGATACACATGACCCCTAGGAGGAGTCTTGCCAGGTTGAAGATCAATCGGACAGTCCCAAGACTAGTGAGGAGGAAGACGTTCAGACTGAAGCTTATCAAATACATCGGCAAAGGAAGTATACTGAGGAGGAAGACCCGGTGGACACGGTGAAATGGAGGATTGCTGCATCTTGAGTGGAACAACTTGAGTAAGGCAACGATGATGACATTCAGGCCCCCAAGACGTAACTTGAGGAGTGTTCCAGTCAATCTGAGGAGAATGCAGTTGAAGCCATGGAAGGCCTAGAACAATAGGACTGGTAGTAACAGGAAGAATTAGAAATGAAATTTTTTCCTGGTGTAAGGCTCCAATTTGAAGAGTTACTGGAGACGTACTCTGAGTAATGAGACCATTAATAATACGGGATCCATCGATTGCAGTAACGGTAATAGGTACCTTTAAAGAAACCACTGGTAGGGACCATTGATTCACGAGGGATTTAGAAATAAAGTTTCCTGTAGCTCCAGAATCAATAAGTGCTTGGGACACAAAGGATTTGGTAGCAAAGGAAATGGTAACATCAAAAGCACAAACTTTTAATTTCGTGGAACTTGGAGAGGACTCCAGAGACCCTAACTTCACCTCTCCAGAACTGGTTAGGGTCTGGCATTTCCCGACATTTTAGGACATGAGTTGAGCATGTGAGTAGAATCAGCACAATAGATACAGAGTCTATTTTTTACTCTTCGGTCTCTTTCCTCTGAAGTTAATTTGGAGCGACCTATCTCCATAGGTATTACTGGAGATGGAGCTTGACGAACTTGAGGTCCTGAGCGAAGAGGTGCTTTATGGGAAGTTGTTTTTTCTGAAACTCTCACGAAATCTCATGTCCACACGATGGCAAAGAGAAATCAAATCCTCCAAGGAAGAGGGTAATTCTTGTGAGGTCAGTGCATCTTTAATTTTATCAGAAAACCCCTGCCAGAAGGCGGCAATCAAAGCTTCAGTGTTCCACTGAAGTTCAGAGGCTAGTATCCGAAATTGGATGACGTACTGAGCTACAGTGCGAGATCCTTGGCGTAGATGGAGGATGCTGGATGCAGCAGAGATAACACGACCAGGTTCATCAAATACACTTCAAAATGTGGAAATAAATTTGGCACTATCTTGTAGCAATGGATCATTTCTTTCCCATAGAGGGGAAGCCCATGCAAGAGCCTGTCCGGAAAACAAGGAGATGAGATAGGCCACTCTGGAACGATGAGTAGGGAAATTGTGGGGTTGAAGCTCAAAATGGACAGAGCATTGATTCAAAAAACCCCTACATGTTTTGGGGTCTCCATCATATTTTGAAGGAGTAGGCAGGTGTATCGTGGAAGCAGTAGACACCTGGGATGGCACTGGGGAAACAGGTGATGACACAGGAGTATCAACAGTGGCTGCGGTATTTTGCACAGAAGTTCCTTGGGAGGCTAAAGTCTGATAACATTGCAGCAACTGTTGTTGGCGAACATCCTGTTGTTCAATATGGGTAACCAGATACTGCAGCATCTCTTTAGCTGAGGGTTCCGATCCTGGGTCTGTCATGGCCTGATCTTACTGTCACGGGCACTAGGAGTCTTTGCCCAGGATATCACCAGATGTAGTCTTACCAGAGAAGTGTATGCACACAGTGGTCTTCTGGTAGCAGGGTGACTAGCGGAACAGGAGAATCAGCAGATGGTGAGAGGATGCTAGAGGAAAGTCTATGACTAGCAGCAACAGGTTATGGGTTAAACAATATGAATACGAGGATCTTGATGGACGTGAAGACGTGAGGAAAGTCAGTGGTCTGCGTACAGTAAGTTGTACCACTGCTATAGTGAGAGGAATGTCCAGGGATAGATAGGAGGTAGTGAAGTCAGTGGTCTGCGTACAGCAAGTTGTACCACTGCTTGTAGTGATGAGACTGGTTCCAGGTGCAAGTAGGGAACGGGGAATTCAGTGGTCTGCGTATAGCAAGTTGTACCACTGCTTATAGTGAGGAAACTTGTAACTGGTGCCAATAGGAAACAGGGAGTCAGTGGTCTGCGTTCAGCAAGTTGTACCACTGCATATAAAGGTGAGGATAGGCACTAGGGTAGATGAGTGGAGCATCAAAGATAACACGGAGAGCACAAGGAACTTGATTCCAATGGTATATATAATACAATAGCAAATGACTAGCGCTGCTTGAAGATACAAAGTCACTACTGAGATCCAGGACATATGAGACAAAGTCAATAGCATCTATAACTTCGTGAGATAGAGGACTCCGTAGATGAGCAGAACACAGTCCAAGCGGATATGCAATAAACTGGTAAAGTAAATAAAAGATAAGCATACCGCGATTCAGTTGAGCAGACTGTCACGAGAGAAACACAGGGATAGCTGAGCGGCTGAACGCCGACACGAGTAGAGGCCACAGGAGAGTGGTAGCGGTAATCCGTGTCTGTGAAGCACACAGACAGAGAACATAACACGAGTGGAGCAATGATGATTCTTGCGGAGGTCAGCAGGAATAGTAGACACGATGAAACACAGGAGAGTTGAAGCGGTCTGGCAACCGGCAATGCAGTAGTCAGGAATCAGCTATGACTGAAGACACGATGAACACAGTAGAGTTGAAGCGGTCTGGAAACCGGCAGTGCAGTAGCGAGGAATCAGCTGGGACTGAAGACACGATGAAACACAGGAGAGTTGAAGCGGTCTGGAAACCGGCAATGCAGTAGCGAGGAATCAGCTGGGACTGAAGACACAATGAAACACAGGAGAGTTGAAGCGGTCTGGAAACCGGCAATGCAGTAGCGAGGAATCAGCTGGAGCTGAAGACACGATGAAACACAGGAACACCTTCAGAGACTCACAGGGAATGACCACAGGTGCTTTAAATAGGGAGTGTTGCCTGATCAGCCAATTAACTAAAAGCAACAGGACTGAAGGGTTCATAGAGGCTGCGCATGCGCAGACCATCAGGATGGTGGGCGGCCACGGTTCCTAACAACGGGAGAAGAGGCACTCACAGTCCGGTGAGTGACACCAAGGTGGTAAATCGACCCAGTCATCGTGAGCTGTAGATACAGAACATCTTAGGAATTTCTCCAATTATTGATTTGTTCTCTCCGTTAGCCCATTCGTCTGAGGGTGGTAAGCGGAGAAGTTAAGCTTAATTCCACAAAGGTGACAGAAGGCCCTCCAGAATTTGGCCACGAATTGGGTACCACGGTCTGAAACAATCTCATCAGGACATCCATGCAATCGAAAGATCTCTCTAATGAAGAGCTGAGCTAGGGAAGATGCAGATGCAAGAGCCTTCAGCGGTACAAAGTGGGCCGCCCAGGAGAAACGGTCAATGACTACCCAAACCACTGAATATCCTTTTAGATAATGGACGGTCAGTAATGAAATCCATGGATATATGGCTCCAAGGACGGTCCGCCACTGGGAGGGGGTGAAGAAACCCATACGGACTTTGTCTAGGAGTTTTATTCTGTACACAGACGATGCAGGAGGAGACAAATAGTTGAACATCCGAGAGTAGTGTTTGCCACCAATAATTGCGGCGGATGAGTTTTTGAGTCTTCTTGATGCCAGCGTAGCCAGCAAAGCATGAGTCATGCGTCCATTTAAGAAGATTGTTCCAAAGATGAAGGGGCACATAGGTCTTCCCCCTAGGAATAGCTTGACTGGTGGGTGTAGTTACCAGAATACATTTAGGATCAATAATGTGTTTGGACTTGTCCAGGTCCTCCTGATTCACGGCATCAAAGGAATGCGAGAGTGCATCTGCCTTGATGTTCTTAACTCCAGGTCTAAACGTGATCTGCATATTAAAGCGAGAGAAAAAGAGAGACTATCTAGCTTGTCTTGGGTTTAAACAAATAGCGGATTGGAGGTATAACAAATTTTTGTGGTCGGTAAAAATAGTTATGGAAAGGATGCTCCTTAGAGTAGATGTCTCCACTCCTCTAAGGCCAGTTTCATGGCAAGCAATTCACGGTCACCTATTCCGTAATACCTTTCCGCAGCGGATAGTCTCTGAAAGGAGAATCCAGAGGGGAAGAGTTTCCCAGAAGAAGATTTTTGGGACAGGACTGCCCCGACACCAATAGAAGAGGCATCTGCCTCCAGAATGAAGGGCCGGGTACTATCCGGTTGTTGTAGAATGGGACAGAGGTGAAGGCTTTTTGAGCTGAAGGAAGGCTTCCACTGCTTTGCTAGGCCAAATTTTGGAATTAGCAGACTGTTTGGTCAAGGCTGTGATAGGAGCCAGTAGAGAAGAGAATCCTTGAATGAACTGTCTATAATAATTCGTAAAACCCAAGAACCTTTTAGTAGCTTTGAGACCATGAGACTGGGGAAGTCTAGTGTAGCCTTGAGTTTCTCAGGATCCATTTGAACGCCCGAGCCGGAATCGATATAGCCCAGGAAAGGAAGTTGACTGGATTCAAAAATAAATTTTTCGAATTTGCAGAATAATTGATTCTGTTGGTCGTCTCAAGACAGTGGAAACATGTTCACGGTGCGTTTTAAGATCAGCAGAAAAGATAAGGATGTCATCCAAATAAATTACTACGGAATGATATAGCAGGTCCCGGAAAATCTTGTTCATGAAGTGTTGAAATTCTGCAGGGGCATTATATAGCCCTAAGGGCATAACATTATATTCAAAATGACCGTTGTGCGTATTGAAAGCTGTCTTCCATTCATCCCCTTTGTTAATTTGAATTAAATTATAAGCACCTCAAAGGTCTAATTTCGTAAACACAGAAGCTCCTTTTATTCTATCGAAGAGTTCAGAAATGAGAGGCAAGGGGTACCTGTTTTTTTATAGTGATAGCATTCAAGCCCCGATAATCGATGCAGGGGGCGCAGACCCCCATCTTTCTTTTTAACAAAAAAGAACCCGGCACCATCAGGGCAGGTAGATTTTCGAATGAAACCTCTCTTCAGGTTGTCTTCTATATAGTTCGACATAGCCTGTGATTCAGGCAAAGAAAGGGGATATATTTGACCCTGTGGGAGACATTTCTCAGGTATTCTATAGCACAATCCCATGGACGGTGAGTGGGTAGCTTGGAAGCTTCTTGTTCACAAAACATATCTGCAAAGATAGCATATTGAGGCGGAATATCTGGAATGGGAATACTAAGACGAGGAGTGACTAAGCGGGAGGATGCTTTGAAGACATGTGGAGCGACAGGTGGTGCCCCTAGAATAGCAGTTGGGCAGATTTCCAATCCAGGACAGGAGAATGGGCCTTGAGCCAGGGGAGACCTAACACCAGAGGATTGACGGCCATAGGAATTACCAGGAAGGAGATGGATTCAATATGGAGAGCCCCAACTTGCAGTATCAGGGGTGCGGTGCGCTTCTTAATAAAACCCCCAATAATCTTGCTTTCATCGATTGCGGTGATAGCGATGGGTTGGAGAAGGGGGACAATGGGCACGGAGAGCTTACTGGCAGTGTCGGCAGACATGAAATTCCCCGCGGCTCCAGAATCAATAAGTGCCAGGAGGGGAACCTGGCGAACAGGAAGACACAGGGTAACTCCAATGGAGAAATTAGAATCGTGTGGAGAAATTTTAGATCTACCTAACCTAGCTTCTCCAGAACCGGTTAGGCTTTCTCGTTTCCCGGGCGCTTATGACAAAGATTGAGGACATGTCCAGGTTCGCCACAAAAGAGGCATATGTTATTTTTAAAACATCTCTCCTGCTCTTCTGGGGTAAGCCGAGTACAGCCCAGCAGCACGGGTTCCTCAACGGGTGTAATGGGATCCTAGAACTGTGTGCCAAGCGAGAAATGGAACGTCGGGAGGTCTCCCTCTCAAGGTTTATCTCTCTGGAGCGGATGTCGATTTAATTACAGAGGGAGATGAGTGCATCCAAGGTTGTAAGGAGCTCCCTCCAAGCTAGTTCATCCTTTATTCGTTCGGTTAATCCCTGCCAGAAGGTAGCGGCTAACGCTTCCTCATTCCACCGGAGTTCTGAAGCTAGGGTGCGGAATTGGATAGCGTATTGGCCCAGGGTTAACGATCCTTGGCGCAGACGAAGAAGTCCAGAGGCTGTGCTAGAGAATCTACCAGGCTTTTTTTAAGGTGTCCAGAAACAAAATATAGTTCAGGAGGAGGGGGTCATTACGCTCCCATGATGGGGAGGCCCACGCCAGGGCTTGCCCCGACAAAAAGGAGATAATAAAGGCAACCTTATTCTTCTCGGTAGGGAAATTAGCAGGTTGTAATTCGAATTGAATGGTACACTGGTTTAAGAAGCCCCTGCAAGATTTATGGTCACCATCAAATTTAGGGGGATTGGGTATGCGTAACTGCGTGGAAGTAGAGGGAGTGACAGCAGCACTGGCCGCCGAAGGGGCGGAAGGTGGAGGATTAAGCTGAGCAGACAGGGTGTTCTGCAGGGTATCCATACGGGTGGAAAGGCCTCTAAGAAATTATAAGAGCTGGGTCTGGTTTTTCTCTTGTTCATCTAATTGACCTACTATCTGTCCCAGGAGGTCCCGTGGAGGAGGATTGCCTGCTTCGTCCATCTTAAGGGTCAGAGCAAACTGTTATGCCCAGGGGAGTTCCTCAGTCTGTATTGGCACCAGTTCAGTAGGTCGCGGCATCTAACAGCCTCTCAGGTCTTCACCAAGAACTGCCGGAAGGCAGGACAGGCTCGGCTGCTGAGAAACTGCAAGTCGCGGCCCCTATTGAGCTTACAGACGTGAGGAATGGATAGACAAACAGCAGGGTAATATAAAAACGGTACCTGGGGCAGGGTCCGTTGTACAGTGAGGATCCTTGCAGAGGTTGGTGTGGCACTGCCGGGTCTGGTTCACGAAATCAGATGACCATCACGCCAAAGAAGAATCCAAGCAGGGAAGTGAGGTCTAGCCAGGTCTGGTACACGATATCAGATGTCCGACACGCCAAAGGGAGAGTCCAAAGGAGTGGTGAGATCAAGCCGGGTCTGAGATATAGCAGCAGAACCAAGGGAGACACAGGGAGCAAGGAGCAGGAGTCAGGAATACAACTTGTTGTTCTGACACAGGCTTGTGTCAGAGCGCGGTATTAATGCAGACAGGTGGAGTTTTGAATTCCCGCCGGGGATCACATGATCGGCGCGTGCCGCGACCCGGGAGTGTCCGGCGGCCGGCAGCGCATGAATTGGGGAAAGGTATTGCACACAGAGGGCCTGAGTCACTAAGGAGAGCAAAGCATAAACAAGGAGTAACATTGCACCTGGTGAAAACCATGTTGCATTGGAGGGGGAGGTAAATTTAAAATGTGGGGACAAAATTATAGTTGGGGTAGGACAAGTCCTAGATCAACTTTACATTTCAGTGTAAAAATAAAGCTATCAAGTATGTGTGCGTTAGATGAAAAAACAGCCAGTATTTAACTTATGTGCAAAATAATAATCTAATTTGCACCCCTTGCATGGTTTGTCCCGAAGAACATTTACTCCTTTTTTTTGCCTTACTTTCCTTAATGACTCAGGCCCAGAGTCTGTAGGAACTGCTTGGGCAGCGAGTAGCATGTACTAAGTTACATAAAGGTGTTTGCACTGATTGGACTGTGCATAGCGTGCAATAAGCTACTCAGTGAGCAGCAGGTAGTGTGTAATGGGCTTACATGGATGTGCTGGCACTGGTTGAACAACATGTAGTTTGCAATGCGGTACACAGACGTGTTGGCACTGTTTAAACAGTGCGTAGCGTGCAATAAGGTACATGGAGGTGTTTGCACTGTTAAAGCAGTAATCAAATGGATACCATGGAGTTCTAACCCTGTAGAACAGAGTTAGACAGCATGTATAGCAGAGTACACACGCACAGATGTCAATAACTAGCAGGCAGGACTGGCACAACCAAACACACGTGTACAGAGTTTAAGACCCCCACAAACTTCACCAGGGATCCCCGCAAGAGTATATGGGCTTCACTCCGTGAGGACCCAGGTCGCAGAGAAATGTAGTTGGTTCCGTTGGTGAAAGCAGAGTACTTAGCTGGTATAAGGTCTCTCCCAAAACACAGCAGTTGGAAATTAGGGTATTGGTCTGCTGCTGTCAGGCAGACTGGACACAAGAGTTGAAAAAACACGAATTGCTGCTATACTTTCTAGTATAGTCCTGGAGCAGGAGTATTGATGTTAGACACACTGAGGAGTGTACTGAGCAGGTTCTTAAAGTGACTGGTTGATTAGTGATTCCCTGCATGTGTCATTAGTACTGGAGTTTAGTGGTAACACCTGAGAGAGGTGTTATGTCATTTCTAGCCTGAGGCTGAGCCCAGCTATGTTCTGTTAAAAATTCTTATTGAGTAGGTCTGAAATCAGTGAACTGACGAGTGTTGGAGGCAGGCCAGTGATGTCTAAGACTGCTGGTACTGATAGGGACACATGGAAGACATTGGGGATGCGTATAGAGGAGGGTAACCTCAGCTTGAAGGGCACTGAGTTGATCAGTTGTAGAATCTCAAATGGACTGATTTTATCTTTTCATGATTGGTACTCATAGTTGTAGGTTTCGAGTTGACAGGCAGACTCTATCCCCTACATTTAGAGCCAACACTGTATGTCCTTTCTTATCCGCAAAAACATTGTAGCTGGCTTAAGACTTTTTCAGGTTTTCTTTAACTATAGCCCAAATGTTGGTAGAGAGACCACCACTTGAACGTCAGAATAGGGCAGAAATGAGAATTTAGTTAAGAGAGGATGAACGCCGTAGACAATGAAGGGTGCAGAAGAAGAGGTGTCATGAAATGTATTATTGTTGTGAATTCCACCCAAGTTTGGAGATCCACCTACTTGTCTAGGTTAATGGATGTGTAAATTCTGAGGAAAGTCTCCAGATCCTGATTAATCCATTCAGTTTGTCTATTGGACTGAGGCTGGTAAAACATGTAAAAATTAAGATTGACCTTCAAGAAGTTTACATAAAGATCTCCAAAACTTAGAAACAAATTGAGCTCTGAGACAATTTCCTGTAGACATCCATTAATCAGAATACTTATTTAATAAAAGGGGTGGCCCACGTAGGGGCTGAGGGAAGACTGACAAGCTGAATAAAGTGGACCATTTTAGAGAAGCGATACTCCACTACACAGACAGTGTTGTCTTTCTTACTAGGCAAAAGATCAGTGATGAAGTCCAGTCTCTCAGGTATGGGTAATTTTTGTGATAGACTGCAAAGGCAAACCCAGGAGGGGGTTACATAGTGCCTGGAACCACCCTTCCCCCCCAGCATGGGGCACTGTATGCTTGAGGTGTCTGGACCCTGTCCCTGGGACCAGTCACTGCAGTTTGTGTGCAGATCATTTCTGTCTGCACTGTTCACAGCCATCTCTCCTCTGCTGTGTGTCCCTGCCCCTCTCTCCCCAGCTGTGTCCACACCCCTCTCTCTCATGCTGTGTGTTCTGCCCCTTTCTCTACCTCTGATGTGTGTACCTGCCCTTTCTCCCCTGCTGTGTCCCCACTCCTTTCTCTTCCACTGTCTGCATGTCTCGTGTGTGCAGCAGGAGGACACAAGACACAGCACTAGATGAAGAGGGTGAGTGTGTGTGTGTGGGGGGGGGGAGGGGTGTCTCATGCTTTTAATGTAAGTGGGGGGATTTAATGTATAAGTAAAATGGTTCATTCCTAAACTCTAAACATAGGCTTGGAGGATATTTTAATATAAGTGAACATCGCCGATCCGAGCTCAGTCGGCTCGCTAGTTTTGCATGCCCTCGGAACTGAAAACGAGACAAAACGCTATAGTCACATTGTCGAATCTCGCGAGTTTTGGATTCATAAGTACCCTCCTCCATGGAGATCCGGTGCCATTTCACAGAGAGACATAGAAGGGGTAGCAAAGTTCTTGGCAGTCTCCAGTGCAGGAGAGGTGGCAGTGTTCAGTGCTGAAACAGAAATTCAAATAATAGGCTGGCAGTGTTCTTAAAAGTCTCCAGTCACAGTGTACTGTGTCATTAAAATGGATTCACATCAGTCCACAGAAGACCAGGAAGCATCAAGCAGCTGCTGGCACCAGTCATGATGATAGTAATCCCTCTACGTCATCTGCTAAAGTCTACGTTAAAGTGCATAGTGGTTTTAAGTCAGGGAAATGTAAAAAAACAAAGCTAAAAAACAGCTTTTACCTTCTTCAATAAAAAAAACCTGTAATCAAAGCAAAGTTAATTGCAGAAAAATCAAAGAATCAAGCCTTTGCCTTTGTCTATCAGTTCTGCAACTGTCAGCGAGGTATCTTCTTGTAAAGTCAATCATGCCGATGCAAGACCTTATCATTCAGACTCAAAAAGTGGTGCCCAAATACTTTTAAATGTAATAGCCGAGCTGGAAGAAAACAGTAAGGCATTAGAAGAAACTGTATGTTTTGATTCAGAAATTACACAAATCCCTGAGGAGAGTCTATCCACGAGTGCTATGTGTAAGCCTGACATTTCTGATACTGTACTCATAAAGAATCCTTCTTTCAGCATTTCTGTAGATGTGTGAATGAGCAGACCAAGTGTAGGCGGTGATACACAAATTGAGGATGCCACTTTGGAATTGCAACAGGATGAGGGGGATATTTGTGTAGCTGACGACTGCGCTAATGAGGATGGTAATGAGGATGATGTTGTTTATGTAAGTCCTGCACCAGTGGAAGCAGTTCTTGCACGTGATAAGAAGAAGCCCATTGTTATGCCTGGGCATAAGACCGAAAAATCCACCTCTAATGTGTGGAATAATTTTTACCCAAATCCTGACAACAGTTGTCTAGCCATTTACAGCGTTTGTAAAGCCACACTCAGTAGAGGTAGGGACCTTAACCATCTAGGAACCTCATCCATGTTCCGCCATTTGAAGCGAGTTCATGGCAAGCTGTTGGGAATATCTTAAACTTAGGCTAAAAAATAAAAACAAACAGTCCAGCATCAGCTAGGTCCCTTCTCTCAACTAGTTCCAGGCACCTGTAATCTACACCCACAACACCTTCCTCGTCAATATCCTCAGTAATGATCTGAGTTAGTCCTGCATTCAAGTTGCTAAGGCTAGGTAACTCCTCCACTACCCAAAATTCCTCCGAAGAGTTCTTGAGTGTTAGTCCTGCTGCTGAGTGTGGATCTTCATCCCAGAAGTAGACCAAGAAGAACACTACTATTAGTTTACAACAATTTACCAGCGCTTGCTGTATTTAAGGGGGTGGTCAATGCATATGCCAATGATGTAATAAATTTGTTAATAAAACTAAAATTTATTACAAAATCAGGCAAATGATAGGTACAAATCATGAAAAAGTATCAATCAGTCCATAATAAAATTCTGTATAATGTCAGATTCCAAATGGTACTACAATGTCCACTGGAAAAAGAATTGGTATTCAGTTACAGATCAGTCAATTGCCATTTCTTTCTAATGTCCAGAACTTTATACTTCCAAGTGGTTGTAAAGTAATTTGTATTAAGAGCAAAGGCTTGTGCCAAAAATTAGTATACTTGCAGTTTGACACATCCCGATGTTTCCAAAATTGACTCTGTTTGCGTCTCCTTATAATGAGCGGTGCAGTGCTGTTTGATAAGTTCCTGGAGTCAGTGTGCGTTCCATGTTGCGTTCCAACATGGAACGCACCTGACTACTTCCAGTTTTGACGTAGAGGTGTTTCTGACGCGTTTTGTCACATGACAGTGACTTCCTCAGGGCTGTATGTACATCATTGGCATATGCATTGACCACCCCCTTTGTCGTGAACATAGAGAACTTACAGTTATTTATAAGGGATAAATCATAACTGCAGTGTAATGTAAATATGTTATATCAAATTAATCCACTGATAAGTTTAGCTAAAGTGTAAAATGTGAAGACAGAAAGTCTGTTAAATGTGTGTATTTGATGGCTCTGCACATCCCAGTTTGTGAAGATAACCATGTTATCATGTTAAGCATGTTAGCAGCTTCAAAAGGCTCTTGTTGTGAGATATATCCTGACACAAGTTAGTTTTTGGACTCCTGAATAGACTTTGTGGGGCCAGTTACAGCTGGACATCCTTGCAGCCCAAGACAGCATTTTGAAGGCCTATACAGGTATATAGAAATATGAGCTTCCAAGGAAGGTCTTCATAGTTCATATTTTGGGAAATCCGGGTGGCACTCCATACTGAGGAGCAGAAATCACACCAGGGTTGTGAATAACAGGTACGGGTGATATCCTGGAACAGTTAAAATCACATATCTTTGGAAAAGGTATGTCACAATTTCATCATGTTTGGTATCAAAAGATGGACAAAGTTATAATGGATTTATTAATAATAAAATTGTGTCTGTGTGACGCTCCACAGAAAAGTTAGATCACATGGTCGAATTGGGTAGTAAATCAGGCAACATTCAAATGGTGATTGAAAAAAGTCTCACAGACACAACCCCTGGGGGTGGGGACAGGTGTTGAAGTGTCTTTAAAAAACTGAGACCAGTTACAACAAATTGTCAGACTTTTGGAAAAATCAATCCTTGTTGATAAGCTGTCCATCTTCTTTGCCAATTTCCCATTGTACAGAGTATGCCTTTCATGTAAGTTACACTCTGAATGTAACCCCTTTTATTTAAACTGTTTTGCTTGTTATGTCAGTCTATTAATCATTTATTTATTTATTTATTTATTTATTTTTATATCTGTATGCCCTGTACTTTTGTATATTAAATCTATAATTTAATATGTTGCGTCCTTGATACTCTAACGAATCCATTAGCTTGGTAAGAATATAGCTCGGTCAAGTTAACCCTTTGAATGCCAGTGTGTGATTTGTTGATACATTTGATTAACAAGCTGTGTGTGCTTGCATGTACATTTGTGTAACAGTCTGGAGGTGTGAAGAGTTAACCCATTGCTTGCTGGTGTGGGTCTTGCTAGTCTGTGGATAGCTAGAAGCCTTGTGGGACAGTATATTGGGGTCCTATTGCCCGTATTCAATAGGTGGTGGCAAACCTAAAGTGTGTGGGGGTATGAGCGCTGTTTGGGGCGATTCAGTAGGTCTATAACCTGTGTGATTTGAATCATGCTGGAATCGTGTGACCTCATATAGCAAACACCCCCAAAGTCACGGCAGCTGGGAGTGTGTTCGTGACACTCTTAAATATAGCAAGCGCTGGTAATCTCTCTGTAATCTCTATGTGGAAGACTGTGGACTCTTCATGTTTACCTAGCTGCTGCAGATACATATAGATTGATCATCACCAGGCCAGCTGTGTGCAAATTATTCTTCTACAGTTTAAAACAATTGACTGGTAAACAATTCTTTGCAAAAGGAAGCAAGTATGAAAGCTGTCACCCAGCCGTAAAGCGGATCACAGACGCCATGATATCTATGATAGCATTAGATCTGCATCCAATATGCACTATTAATGCAGCTAGTTTTAGACAGTTAATTGAGGTCTTGTGTCCCCGTTACCAAATTCCATCATTAAACCATTTTATCAGAAAAGCTATTCCTCACCTGTACAAGAAGGTTCGTAAAAATGTAATTATTGGGCTACAAAATGCCATTCTACCCACTATACACTTAACCACAGATATGTGGACAAGCGGAACTGGACAAACTAAAGATTATATGACTGTGACATCCCACTGGGTTGGTGATTCGCCTTCACCAGCAGAAACAGCAGCAGCATGTACCCAACTATGTCACATTCTTCAGAGACAGGCTACTCTGTGTATCACCGGCTTCACTAAGAGGCATACAGATGACAATCTGTTGCAATGACATCCCTTAGTTTTTGTATTTCTGATAACGCCACCAATATTGTGAGAGCATTACAGCTGGGTGAATTCAATTACATTCCCTGTTTTGCTCACACAATAAACTTGGCGGTGCAGAGCTTTTTGAAAAATGACAGGGACGTGCAGGAGATGCTGTCTGTGGCCCAGTAAAATATCTGGACATTTCCGACATTCGACAACAGCATGTAGGAGTTTGCAGCAGCTACAAGAACAATTTAGTTTGTCCTGCCACCCACTGAAGCAAGAGGTGGTAACAAGGTGGAATTCCACCCTGTATATGCTTTTGAGGATGGAAGAACAGCGAAAAGCCATCCATGCTTACTCCACAAGCCATGACATTGGAAAAGTAGGGGGAATGTATTTTACTTAAGCGCAGTGGAAAATACTTTCCGTGTTGTGCAAGGTGCTGAAACTATTCAAAGTAGTCACCTGTGAAGTGAGTTCAGACACTGCTAGCTTGAGCCAAGTGATTCCCTTAATAAGACTTTTGGAAAAGCAGCTTGAGAAACTGAAGTAGGAGTTGAAACAAAGCAATTACGCTAAGTATGTCGGACTTGTAGATCAAGTAGTTTATTCGCTTTGCAAGGATCCAAGAGTTATCAAAATCTTGAAATCGGATCACTACATTTTGCCGACTGTGCTTGATCCTAGGTTTAAGAGCTATGTCTTTTCTTTGTTTCCAACTGACCCAGATCGCGTCTCCTCCTTCAGTTTCTCACCCAACTGCTGCTAGGAAAAAACTTAGCTTTCCCAAGAGATCCAGGGATGATGCAAATGACTCCGCACAACATTTTGACGTCTGGTCTAAAAGAATTGACCAAAAACTGTGACACCTCTGCCGTTACTCCACCTGATCCTACTATCAACATCCAAAGGACGGCGGACGATTATTTTAATGACAGCATAGAAATAGACACGTCAGACAGTCCCTTTATATACTGGGAGGATAAAAAGGGAATTTAGAGACCCATGTACCAACTCGCTTTGCCCACCCACCAGTGTGTACTCAGTGTGTACTCGGAAAGATTACACACTAGAACGGCGTAGAAGGCTACTTCCTCATAATGCGAAAAAGATTATGTTCATAAAAATGAACTACAATTTCCTTGAGGAAGGGCTTTACCGCCAATTACATCAAAGTATAGATACTTCTGTAATGGTGGATTCCAGCGGGGATAAATTAATAATGTGTGAGGATGATGTACACACTAATGAGGGTGAGGATGAGGCTGAGGATGATGATAACATCTTACACAGTAGAGTTAATTAACAGCACTGTTAGCTTAGGTGCCTTAAGCCCATTGTTAGCATGTTTTGTGTGGGCCCAAACAAACCAAGCACTTCAGCCACAAAAGTGGCACTCCTTATCGCTGAAGTGCTTGGTTGGTTAAAGTGTGCATGTCCTTTTTAAGACCCAATATAAGGGTGGGTTGGAGGGCCCAAGGACAATTCCATCTTACACCACTTTTCCTTTCAGCTACCGCTGTGTGCCAAAATTACCTACATATTGTCACAGTTTCAGATGTTAGAATAGACCTCGAACCCTTCTCTGGTTATGTCTAACCTCTAAGAGGTGCGGAGTCAAAAGGGAAGAGAGGTATTCACCAGGGATCCCCGCAAGAGGATATGGGCCAGGAGGCACATAGCAGGGTACGACAACCCGGACACAGATGAGACGAGAGGCTGAGCTGGAGCACTGGAAGGTAATTACATCGATCTGAGGAACAAGATGAAATGGCAAAACAGGACTGGAAAGCGGAGATCCTAGTAGGTAGAGATGCTGATGCGCAGTGTTCTGAGGAGCAGGCCGCAATCAGGGTTGAAAGGTGGATGACCCAAACTAGAGGAAGATGCACAAAGAATTGCAGAGTACAGGAGCGCTGAGATCCTCGTGGACAGTATAGTCTAGAAACAGGATCGATGATGATACACAATGGTTTGCAGATTAGCCACAGATCTTGATCGTGGTACAGGTAACACGAGTACAGCCGAGAAGTGACAGCTGTAGGTAACTGGAGCGCTGAGATCCTGATGGGCAGTATGGCCTGAAAGCAGGATTGATGATGTTGCGCAATGTTCTGCAGGTTTGCCACAGGTCTTAATCGTGGAACAGGTAACACGAATACAATGGTGAGGTGGAAGCTGCAGGTAACTGAAGCGCTGAGGTCCCTAGAGGCAGTATAACCTGGAAGCAGGATCGATGATGATGCGCAATGTGCTACAGGTTTTCCACAGGTCTTGATCGTGGAACAGGTAACACGAATACAGTGGAGAGGTGGAAGCTGCAGGTAACTAAAGCGCAGAGGTTCTGAGAGGCAGTATAGCCTGGAAGCAGGATCGATGATGAGCAATGTGCTGCAGGTTTGCCATGGGCCTTGATCGTAGAACAGGTAACACGAATACAAATGATTCCAATAGAACAGCGTCTTCTCAGGGGTGAGACAATGGAAGGTAGGAGGAAGTGCTTTAAATAGTGAACTGACCTTCGGTCAGCCATTGTGAATCCAGGGGAAGTTTGAAAGTGCCATGCTTGCACATGCGCAGCACCTGCTGGTCAATGTCCTCAGAAAGGAATGCCGAGCACACCAAACGGTAGCGGTAGTCAAGGGAAACCACAATATCAGTAATCCCAGACAGAATAGCAGATGAGATGAGTGATACATGTGCTATATACTGTTGTGTGTTTTGCAAAACTCAGACACCCATTAATGATTCAGATGACCCAGCACAACATTTTGACATCTGGGGGTAAATGTTTGAAAGTCAGATTTCTGCAAGTCGCCGGAAATCGGCGACTTTGCAGCTAAAATTTAAAGAGGCGATGGCTTGTAAAGGCTAGCCGTCACGGCTAGCGAGGTGGCTCATTACATACTGAAGTGTGTCAATTAGGGTTGAGTAACCTTGAAGGCATTGCTCCAACTGGTTTTGATTGTTTGCTGCTTTTCCCCTCTGCGGAAATCATGCAACAGATCTTTGGGAGACGGGTTACCAGCTGCTTCCATCGAAAGACATATCATACTGACAGACGCACACATGAATTTAGTGACTGATGCAGTCAGTGTAGTTTGGCACTGCCTGCAACTGAGGTGCAGAGTGGCAATAGGTTTTCACCAGTGACTCCGACAAGGAGATATGGTCTTCGCTGTGTCAAAGTCGTATAATTGGATGAAAGAAAGTATATGAATTAATATTGTTTTACCGTGCGATTGCGATTAGTACGTTACGTGTTATGGCACAATCACAATCATACACAAAGGGGGACTTACATTACAGAGCAATGAAATGTGGTACTGAGATCCTGCATATAAAATCTTTAGGGTGAAAGTTTTGTGTACTATCAAAGGGTGGAGCTGTCAAAGTCATATAATTGGATGAAAGAAAGTATATTGATATTGTTATACCTTGCGATTAGTACGCCACGTGTTACGTGTTATGGCGCAATCACACGATAAAGCATGCACGCATAAACTCGCACTTTCACATTCACTTATATATATATTTCATATTTATAATGGTTCCACTCCACAGTCGTTTATGAGCAGATGTTATTTGGTTTATAGTTATATATTATAAGGTTATATGTACACTTCAGTGATATTTAAAGTTCAGGTCATGGGAAGCATGTCATGTTTGTTATCATTCTAATCCCCTATTTATCCGCAGTTGTCCGGTTCATTTGCCGAAAGGATCGCACATTGCGTGCGCTAGTTATGGATGATAGGGAACAAATGATTAGAATGATGTTGTCTGTGTAATACTAATAGACCAGTTCGAAACAGCTCTTGGTGGGAAAATTAAGTATGCATCATCTGGAGAGCTGACCCCCACCTTTGGATATTTTAGTTCGAACTGGCCAATAACCTGCATTACACTGGACCCTCCTGAAGCCTGGACCTATAGAAGCAAGCCACATCATCTGTATTGTTTTCACTGTATCACTATGTGTATATATACAGCTCCTTGGAACCAGCTAAACAGTCACACTGACCACAGTCTTCTGGACTGAAGGACTGCCTAGCTGGAGCCAGCATAGAGCGCAGCGGGCGCAGCGCATGTATGTATGTATCTATCAGGTATCAGCTGTACTGTACTTATTTATTGAACAACTAAACTTTTGCTTTGACTTAATAAATTGCTTGTGCTTTGGAACCACACAAATGCTTATTGGAAAACGATGAAATTACTTTAATAGCTGCTAGCACCACGCAGGTTGCGGCCCCCATGCAGACACAATACGTTACCAGGTAAGTACAAGGCACAAAGTGGCTGGATAAGGACAGCTGTAGTACACAGGTAAGTAAAGGAAGAATGCTGGAGCTGGAACAGCGGTAAGTATAAAGGTGACAATGTAGCTGGATCAACTATTATGAACCAAACATCAGGAGCCAATGGTCAGAGTAGCTTGGCTACACTCAGACTGAACATCTGGCACCTAACAGGTGCACTGAGCAGGTTTAAATACTCAGAGATCAACAATGTAATATAAAATACATATTAGTTAGAAATTTGTTATAAATATGTACAGAACAATTTATTAGAAAGCAATGTAAGACATAAATGTGATCATAGTTGTGAGTACTATAGGATGATAGGAGATCCTAAAGTAGTCTGTTATGGCACCAAAGAACTGAGTCTCTCATGTTCAGTTTTCCAGCTCTCTCAGTTATAGGCACAGCTTATATTAAGTCAGGACATAACGCAAAGCACCAGTAAGTATTCAATTGACATTATCAAACAAATAAGCAAATGTATTGGGTAAAAGTCCGGTAGTTTTTTGTGTGTCCACAAACTCTTTGGCAGGGGTGCCTGTTCTAGAGATGTTGGAACAACGTATTCCACAAGAATTAATAGCACTACCAAATGCTTTTAAAGTACATGTCCAAGGGGAAGATTTACTAAAACTTTTAAAGAGGAAAATTGGAGGTGTTGCCCATAGCAACCAATCATTTTCTAGCTATTTTCTAGACTGTACTCTATAAATTAGTGATGGGTAATATGAAACACATCGGGAGCCACATAGTTCGGCCCCCTAAGCTTCAAAAGGGCCTCACATTACCCTTGATCTCAGTAACAAGTTTAAACAATAAATTTAATCAAAAACACACCTATGTGTAATAACTTATCAGCAGACTTTTTAAACAATTGTTTATAGCTATAAGAAAAACGCCTGACAATAAAACAGGGCCGCCTATTTTCCATCATTGATATAAATGATGGTTAGAATCTGATTGGTTGCTATGCGAAACGCATCTAAAAGACTTTATTTACCCATATTACATTTAATTTCGGTTCACAGACCTTTCTTAAGCATCTGTGCAATACTATATTTAAAATGTCTGAAACATCACATAAACAAATATAAAACAACACCCAATTACTAAAGACATATTATGTTACTGTTTATTAATATATATAAAAAAAGTGTTATAAACATACCTCATCAACACCAGAGGTCACACTATATTAATTAAATATCTTTAATTAATATCAATAAATATCATAGGAACAAACATTACCAAATAATTGTATTTTTTGTATATTTGCTAAGATTGATTATACCATGTTTCCTATAGTTGCTTAATTTTTTATATATAGATTACAGGCAGAGATAGCAATAAATGGCACTCAATACAATGTTATACTTGATTGACAGTTTTTAAACTATACACCGTAGAACACCTCCTCATATGTAAAAAAAAAAAAAGGTGGCTGCTGTCTTTAACGTGCCAGATGGTAAGTCCGGCGGAAGGAAGAAATCTAAAAATGTAAGAGAAGAAACGGGATGCCTATTAGTGTAGTAATTAATACGTTTATAATATATATAATATAGTATAGTATACATTAGTGTATAAAATATATAAATATATATGCAGTAGTCAAAGTGCGCTGGTATACGGTGGTATGCAATCAGGGCTGCCAAGAAGAATTCAGGGCCCGGGTACAACAAATTCATGGGGCCCCCCTCATAGTCAAATAAGCCCCAAAAGTTTTTTGCGCCGCCTTACGGCGGCGCAAAAAAATTTAGATGTATGGTCATGCATTCAGGGGCGTAGCTAGCCAAACGGCGGTGCAAAAATTTTGGGAGGTGTGGTCATGCATTTTGGGGCGTGGCAAACGTGCCATTGGGGCGTGGCTAACATAAAAACCACTAGGCTCTCAATTCGCCGGAGCGTCACATATGTTCAAGCACTCCTGACTTTCAGGACATCTACCACCACAGTGTAGTATACAAACAATGCAGTGTGTACACAAACAGTTCAGTCTTGGCCTACACCTTACATTGGGCACAACATTCACCAAAAATTGGTATTGTCCCTACTAGAATCACAACATTTCACACACTGTGCTGCTCTCTCCTACCTGTTCTTCTCACTTTCTCCACCTGTGGCTGCTGGTTTCTTTAGTTGTGGCTTGTCCGGATCCAGAAATGTTGAAGGACCTATTTTGAAAAAAAAATGGCTACATTTAGAAAATTACAGCCAGCCCCGGCGTTAAATCAATAGCACCCACGATTAATAATTAGGCCTTCCTCCAGCCCCAACATTAAAATAATACTATTTACATTTAATAAATAAACCTATTTCACTTCCTGCAAACAGCCCCAGCAATACCTATTTCCCGCAACCATCACTGCCATTAAATAATTCATAGTCACATTTAATAAATAGACCTCATTCTCCCTAAACTCACCCCAAGATTCAATAGCCCCCAAACCACCCCATCTTAAATTAATAGTCCCTACTATTAAATTGCCTCACCATCACCCTACAAACAAAATAGCGCCCATTAATTAGCCGCCACCTACCTCACACACACTACATTGCAACAAGCCCCCTGTGCCATCACACACACAATACTGTGCCCCTTCATCACAACTACACTGTACCCCCTTATGCTCACACTGCGACCTCCATGCTGCTTTTCCCCCTTCTTTTTTACTTTGTGCCTCTCTCCCACTTTTTTTATTCCTCTGTTCCTCTCTCCCACTTTTTTCCTCCTCTGTTCCTCTCTCCCACTTTTTTTTCCTCCTCTGTTCCTCTCTCCCACTTTTTTTTCCTCCTCTGTTCCTCTCTCCCACTTTTTTTCCCTCCTCTGTTCCTCTCTCCCACTTTTTTTCCCTCCTCTGTTCCTCTCTCCCCAATTTTTTTTTATTCCTCTGTGGCTCTCTCCTTTTTTTCCTCCTCTGTTCCTCTCTCCCACTTTTTTTCCCTCCTCTGTTCCTCTCTCCCCAATTTTTTTTTATTCCCCTGTGGCTCTCTCCTTTTTTTCCTCCTCTGTTCCTCTCTCCCACTTTTTTTTCCTCCTCTGTTCCTCTCTCCCACTTTTTTTCCCTCCTCTGTTCCTCTCTCCCCAATTTTTTTTTATTCCCCTGTGGCTCTCTCCTTCTTTTCCTCCTCTGTTCCTCTCTCCCACTTTTTTTTCCTCCTCTGTTCCTCTCTCCCACTTTTTTTTCCTCCTCTGTTCCTCTCTCCCACTTTTTTTTCCTCCTCTGTTCCTCTCTCCCCAATTTTTTTTTATTCCCCTGTGGCTCTCTCCTTCTTTTCCTCCTCTGTTCCTCTCTCCCACTTTTTTTTCCTCCTCTGTTCCTCTCTCCCACTTTTTTTTCCTCCTCTGTTCCTCTCTCCCACTTTTTTTTCCTCCTCTGTTCCTCTCTCCCACTTTTTTTCCCTCCTCTGTTCCTCTCTCCCCAATTTTTTTTTATTCCCCTGTGGCTCTCTCCTTTTTTTCCTCCTCTGTTCCTCTCTCCCACTTTTTTTTCCTCCTCTGTTCCTCTCTCCCACTTTTTTTTCCTCCTCTGTTCCTCTCTCCCACTTTTTTTCCCTCCTCTGTTCCTCTCTCCCCAATTTTTTTTTATTCCCCTGTGGCTCTCTCCTTTTTTTCCTCCTCTGTTCCTCTCTCCCACTTTTTTTTTTATTACTCTGTGGCTCTCTCCTTTTTTTCCTCCTCTGTTTCTCTGTCCCCTTTCTTTATAGTACTGTCCCTCCCTGTTTTCCTCCCCTTGCCTCTCCGTTTCTTTACTTACCTTTTGTCAACTTCTTTCTTTTCTTTTCTGCTCTTCTGTCTCCTCTTCTGTCTTCTTTCTTCCTGCTGGCTGCGGCGCTCCTCACTGACTGACAGGCGTGACTTGATGACGTCACGCCCAGCAGTCAGTGTGAATGGAGGAGAGGAGGGACACGGCGCCGCGCGATCACGTGAGTATTTTTTATTTTTATTTTTTTTTCTTCCAGCTCCCATGAACCCCCCCCCCCCGCGGGAAAAAAAAATAAAAAAAGTTTTAAAAAAAATAGCGCAACAGAGAAAAATAATAAAAAAATAAAAATAAATTTAATTAGCAGCGAGGGCCCGGCCCGGGCCCCCTGGCATGGCCGGGCCCGGGTAAACTGTACCCGCTCCCCCCCCCTCTCGGCGGCCCTGTATGCAATACCACCACTTCTACTACTGCTTTCATTATAAAACTATCAAATTCCATTCACCTACATTTTCCATACTGCCATTTCTAAATTTCCTATTCAACCACTTTATATGTAAAAAAAAAAATCTAGTTATAGCTTGTTTGCTTTAACCAGGGAAGGGCATTGGAATTGGCTTTATTGCAGCTGCCAAATTTTTGTGTGTAAAGTGTTTTATTGCATTGTTTGTAGTGAGCCTGTGAATGCACTTCTCTGCTAAAGTGCAACATACTGTACAAACAATCTGCTAAAAACTTAGTATAGTTTATGTAGCTGATGTATATAGACTAGTTGAAAATGTATTATTACTTAGTTATGCATTTACCCTCAGAATTTAAGTATAGTTTCATGATTTCTCATCTAGTCAGTTTTACTGACTGTGTAACTTATTTTTGTCCCTGACATCTGGCTTGCCCTTTGATATCACTCACTTGCCATTTACCAACAGTAAACGCATGCTCTTGAATCCACACTACCTGTTTATTTCACCAATGGTTCTCTGATGAGTGTGTGAGAGTATAAAACAATGAATAGTTATTAAAGGGACAAATATATGTGTGCAATACCTTAAAAAAAGCTCAATCCAATACTCGTAATAATAGTGGTTTTAATCCTGTTAATTGTGTGGAATTATTTGTCCTGTAAGTTTAGAAAAATGGTTAATCAGGCCATGACTCCAATACCAACATATTTTAATCAAACTGATAAAGTATGTACCTCATGCAAAAGGAAAAACCCCTATCAAGCAAAAAATGACATATGTATCCTGCAGTGAAATACTGCTAGGGAAAGAATAAATGAAGTAAGGGTACCTTTTCTGGTGAATGATTGATTCTCTATTCACATGGAGACATCAAGTCAAAATCTGGGTAAAAGTAGCTGAAGGAATGAAAAAGTAACCCTGTATCATGACATGAAAGGAAGGATCAGGAAACACATGTATATATGTTTAGTGGAATAAAAAGGGGGTATTGTGAGAGTATAAAACAATGAATAGCTATTAAAGGTACAAATATATGTGTAAATACCTTAAAAAACTATAACTACAGATATGAGAACTACGCCCTTGACATAAGAGTGAAGAAAAAAAACAAGTGTTTCCCATGGAACATAGACAATAGCAGGATGCAAGACTAAAAACAAGGGCCTGAAAGACATTTCGCAGTACTGGACAAAGATTATTGCCTTATATGTACTTATTGTTGCAAAGAAAGATTTGCTGAGCTCAAAAGATTTCATTATATGTACTTGTTTTTAACCAGTTAATGCTCAAGCTTAGGTATAAATAAAGGAACAGTCTGAGAAGTCCCTCAGAGCTGATTCTGAAACTACAACTACTCGTTTGTGTTTCATTTCATCCTCTCCAGTTCGACTGTAAGGAAAACAGGTTATCAGAGATCAATAATTGGGGCACCAAGCCTCTGTACCCCCACATTTACTGGGGCCTTCATCCGGAATACCACAAGTACCAGCCCAGGACTGACCAGATATCTCCTTAAACTTCGGGAACGGCAGACAAATCCTTACGGTGAGTAGTTGAAATTATGTGCATTTGCACCTCTCTACTCTATCTGCTCTTCCTGTAACATATACGGTGGGGTTCAGTAGGGGATGGGTATTTGAACAATTACTGAATAACCTGTTATCCTGATTTATTAATTAATTGTTTTTGTGAGAAATAGATAAGAGTCAATGTATGTGTTTGTGTTGATACAGGTTGAATATAAAAGGATACAAATACATAACTTATTAATTGACCTTGATGATCAAAGGCATTCCTCTATATTCCAACTGAGGCTTGACCTTGTCCTGTGTATATGATAATCCCTGGGTTTGAGAGGTCACTATAAGAAATTCTTTGCTTCTGTAAAGACTGAGTGACATTGTACTGATGAGACAATGTCATAAGGGGACTATATATAATATATAATTATATAATATATAAGTGGACACCATAACTTTGAAAAACTGACCTGCTCAAAGACTGTACTTTGCACTCGCAACAGAGGCTTGCCCTTGCCCTGTGTAAACTGCAACCACTGGGTCAGCTGTCAGTCTACAGCTAAGGGTCCTCAGCTCTATTAAGAGATTGAAAGAAGTAACAACTAAGTAACACGGTAAAAGTGTGAAATAAAGCTGCTCAGTGATTCTGGAAAGGGTCCTTTGCATTGCCTTGGACGTACCTTTGTTGAGGGGCGCCTGAGATCTGAGGATCGGTCTGTCTATTGTCTTAAGAAAAATTAAATGACACCTTCAGAAGAAATAGCTGAGTATATTGGTGGAATTATTGTAATAGTAATAATTGTACTACTCTTAATATATTGTCTCCTAAAAACATCAAGGGGACTGGAAGGAATTAGAGACATGCTGTGGGGAGTATAAATGTCAGGAAATAATCTTAGTTGTCCAGACTGTAAATGTAATAATTAAAAAGATATTGATGGTGGTGATAGGAACTGACATTGATTCAGTAATATATGGTAAACATAAACAGGGAATTTATAATCCAACGATATATACAGCAATAGTTGGAAGTCACGGTTGTCCAGACTATCTGAAAACCCAAGTAGGACTGGGATGGTGGAAAATTTACAATTTTTTTACTAGAAAACATTAGAAGGATATGGCCACTTACATGTTCATCAATAAATAAAATACCAGGAAAGTATGCACCCAAGTTGATCAAAGAATCCATAAAAACAACATTTAATTGTAAAGGTGTATAAAATTAGAATAACAGCCACTTCGCAGACACACTAGCAGCGGTATTCACATAACTGCAATAATGGGGGCCCATGGCAGTAAAGGTATGATGGTACAGACATCATAGACTCATGTGAATCTAGTAAAGGAAAGAGAAGGTAATGTGGCTATTAGAGGAATCTATATCATCTTCAGGAAAGCAGGAATGATATAGGGTCATTGGATCCTAGAAAATGGGAGACTTTTCAGAAAGAACATAGTATATGGATTACTAGGAATAAGAAAGAACACCAAGTATCAGCATGGGTAAGGGCATGTAGACAAATAGAACAAGAACAAATGGTAAATGAGGAGATGTTAGAAGACATCCAGGGACATACAACTGTAAACCCCCCTACCACTCAGCCAACCGCAAGTGCACCACCATCAGCCCTACATAATCACTCATTAGAAGGGACTTCAGGACAATTGACCCCCGATAATCCATTTGCAACACCTGTAAGATAAACCAGTCTTAGAACATGGGGTGTGAGAGTGTGAAAGTGTCCAGCTCGTGTATTCTGTTTCCCAGGGGCAGGGAATACCTGGCCAAACTGTGATAATCAAGTATCAGATGAAGGAGAACCATGTGACTTCCTCCTAGGAAACTCAAATAGAAAACCTCCCCTATGGTCACCTCATCACACTGTACTAGGAGTAAGGTTTATATCTGCAATTGTGGTCAGGTTGACTCCAAGGGTACCAAATGTAATTGTGGGGAGACTTCAATGTATCCAGGGTCACCCCCATATCCTCATAGTACTGTCCCCAGTTACTATACAGACAATTCACGAAACAAATCCAAAATTTGGTCAACTAAACCACCCTGATGCACCTAGATTAAGAGTAACTCGAAGACAGGAAAAATATAGACCTTGGACACCGGCAGAATTAACTGATATAGTAAGGAAAACCCTGGATTACAGGAAATATCCTCTGGCCTTAAATAAATATATAGAAAGGCTGGTGACAATTGGGCCGCCACATGGGGAGACTTAGAAGTTTGTAAAATGATGATTGGAATGGGTAGTGTAAATGACATACTTGCAATATCCATTGGGGATAGAATACTGGCAGCCCCGATAGGAATAGAACAGTGATCAGAAGAATCTGGTAACCTATTCCTAACCAGGTTGAGACGCTGGTGTGAGGCGCAACAGCAGAGAATGCCAGTTATCCCAGAAAGTAGACAGATAAGTGATCAGTAAGTGAAAGATTATTATAATCAAGTTCACCAGGCACATCTAGATAGGGGATTCCAGGAAGATAACATAACCCATCAGTGGCTACTGCATACAGCTTTCCTACAGGGACTCGAAGAGTCCCTAAGGAGTGAGTTAATGGCCAAAAGGCCGGAGGCCAGTACAATGACAGTAGCTTCCCTGTAAGAAGTATCAAGGGCTATAGAGGATGAGAGAAAAGAGCAAAAGAGAGTCAAGAAAAGTCCTCTCAGGTTACTGTCCATGTGGTCCAGGAGACTCCCCAACCAAAGGACTTTAATCAGAAAAAGAGAGTCACCGGAGAAGAGGCAAAAAGAAAGGGATTATGTTTCTTTTGTAACCAACCTGGACATATGAAAAGGGATTGTCAGAAATATAAAGTCTGGGAGCAGAAAGATACCCACCAAAACCCAGAAGTCTCAGCATTCCTTACCTCCACACCCAACCCCCGCCCATAGGAAATATGCTACCCAGTGTCAGGCCCCCAGCAACCCACTATTAATACCCCAGGGCCCACAGGAAAAATTCAGCTGGAATTACCCCAAGGGGAAATCATTGATTGCATAGTAGACACTGGAACAAACCGCACTGTATTGAGGGCCTCAGAGATACCAAAAAGATATATGAATAAGGTAAAAATCACTGGCATAAGTTTATCAGGGGATGGAGTTCAGCTTAAACAAAGCGAACCAGTATTTATTAAATTGCAGGATAAGACTTTGACGGTACCTGTACAATTTCTAACCTCAACTACCTGTCCAGTAATTCTATTAGGGGCTGATATACTGTCAGCAATCAAAGCCAAAATAACTTACAAGGAAGGGAAGGTCCAGACTACTTACCTGACAGAAAATCAGAGTTGTCAGCTGAATGCTGTCATATATTGAGTTCAAAGTATTCCCCCAGAAAAACCAAGCTCAATTCCACTGTCGTTCAGTGAAAAAGTGCCACAAGAAGTGTGGTCAAGGGGAAGTACAGATGTGGGAATACTGGCAGTACAGCCTGTACATTTAAAAATGAAAAAAATACCATCCCTGTTAAGATTAGGCAATATCCTCTTTCTCAACAACAAGAGGCAGCTATAACCAAACAGATAGTGTCATACCAACAGGCTAAAGTTCTCAGAGAATGCAGGTCTCCCTGGAACACGCCCCTTTTCCCAGTGAAAAAGAAATTAGAACCTGGAAAAACCACAGGAATATAGGATGGTTAACAATCTTAGAGAAATTAACAAAAGGATGGCGATTGATGCACTTATTGTACCCAACCCACATACCCTCCTCAATCATATATAGATCTTGCAAATGCATTCTTCTCTGTCCCTCTTACAGATGACAGCCAGCTTTGGTTAGCATTTACACATCAGGGAAAACAATACTTTTGGACTAGTCTTCCACAGGGGGTAGCCACCTCACCCTCAGCATTTTCAGAAGCAATGAACTTTATATTACAGGGATGGAGACAACAAAATTCAGTCACACAATTGCTCCGATATGTAGATGACTTACTACTGTGTTGCCAAACGATTGAGGGGTGTCAGGAAGAGACTATATCATTAAATAACATTTCTTAGGGCAGCAACATTGCAAGGTATCACCCACAAAAATACAAGCAGCACAGAGTAAGTTAATATTTTTAGGACTTTGCATTTCACAAGGTACCAGACACCTCAGTAGGACAGGATAACTGCAATCTAGAAGGTAAAGCCACCACAGCATACCGAGGAACTAAGGGCATTCCTAGGTTTAGTAGGGTACTGTACAGAATGGATTGCCAGAGCATCCCTCCTAATGCAACTCCTCTATGATGCTCCTAGCGAGGTAAAAGTGTATATCTAACTGAATCACAACTAACAACATTTGAAACATTAAAACAAGCCATTGTGCAGGCACCAGCATTAGGATTACCACAATATGATAAGCCATTTACCTTGTTCTGCAATGAATCTAAGGGACATGCACAAGGAATCCTTTCACAGGAACACGCACATACAGAGACCGCTGGCTTACTACTCATTACAGCTAGACAGTATCATAAGAGGAGCCCAGTCCTGCATCATTTTAAACGAACCCAGCATAACGATTGGTATAACAGCGATACTTATAAAAAGTCTACTTACTATATGAAAGATACTAACTTTGACCAAAGGTTTCAATAAGCGGCGCTTGTAAGATCCGAATGTCATAAATAGGTACAGTACTAAATGACGTCATTTTCCATAGACATAGTGAAAATGGCCAGTTTTAAAGCACCAATACTCGGACCCCACATGTGTACTGCATTATACATGGCGTGGGTTGTGGCTATCGCCGCTTTACAGAGCTATTAATCCATACCCTACCCTCCTGCATAAGGGTGGTGGCAGCTGCAGCCTCGTTAAACGATAAAGTGGCAGATATAGTACAAGACCACACCTTAACGATACAGGTCCCACATACAGTAACAGAGATATTAAACCAAGCAAGAACTAAGCATCTGTCCACAGCAAAGCTCACTAAGTACGAGGTGTCATTAAGTCCAGCACATGTAACAATTAAAAAGTGTACAGTTTTTAATCCTGCTACACTGTTCCCAGTTGAAGCAGATTCAACAAAGGGGAGAGAGGTCGGTGGGGACTAGAGATGCTCACTGACCCCCATATTTTGGTTTTGGATCTGGATTACCTTCGGGTTTTGGTTTTGCCAAAACCGCCCTTGTGTATTTTGGTTTTGTTTTGCTTTTTTTGGAAAAATTACACTTTTTGGGCGTAAATTACATAATTTAGCTATTATTTTGTAGCTACATTAGTATTAACCTAAATAACACTAATTTCCCGTCATTTCCAGTCAATTTTTATCACAGGTCACTGTCAGGATGAGAGCATAAATCTGATATGCTGAAATAGAATATTGAATGTCAGGGCCCAAATAAATCTTTGCATGAATACCTAAATTAACCTGATCTTCAACTCAGATAAATGTGTGACCAAATGAGCCCAGTAGGAAGTAATTGAGTTAGGCAAACCCTTTGTGAAGAGACCAGCTTAAGATATGCAGATCACAGACATCCATTGTATTTGATCATGTATTTCCCTAGCTAATTGACTTCCTTTCAATGGGTAGTGTAAACACAAACTAACCCCTGGGTGTAAATTGGAAAGCCATATGCCTAGGTGCGAATTTTGGAGATTCTTGTATAAAAATCTGCATGGTCTTTATGCAGGTATATAGAAATATGAACTTGAAAGGAAATGCCTTCCTTTTTCATATTTTGGAAAATCCCTCTGCCACTCCGTACTGAGGGACAAAAACCACACCAGGGTTTTAAAACATAGATACCAACTACACAGGGAACAGCCATAGTCACATGTATTTCAGGATGAGATTGGATATTGTTGTAATCTCATCATATTTGGTATTTAAATGTGCGGGAAATTATGATCAGTTTATTGAAGGGAAAGTTATCTGGGAGGTATCTGAGGAAAGCGAAGACCGGTCAAAACTTAGGAATAGTTTGAACAAACCTGAGGTGACACCCAGGGGACATTTCCGCCCCCCACATAAGCATTCACACTGCCTTGTGAATGCCGCCCCATTTGAGTTTGCTTAAAAACCTGTGTCTGGAGGGACAAAGGGTCAGACTTTTGGGGAAATCAAGTTACACTGATAAGCTGTCCATCTTCCTAGCCAATTCCTAGCCAATTCCCCTTGGCCAGAATGCAATCCATGTAAGTGCAAATCTGAATGTAATCCTTTTTATTTTAAACTGTTTTTTGCTTGTTATGTCAATATATTAATTGTTTATTCATTATTTTTATTTATATCTGAATGCCCTGTATTTTCGTATATCAAATCTATAATTTAATAAGTTACGTCCTTGATACTCTAACGAATTCATTGCCTGTTTAGAAGAGATTGCTCATCCAGGTTAACCCTTGGAATGCCAGTGTGTGATTTGTTGATACATTTGATTAACAAGTTGTGTGTGCTTGTATTTACATTTGTGTAACAGTCTGGAGGTGTGAAGAGTTAACCCTGTGTGTGCTGGTGTGGGTCTTGTTAGTTTGTGGATAACTAGAAGCCTGTGTGCCAGTGTGGGACAGCATATTGGGGTCCTATTGCCCGTACTCAGTAGGTGGTGACAAACCTTGAAGTGTCTGGGGGTGTGAGAGCGCTGTGTTGGGGGCGATTCCGTAGGTCTAGAACCTGTGTGATAGGTGAGAGAGACTGCGGGCTGAAATCGTGTGTGACCTCATACAGCAAACACCCCAAAGTCACGGCAGCTGGGAGCGTGTTCGTGACAAATTGGTGGCATAGCGGTGGGATGATTTAATTTCTTAGAGTATTAAGTGCATGGTTTAAGCAATTAACCCTTGTACTTATAAACTGATTGTAACCTAGCGAGGAATACAATAGTTTTACAAGGACAAAGCTCAGGGCTTATAATTTTTGAAGACATATGTGCAAAGCAGTTCCCTTCCCTTCTCTCTGTTTTTCTTTTCTATCTTTTATTTTGCAAAGTAACTGCTAGGATGGCAGCTGCTTACAAGAAAAAAGCGAAAGAAGTTTTAATTGCCCTGTGTGAGCAGCGAGGTCTCGACTCGACAGATAAAACTAAAAAGGAGCTGGTTTGCACATTATTGGAGGATGATGCAAAGAAGCAATGTGATATGGAACCTGAGCTGGGGACCAAGACAGAACCAGAGGATCAAGGTGTGGATATTGTCACTGAACCAGAGGATCCAAGTAGGTACATTATCATAGATCCAAAGGATCCACTTAACATGATGAGTATGGCAGAGCTAATTGAAGAAGGTCAGCTGCAAGGTTTCTCCTGCCACAACAAGACACGCGGGGAGATCATCGAACACCTCATCTGGGAACAGGAAAGCCCGATCCATCCTTTCAGCGAGTATCGCATGATGGTTCTTATTCCGGGCTACAAGATGAGTCTTGTGGAACAGCTGGACTGCCTAGAGGAGTGTTTTGAGTATGCTCAAGAAGAGGTATATTTCCGGGGTGGGCTTCATACCCCATTCTGGCAAGATCAGTGTCGCCGGGTGGCTGACGAAAGGCAGCGCCTGCAGCAGCTTCTTTCACAAGCTGGAGCAGCAATCGCCCAGGCTATAGGGGTGGCCCACGAGGAAAGGGTGCCCCTGCCAGCTACAGTCCACATGGAATATGCTACCGAGATTTTGCATCCAGAGGCCCCATTTACTCTGCTGGGGGAAGCTGTTGATGCTAGCAGCATACTACCAGAGGCTGAACAGAATTTGCTACTGGAGGAGGCTGATTTTAAAGAGAACATAATTGTTGAGAAGACTATTTCTGTGGGAGAAATGGAAGTGTCTGAAAATATTCCCACAAATGTTTTAGTAGGTACTGATCTTGGACGGTTAAATTCTCAGTATGTTCCCGCAAATGTTGTTCCTACTATCTCTAATTCTGTTACACCGTGTGACTCAGCCCAGGTAGTATTGGATAATGCTGAACCTGTCAATGATGTGACTTTGTGTAAAGAACCTGAAATGTTCTGTGATCATTTTGCATCTGGTAATGTGCTAGTGAAATGTGATGGTGAGAAGCTAATAGGTGCCAGTGTTAACTCTGACAATTATGATGATTTATGGGAAGAATCTGAGGTAATAGGGGTTAATTTGGAAACCCCTAATAGTGTAATGTGTAATGACTTTAATGCCCCACATGTCACTGTGTTAGAATCAGCTGAGAATACCAACGGTTTTTCTTTTCAGGTGCCAGGATGTGATAAGGAAAGATAATGTTTTATTGTACCTAATGCCTATAATGAGGATAATTTCAATAATAGTATTGCGTTAGAATGCAAACCTGTTTTTACACTGACATCTTGTCATGGGATAGGAACAGCGGACATTGTTATTGCAGATATTGGCATTAATACTGGTGTAGATATTATGCTTACTAGAAATAGGACAGATGACCATGTGATTAATTATGTTGTGCTAGATAAAGACAATGTTTCTACCCAGGTAATATGCTCAGAAGATGCTGTACAAGTTAACTGGGAGGGAGGGCAGAGTGAAGATGTGTATTCTGTGCCTGAACCAGCTGCGCACAGAGCGGTTGAGCATGTGGGGGAGACACATAGTCCTGACCAATGGGAAATAGCGAGTGACAGCAATCCTTACATTGCTGCTTGGACCTGTAATTCGAATGTTCACCACTCAGATCTACATCTGAGTTCTGACCATTCATCTGAGTTTTGTATAGAGACAGGGGGGTCAGTGGCTAGCCCACACTCACTTAGCCAACCGTCTAACGGCTTAGAGATAGATGAGGGTCCCAAACTCCCTGTTACTCTACACCCCCAGATAGATGAGTCCAAGGGGGAGGGGAGGGTCCTGTTCCATAGCCCCCAAGATAAGAATTGCATAGTATGTCCCACTGACAGGGAATGTTGTAACTGGGGAGCAGGGCAGAGTGGAAGTAAGTATTCTGCTGTGCCAGACTTAAGGGGTTCCCACTTAGATGTATTTCTAGGGGAGGGATGCGTTCTTTCAGGCAGCCCCCACAAGAAGACTCAGTCAGTGAGCAACACAGAGAGGGTAGCTGAGGGGTCTAGCAACCCTGCTACTGTATGTCCCCACCTAGAAGTGCAGTGTCAGGAATCCCAGGCCATTTTTCCCCTCATGCTTTCACTTAGAGGACATAAGGATTAGAGACAAAGGGCACACTGTAACAGGGTTGGTACATGAGAACATGACGCAGGCCCAGACCAGCCAGAAGCAGTGGTATGATCCCCCTGCCAGGGAGAGAGTTTACAAAGTGGGACAGAAGGGGTGGGTACTACTCCCTCAGACCCAGCATAAACTCCAGGCTGCAGGGATAGGACCCCTTAAGAATACAGAGGTTAGCCCACAGCTATGGAAGAATCAGAAGGCTCAGCCAAATGAGGTAATTAAACCCTTCCTTAACCCATCCCACCAGAGACCCTAGTGCGAGCCAGCTAGCAGCTATTACAGTGGACCCAGCGGGAAATTAGATGAGATGATCTTGGGCACTGACCTGTCAGTCAATCCCCATGCCATCTCTTGAAGGGGGAGATGTCAGGATGAGAGCATAAATCTGATATGTTGAAATAGAATATTGAATGTCAGGACCCAAATAAATCTTTGCATGAATACCTAAATGAACCTGATCTTCAACTCAGATAAATGTGTGACCAAATGAGCTCAGTAGGAGGTAATTGAGTTAGGCAAACCCTTTGTGAAGAGACCAGCTTAAGATATGCAGATCACAGACATCCATTGTATTTGATCATGTATTTCCCTAGCTAATTGACTTCCTTTCAATAGGTAGTGTAAACACAAACTAACCCCTGGGTGTAAATTGGAAAGCCATATGCCTAGGTGCGAATCTTGGAGACTCTTGTATAAAAATCTGCATGGTCTTTATGCCGGTATATAGAAATATGAACTTGAAAGGAAATGCCTTCCTTTTTCATATTTTGGAAAATCCCTCTGCCACTCCGTACTGAGGGTCAAAAACCACACCAGGGTTTTAAAACATAAATACTAACTACACAGGGAACAGCCATAGTCACATGTATTTCAGGATGAGATTGGATATTGTTGTAATCCCATCATATTTGGTATTTAAATGTGTGGGAAATTATGATCGGTTTATTGAAGGGAAAGTTATGTCTCTGGGAGATATCTGACGAAAGCTAAGACCGGTCAAAACTTAGGAATAGTTTGAACAAACCTAAGGTGACACCCAGGGGTCATTTCCGCCCCCCACATTAGCATTCACACTGCCCTTGTGAATGCCATCCCATTTGAGTTTGCTTATAAACCTGTGTCTGGAGGGACAAAGGGTCAGACTTTTGGGGAAATCAAGTTACATTGATAAGCTGTCCATCTTCCTAGCCAATTCCCCTTGGCCAGAATGCAAACCATGTAAGTGCAAATCTGAATGTAATCCTTTTTATTTTAAACTGTTTTTTCTTGTTATGTCAATATATTAATTGTTTATTCATTATTTTTCTTGATATCTGAATGCCCTGTATTTTCGTATATTAAATCTATAATAGTTGCGTCCTTGATACTCTAACGAATTCATTGCCTGTTTAGAAGAGATTACTCGTCCAGGTTAACCCTTGGAATGCCAGTGTGCGATTTGTTGATACATTTGATTAACAAGCTGTGTGTGCTTGTATTTACATTTGTGTAACAGTCTGGAGGTGTGAAGAGTTAACCCTGTGTGTGCTGGTGTGGGTCTTGTTAGTTTGTGGATAACTAGAAGCCTGTGTGCCAGTGTGGGACAGTATATTGGGATCCTATTGCCCGTACTCAATAGGTGGTGGCAAACCTTGAAGTGTCTGGGGGTGTGAGAGCGCTGTGTTGGGGGCGATTCCGTAGGCCTGGAACCTGTGTGATAGGTGAGAGAGACTGTGGGCTGAAATCGTGTGTGAGCTCATACAGCAAACACCCCAAAGTCACGGCAGCTGGGAGCGTGTTCGTGACATACATTATTATCAACCTAAATAACACTAAATTCCAGTCAATTTTTATCACAGGTCACAATATGATTTTCATATACTTTTGCACAAAAGTTTATGCCACAGCTCACCCCCAAATAGTTGCCAGTGTTCAGTGCTTCAACAGAAGTAATCGGCCTTGAATTTATTTATCAAGGTCTCCACTCACATTGTATTGTGCCATAGCATTATTAATAGGCCTGGCAGTGTTCTTTAAAGTGTACTGACATTGTACTGTGCCATCGATATGGATTCATATCAGTTGAGAACAGACTAGGAGCACCAAGCACCTGCTGGCACCAGTCCTGATGATAGGAATGCCTGTATGTCATCTGCTAAAGTTAATGTTAAAGACTGAGGTGCATAGTGTTCTTAAAGTGAGGGAAACCAAAATGTAAAAAAACACAATTTTCCTTGGTAAATTAAAAAACACGTGTAATCAAGGCAAAGTTAAATGGGGTAGGGACTGATGTGAGCTAATATAACTTAGAACTATATCTTTTAACTATCTACATAACTAACCTAACTTATAATGGTCTCTGCTTAGTTCTCATCTGCTCTGTACAGCGCAGCAAAATTACTGGTGCTATATAATTAGCTGCTGCAGATGAGGATGATGACAGGGACGGGCAGGAGATGTTGTCTGTGGCTGGAAAAATTTCTGGACTTTACCGCCATTCTCCAACAGCATGTGGGAGATTGCAGCAGCATGTACCAAAGTACGTCACATTTTTCCGAAGTAGGCTACTCTGTGTGTCAGTGGCTTTATTAAGAGGCATACAGATTACAATCTGTTACAAAAAGTAAGGGATGTCATTGCAACATAGCTAATCCTGCTTGGACTCTCCAGAGGATATGAGATTTCTGATAACGACACCAATATTGTTAGAGAATTGCAGCAGGAGGGGGGGGGGGGGGGGGGAAGAATTCCATCTAATTTCTTGTGTTGCTCGCACAATCAACTTGGCCTTACAGAACTTTTAAAAAATGACAATGACATGCAGGAGATGCTGTTTGTGTCTCGAAAACGTTAGGGTCATTTTCGGGATTCTGCAACAGCATGTAGAAGACTAGAATTTGAGGGGAATGTACTTTAGTCCAGCGAAGTAGTCATCTGTGAAGAGAGTGCAGACACGGTTAGATTGAGTCAAGTTATTGCCTTAATTATACATTTTGAGAAGCAGATAGAGAAATTTTACGGATGAAATAAAACTAAGTAAATCTGCTAACTATATTGTAATTTTAGATTAAGTACTTAATTCGCTTCGCCAGGATCCAAGAGCGATCAACATCTTGTAATGACGTCTACTCCTTCAGTTTCTCTGGCAACTGCTTCTCGGAAAAGCTTAGCTTTCCCAAGACACCCAGTGGTGATGCAGATGAGTCAGCACAACATTTTGATATTTGCTCTGCTCTAAAAGAATTGTCCAAAAATCGTGACAGCTCTGCCATAAAATTAACTACAAATTTCATGAGGAAGGCCATTATCGCCAATTACATCAAAGTACACAGACTTCTATGATGGTGGATTCCAGCGGGGATGAATTACTATTGTTTGAGGAAGACGTACACAATGATGAGGGTGATTATGATGACAGTGTAGATTGCAGCAGGGGCTGAAATCTAGCTAAGAGAAGGGAGCTACCTGATGCTGGTATGCCTGGTAATATTTTGGGTAGAATGGCATGTTGGCATGTACCCATTACAGTAAAGTTTCACCTTTTTTAGAGAGGTTTTTTTTCTTTAAAAAGGTAAAATATGGGGGCGTGGTCTGGGGACCATATTGGTTGGACACGCTTTTAGAGAGCTCCGGTCACCAAGCCCTTAAAACGGGGCAAAAGACCCCTTGCTGTCCAAATTCGGCTTTAAAACATCTTTGACTGGACTGAGGTAGCACTAGAGAACTAATAGAGCCGCTCAAAAAAGCCATCCGTGCGGTCCCGCATGCATGCCCGCCTGAAACCAGCCTCCCCCTTAAATAGCTGGACATACTTGAGTGACATCTCCCCATGGACACCCCCTAATTCCACGGGCCATTCCCCTGCCACTAGCTGCCCCTTACCTGGGTGCCTCTACTCAAGACCCGGCGTGCGGCTAAACTGCCTCGCCCTGTGGACATTTGATCTGCGGTCCGGTGCGGAGGTTCTGGGGATCGGGCCTGATCCCGGCTGGAACTTGTCCTGACCCACGTTGTCTGGGCCTACTTCCGGCGGCATCCCCGGTCTGAGGTAACTGGAGAACCCCAACTTCCAGTGGGGGGCGGAGCCCATTGGCAGCGCGATATCGCTGCCTGTACATCAGCTACCAAAAACCTGCCCTCGGCTGTGCGAACACTCATCTTGGAACAGCCTGAAGAATTACAGCTTGGGATACCACTCTCCCTCTAAATCGCAAGTACCTCTTCATAGTTTCATAAGCAGGAGTACTGTGGACTGTACAAAGGCCATTAGAACCCCCCAGGGGAGACACCTACCATAGGACACTTGAGAACTTTTTGTCCTTTTTTCTCTTCTTATTTTACTTCCCCTAAACCTGTAATGGCTACTTAGCCCACCTGGGTTTGCCCCCCGTCTGTCTGCTACATACTCAATACCGGCAGGTGGTTTCCCAGGGATACTGCATTCAACATGAATGCGGGTAGAGGGTAGAGGCCTCAGGGGCGCAACTGGAGAGCTCACACATCATTTCTCTCGTCAAGACAAAGCTACCACCTCATCCCCTCCTCACTCGCCCGAGGGGGCACAGAACGATCAAGATACTCCAAATACCACAATCCCCTCCAAAATGACTTCCTGAGAAACAAGCTTGAAGAATTTGAGAACAGGGAACGTCGTAACAACCTTAGATTGCGTAATATCCCTGAATCAGTCGAGCCAAAGGATTTAGAAGAATATGTGAGTAAATTCTTCTCTTCCCTGGATTCCACATTATCCAACCATCCAATACAGATAGAGCGAGTTCACAGGGCCTTGAGACCTCGTCCGAAGGACACTGAACCCCCTTGGGATGTGATTTTGCGCCTATTATCCTTCAAGACTAAGGAACTTATATCTAACGCAGTTAGGAACTCTTCTTACACTGTCTTCGAAGGTTGTCATATACAAGTGTTCCAAGAACTTTGCCCCATCAACGATCGATAAAAGACGCAACCTCAGAGATGTGACATGTATCCTCAGAGGAAATGGTTATAAATATTGATGGGGATTTCCTTTCCACCTGATAATCGAAGTGGAGGGCCGGCAAGAGTCGATTCGTGCACCAAGGGAAAGGCAAGACCTGATCCACAGGCTTAATCTCTCTCGCCTTGACAGGATCCTGGGAGGAGACTCTCAGAATTTATCATCACAACAACCCCCCTGATTTGTAAACATGACTCTCCCTTAATGGAGGTTTTAAATGTCCATATCTCTTGCAAAAGTCATATATTGCTACGTTCTGCTTACAAAGTGTTTATTGTTGTTTATTCATGTTGAATCTCTTCACTGTACCATTTTAGGTGCAGCTGTTCCTGGTTACCAGTTTTGCTGATATTTAATTGCATTGTTTTATTTATAGATGGGCGAGGGACCCTTCCTGTACCCTCGGCCACGCACCCGTTTACTTTGGGAATTATATATTTCTCATATTAAGGTTCAAAATTTAAGTGCACTCCCACACTCTGTGCCTTGGCATAAATTAATGTGTAGGCGCTTTTTGCCTAGGTTTTTTGTTTACTTTGGTTCTTAGGCACTCACCCAGTAGGCTTCCCCTCTACCCGTGAGGCTTGAGTCTACGCCTTTACCCTTCTTCTTTATTTATTCTTATACCCCCTCATTTCTTTCTGTCCTTCCTTCCCTCCTCTTTCCTACCTTGTCTTCCCTGTCCTCATACCGTCTTGGCACCACAACCTAATAGTTTGCATCCTATCACTAGGAGGTCCTTTCATTAAATCTTGTAAATGTCTCTCACAACTCTCTCCCTTAATGTTAAAGGGCTTAACACCCCACAAAAACAATCTATGTTATTTCATACAATTCAGAAACTTAAAGGAGATATTATTTTTTTTGCAGGAATCCCATTTTAAGGCTGGTGGCCATCCCTCCTTGTCCTCAAGAAGATACTCAACGGTCTACTACTCCTCTCATTCTACAAAGAAAAATGGAGTTGCCATTCTCCTTCGTAATTCTGTCCCCTTTGTCATGTCAGCAATCAAGGATGACCCAGAAGGCCGGTTTCTCATCCTGATGGGAAAGATTGGTCATCTTGATATAACTTTCGCCAATATCTATGCTCCTAATGCAGGTCAGACTGCCTTTTTTTACACACTCTTTCTCTGAATTACACAAATCCCGTAAGGGCTTGCTCTTACTAGGGGGCGACTTCAATACCGTTATGTCCCCTTCTTTAGACAGATCAGCCTCTAGACATTCCTCCCCACCATCCCCACACACAAAAAATTTACAGAAACAGGTAGCTGAGGCCGGTCTATTTGACATTTGGCGTGCGTTGTATCCCACATCTAGGGATTATACGTTTTATTCTTTCACCCATCAATCTTACTCTCGGATAGATATGTTCATGGGTTGCGCAAATATCTTCCAACACATAAAAAAGGCCGATATTGTTTCTATCACATGGTCAGATCACTCCATACTTTCACTCTCGGTTGACCTTCTTCAGAATCCTCGGGGCAGATCCTCTTGGAGACTGAACGAGACTTTCCTTAAACTCCCTGGTTTTAAAGATCTTATAGCCGACTCTATCACTAATTATTTTAAAACTAATTCAAACCCAGAGGTTCAGACCTCCTCAATCTGGGAAGCTCACAAGGCGGTTATCCGAGGGGATATTATTCAATTTGCCTCCCGTAGAAAAAAAGAATGGAACAAGACTCTTAATAAACTAACTCTCCAACTTAAAAATTTAGAAACCTTACATAAGGAGTCTAATTCCCACTCATTATTGCAACAGATACAAAAGACTAGAGGGGAAATCCAATCGATCCTTGCATAAAAAATCGAGCGTCAGCTTAGGTGGCTTAACCAAACTTTTTTCGAGAAGGGTAATAAGGCTGATACACTCTTGGCCAGGAGATTACGAGTTAAGCGGGCTTCTCAGATAATCAATACAATCAGAAATAAAACAGGTAACCTGACCTTTGATCCCAGGGTCATAAATGAAACTTTACATAGCTATTATGAAAGTTTGTATAACCTCCGTAAAGACCAATCATCCCTGAAAGCTTCCCTCCAAGCCATCAACTCATACCTAGATAAATGTTCATTAGCCACACTATCTTCCCATCAGGCTTCTACCCTTAATAAAGCTATTTCCAGTGAAGAAGTAATTCTAGTGCTGAAATCACAAAAGAATTCTAAAGCCCCTGGCCCCGATGGCTTTATGATGTTATATTATAAAACATTCTCCAAAGAGCTAGTTCCTCACCTGACCCAGTTGTTTAATTATATGTTGATGGGAAGTAAATTTCATGCTGATTCCACCCGTTCCACCATAGTGGTGATCCCCAAACCAAACAAGGACCCAACCTGCTGTTACAGCTACCGCCCTATCCCACTAATTAACGCTGACATTAAACTTTTCGCTAAAATACTGGCAAACCGCTTAAACGCCTATATGCCAACACTAGTTTTCCCGGACCAGGTGGGCTTTGTCCCCTCTAGACAGGCCCTAGATAATACCAGACGCACAATAGATATTATTGCCCACATTAATCAGAACAAGATTCCATCAGTTGTTCTGGCCCTTGACGCCGAAAAGGCCTTCGACAGGCTTTCTTGGCCTTTCATGTTTCGTACACTTAACTACTTTGGGTTAAACGGGGCTTTCCTATCGGCCATTCAGGCTCTATACCACCGTCCCTCCTCTTCAGTGTTGACAAATGGGCTTTTATCCCAGGCTTTCTCCTTAGGCAATGGGACTAGACAGGGGTGCCCCCTGTCTCCCCTATTGTATGCCTTGTGTATTGAACCACTGGCTGCTGCCGTTAGACGAAATCCGGATATTACAGAATTCGGATAGGGCCCCGCCACTTTAAAATATCGTTATTTGCTGATGAAGTCCTATTAACACTTTCCAATTCCCTAATCTCGCTTCCAAACTTACTCGAAGAACTTAAGGAATATGGCTCCCTGTCAGACTATAAAATAAATAATTCTAAATCGGAAGCCCTTTCACTTCAAGTTCCCAACGTCACTAAAAACATACTTGAATCTTCATTCAGGTTCCAATTGCGCCCCAAGGCGTTGCGTTATTTGGGGGTCCAGATTACGAAAGAATATAAACAGCTGTTTCATGCTAACTATACCCCCCTGTTTGAATCAATAAAGAGAGACCTTATAAAATGGGACCCACTTTTTGTCTCCTGGTTTGGTAGGATTAGCGTAATTAAGATGAACGTTTTACCCAGAGTCTTATATCTGTTTCAGACACTTCCCATCTCCATTCCAGGCACTTTTCTAGCGAACCTGCAATCAATAAGTGGTAGATTCATTTGGCAAGGAAAAAAGCCGAGACTAAAACGGTCCTGCTTAGCTAAATCCACCCACTCAGTGGGATATGGGCTTCCGATCTTTGAACGTTACTATCATGCAGTTAACCTTAGCCATATCATCTCCTGGCAGTCTGCCCCGGGGAACAAGAGATGGGTCGATTTGGAGAATGCACACACACCAGATCATAATTTGAATTACCTACTCTGGCTCCCCAGAAGTCAAAGGCCGGCCTCAGTTTACTCACATCCCTCTATACTATTCACACTCAACTTATGGGAAAAACTGCACAGGAGATGGGAGCTTACCTCGTAACCTTCTCCACTTACCCCGCTGTGGGCCCACCCAGACTTCCCGATAGGAAACATCAAATCATATTCGCGTCCCTGGCAGGAAGCGGGTATCACTCAGTTTACCCATATTCTTGGAGAATTTGCTCCCCAGAATTTTTCAGATATGAGAGAGAAAAAGGGCCTTCCTTCGTCCTTGCATTTTGCTTATGTCCAAATAAGAGGCTTTATACAATCACTCTGTAGATCATCCAAATTTCGTAAGCCCACACCTTTTGAGAGGAGTTGTATGGACCGTTCTGGAGCTCCAGGATTGATATCTCTGGTGTATCATGCTTTCCTGAGTTTCCTACAATTGAGAGGCACAACTTGTGGCCCCACCTATGCTAACATCTATTTGGGGTGGTGGGAAAGAGAAGTGGTTTTCATCGAGCAAAACGAGAAATTTACGAAATACATAACGATGTGGTTCAGATTTATTGACGACGACTTCCTAATTTTGGAGGGTGAAAAAGATATGTTTACTGAATTTATGGATTTATTAAATAAAAACGAAATAAATCTAAAATTAAGCTTTGATATAAATCGGACAAAAATCAATTTTCTGAACCTTACAATTTATGTAACAGACAAGATGGAACTCTCTACTGATATGTTTAGAAAAATAACCGCCACAAATAACCTTCTCCACGCAACAAGTTCCCACTTACCATCTACCATTAAAGGTATCCCAAAAGGGGAATATTTACGGATTCAACGTAACTGCAGCCAAGATAATATATTTAAATTACAGGCAAAAGAACTCCAAATGAGATTGGAAAGGAGAGGATATAGTCATAAAATTCTTAAAAAATCATATAATGAAGTGAAAAAAATCAATAGGGATCTCTTAATCTTTCCAAAAAGAAAAACTGAAGTCTCCAATGAAAAAGTGTGATTCATCAGTAAATTTAATAGCCAGTGGAAGGCTATAGAGAATATACTACAAAAACATAGTCATATTTTAAAATTAGATCCTGACATATCAGAAATTTATTGGTGATAAGATCCCCACAAGCTGGAGAAGATCAAGAAATCTGAAAGATCTTCTGGTGCAACGTCACTTTGAAAATAGGATTGAGATTCAACCAACCATTGATAGAATTACAGGATGTCACGCCTATGGAAAATGTAAAGCCTGCAAATTCATTAAAAAACTAAAAACTTTACAGACAGAAATCACCAAATTAAATAATTTATAAATTGTGATACAAGAACAGTAATTTATTGCTTGACCTGTACTTGTAACATTAACTACATAGGGATGACTAGTCGACCCCTAAAGCAGAGATTATTGAAACATGCAGGCAATATTAGAAATGCTGAACAAGACACTAGAAAATTGAAAAAATTAACAACAGTGGCAAGACACTTCCAAAAAATACATCAGAGCAATCCTGATCAACTGATAGCCTTTGGTATGGAAAAAGTCAAATTATGCATTAGGGGGAGCAATATAAAAAAAGAGCTACTTAAAAGGGAAGCGAGAATGATCTTCCTAATGAATTCTATGCAACCAACAGGCTTAAATGAAAATGTGAATTACACTTTAAAATGTAATATTTATTTACATACCCAGAGTGAACTGTCCACATTGGAATTATTCCAAAAATAACAAAGTAAGAATGAAAAATATGTAAAAGATCCAGTGGATCTGGAGGAGAAAATAAATTACATTATGTTCCTTTAAAATCTGATATTTATTTGTATACCTGGAGCGGATTGTTCTTGTTGGATTTATCCTAAAATAAAAAGTAAAAAACAGAAAATTAATATCACACAAAAAGAAATAAAGAAAATAAATCTCTATATACATACCTGGGATGGGTTGTTAATGCTTGTGATGATCTGCTAATAAAATTATATAATAATAATAATACATAACATAAATAATAGACATTCACATAGAAATAGAAACTTAAAGATCACATATATATAAAATATGTTATATTAATATAGATAGACTGTATTGATTAATTTAAGGTGCAAAGTTAATTAGGATAGAAAATTGCTGTCCTATCAATTTCAGATATCGGAACTTATATAAGATTGCAGTCCAAAAATACATATAAGAATAAGTAATTAAAATAGACTCCAATACAATGATCACATGCAAATTTAATAATCACACATTAAATCTTTGACAAAAAAACTTATATAATGCTATAGTAAGCATAGTTTAACTTAAAAATAATGACCTTAGGGCTCTGATTTTATTTTAACACCAATACTATTATATTTTTCATTATTTTATAATCAGATAAAATTTTCCTAACACTTAATTCACTATGTTATTTAATTTTTGTAATACAACTTTTATACATTTCTTCAATTAAGGTTAACTTTACACATATTTAATTCACTCTAATGAATAATTTATATATATAATTTATTCATAACACTAAGATATTTTGGTTCTGATTGTACTGTATACTACAATTTATTATTATTAATAAAAATAGTTTAGAGGGTAAATCTAATTGTCCTTTTATTGTACTCCCTGATTAAAATCCGAATATCACTCACTTTTTTATAATCCATATTTATTTCTACTTATGTCTATGTCTGCATAAACATAATTCTCATTTAGGATCTTATAATAATTGCTATGCACTCATTTATATCTCAAATCTCTTATCATTAATATCTAAACATAACCATATATTAAATCCTATCATTCCCAGTGCACATTAGATGGAAGAAGATATTTAGAAATGACATACCATTACCATAAAAAATATAAGATAAATAGTAGCCCCATCTCAAGTTAACAACCAATCAGGAGAGATCGTATTAGTAATCACTGATTGGTCAATCAGAGTTTAAAAACCCCGCTCGTCCAGAGTAACGGGTTTGCCGTGAACAAGCATATCAGCGAAACGCGCGTTGGTTTCACTGACTATGCCTTAGTAAAATGTCCAAGACAATTTAGCAGCAGCTGCAGTTTAGATCCAAGAATAGACCTATTAGATATAGTATCCCGCATGGATTAATCTTTTAACTTAATACTCGCTAGTAACTCCGTTGCCGTGACATTATCGGTACAACATCTAAGTGGATCAGTCTTATCAGAAATAAGCCACTAATTACACTCATTATAATAACTAAAATAAGTAAAAGAACTAAACAACGAGACATATAAAAAATGGGTTAGTCACAATATAAAATGTGTAACTGACCCCTTTAGAACACATATGTGGATATTATTGAATGTAAATTTAGGAATCTACACGGCACAAGAAATAGGTTGCCGTTTCTATGATTCTCAGATGACTCAGGCCACACGCTGTTTGATATATCTGATATAACAATTGTAACAAAGTATAACCAAATTGGCAATAATAGATGAGTAATCAATCCACACATGAGAGACTTGTATCCGTTTGCATAGCAGCTTCTAATCACAGTATTCACGCTGCAATTCATGAGATATGAACTCACGGGAAAAAGATCTATATCTATTTGCATAATTTTCTTGATTATAATACTTATACTGCAATTGCACAATTGAAAGGGGTTTGTATATCAGAGAAGAGTTAAGCTCTCGGATATTATTTATTTGAACAGTATCCAGTTATGATATTCTATCCCCAGTGGTTAAATACTAAGAGACATCTAAGGCATAGCCAGTTTTTATACAATATTTAATTATTACAATTTTAATCTGGTTACATATTTCGCTGTTTATTTTATAATTAATTCAATAAAGGTTAAGTTTTATTATTTAGAGATTATTACTCTTGCTGGATAACTAATGCGGATATGGAGTGATTAGTGCATCACACTTAAAACCTCTTATTCTTTTCTTTCTGTTCTAACTTCCGACAAAGTTCCAAGCTTTCATAAGGTATGGGATCCTTGGTACTCTTTCCATCAAACATCAATGCCCGCCACTTAGAAAACCGTATTACAGATATATTTACCAGGTTAGCTTACATATACTCTCAAGGGGGCTGATGTTACAGAACCTCGAAGGAGGATTGCTTTAACTTTTCCCTCCCACTCTATTCCTTTTTTACTTTTTCCCTTCCTCTCTGTTCTTCTCCCCCTTTACCCTCTTCCTCTCCTACCCTCTTTCTACTTTATTATCTTTTAATAAAAAATGAAAAGGAATTAGCAACGATACGATGTTTCATAACAATAGAGACTTATTCCGCTCATAGTTGGATCAGGTCATTTACTTTCATTTAGCATCTTCATAGATCAATTTACAACAAACCCATAACAAACCACAGAACCAAGCAGGGTATTTCCCTCCTCTCGCTTACTGACCTTTGGGTACTTACTTTCAAAATTAGAGTTTTCCCAATAAGAAAGGTATAATGTTTTCAGTACTATGCTTTATGTTGGAATACTACTTTGGTTATCATCATTGACCTGTTTTAAACCTACTGTCTCAGTATTATTACTGTGTAATGTTTGGAACTTATGTTTTTGTGGAAAATAAAGAGTTTAAAAAAAAAAAAAAAGCAAAAGATTTTTATTTACATTTTTGTTTCCCTGACTTAAAAACAGTATGTACTTGAACATAGACTTTAGTACATGTGGTAGAAGGATTAGCATCATCATGACTGAGACTGGAGAATGACAAGAACAATGCCACCCCTCCTGTTTCTCCTGTATGAGCTATGGTACAATAAAATGTAACTGCAGATTTAGACCACGCCGGGCAGGCCTATAATTTCTAATTTCAGCAATTACAATTAGCAATGGAGCTCTTCTCTTTAGGTGTTACCTATATAACGCAGTAGAATTTGCCTGCAAATTCTACAGACAAGCCTGCTTTCTAATCACTGACTCTTAGCAATTGAGCACTTGTCTTTGGGTGTATGTTAGACCCTACACTTTGTAGTGCAAATTCAGAAAAATACAGTGCTATATTAGGATTTCAGCACTCAGAAAATTCAGCTCTTTTATAAGGGTGCATATGAGACCCCAAACACTTTGTAGTGCAGATTCAGAAAAATTACCACCCTCCTATTTCTACTCTATCACTTTGCTTGCTCTATACTGTGAACTAACCCTTCTCTGTCCCTCTCTCAAATGGCGCTAGATCGCCATGGAGGCGGGTATTTTTTGATTCCAAAACTCGCGAGATCCGAGAACCGACGATGTCACGATGACGTTTTGCCTCGTTTTGGAATCTGAATAGGCGCGAGAGTACTGAGCCAACTCGGCTCGGTACTCGGAACCCTGAAGTTCGGGTGGTTTCGGTATCAAGGAAACCGAGCCCGCCCATGTCTAGTGGGGACCCACACACCATTGATGAATCAGGAAGGGAGGAATGTATCAGCACCAGTCAAAATACACACAAAAATCTTTCCTTTTCTGAGTCACATGACTATGTCGAACTAATGAAACTAGAAATTAAGGAGTCAGAAAATGTGCAAGATATCCCTATACCTAATGCAGATTGGAACTTATTTGTTGACGGTTCCAGGTATTATAATGAAGGGTCACTTCGCACAGGGTGTGCTGTGAGAGACCTTGATACAACAACCACTCCCACCCTCCTGCTCAGCACAGGAGACGGAGTTGCATGCACTCACTGAGGCATGTATAATGGCAAAAAAATCAAACAGCTAACATATACACATATGGGATGGCCCATGACTTATAGGATGGGCCAATATGGAAGAGCAGGGACCTTGTGAGGTCGGCAGGAAAACCCATCAAGCATGCAGAACAAATAAGGGCTCTGTTTAGAGCTTTGCAGCTACCCAGAAAGGTAGCCATATTGAAAGTCCAGGCACACACTAGAGAAAATATTAGGAAGGCTAGGGGAAATGCAAAGGCAGATGTTGCTGCTAAACAGGCAGCCCTTATGCCCAGGGTGTAGGTCTGTCACGTGACGCAGGGTGAAATCCCTGTAGAGCCTGTAACCCTTGAAATATTGCAGAAGTTCCAGGAAAAAGTCTCCTCAATAGACAAAAAAGCATGGGAAAAGGAAGGTGCCACATGTTAGGGAGGACTCTGGAGAACAGATGATAAGTATTGTTATGTGCGTATCGTCGCTAACCAATAACGATTGTCGAACCTCGATTTGTGTTTCCAAAGCACAAAGATTTATTCGCAATAAGTGGAAAAATATGCTCAAGCGAAGTAATAGTAAATACAGCCGTTACTTATCGCAGGCGCTCTGGATCCAGTGCAGTCATTCAATCCTGAAGTCTGGGGACAAGATGTCTGCCCTCTGGATCCCAAGCTGCTGCTTATATACACAATCAAATACAGTAATACAATGAAGATGGTATAGCTTGCATCTATTGGTCCGGGTCTCAGGAATGTCCAAGGGGTCGTCAATCATTGGCTGGTTCATCCTAAGGAATCCAAAGGAGGGGGTCATCTCTGCAGGGGGTATGCTCTGCTCTTCCCGCCCGGATTCCTTAGTCTTAAGTAGTTCATAATTCCCTATCATTCATAACTTGCGTATGCACTCTGCGATTCCCTCGCAGAGTGAACCAAACAGTAGGATATGTAATAAGGTTCATTATGATACCACTCATGATGTTATTCCTTTAACCCATTCCGTGTATTTCACTAATATGCATGTAACTCTGATATAACATATAAATACCACTATATTTCGACATAACTGACTATGTGTTGCAATTACCATTAATGTGTACTATTTTATAAGTATGCGTGTTTGTGCGAATGTATGGTAAAAGACCGATTACTGTTGCTGCCACGTGTAGTGGATGCGTACGCCCTTTCACGCCGTAGCGTGCCCTTGTACATCATAGCGTACCGTACGCATCTTTTCAGACAAAGACAACCAAGTTTGCTAGACTTTAATTGAAATGACTTTATCCAATTTGCTGACTTCGACAGTTCCACCCTTTGATAGTGTAATAAACTATCACCCAATCACCGTTTCAAGTTCAGGATTATACAATACTTCTTCACAGACCATGATCTCAGTATCTGGTACCACCCTTTCAGTCTCTTTCTCAGTGTTACTCCCATGAGACCGTTTTCCACACTTCAACACAGTAGGAACACATTTGACAACTAAACCAATTGCTAAGATGACACCCAGTATAAGGAGAAGGAGCTTACCTACACTCGCAATCATTTCCTGTACCCACTCCCCCAGACCGGAGAACCATTTTGCTGGGTTCAACCATGAGAACCAACCCGCCACCTTTTCCCCGACCTCATATAACGAAGAATTATGGCTCTTTCGAAATTCCCATTTCAGCTGCAAAATTTCATCCATCTTCCGGTCTATAACCTCTTTAGGGTCTTCCGTATTATTAGTAATGTACGTGCAACATTTGACACCGAACTGGGTGGCCAGTGTCACACAGTACCCACCAGTAATAGAGGTGAGATAATTTAGTACCAGTCTATGTTGCACCAACTCCTTCTTGTACGCTTGTAGCTCCCTTCCAGTATACCTGAAAGTGTCATCATACATCTCGGTGATATTATCTATTAATTTAGCTAGGTCTTGGATATATTTAAAGTTTAATGTTCCCCGAGCGGTCCTGGTGAGATCTAGAGCAACCATAACTTGGAAACCAGCAGTTTCACTAATCAATTTTGTAGCTATGGGTTCCTCACCAGGAATCATATTTCTCTTGCCACGGTGTTCATACTGTGTGTGTATGTATGGTGGTGATGTAGTCTTGTGAATATCTACCATTTCTTCATGAGTAATAGTCATGATTTCAGGAACCAGTTTAGCTAAGAAACACAAGCCCTTGGAACTCGGAGTCACCCAGGAATAAGCTTTTCTTCCACAAACAAAATACACATCCTCAGGGAGAACATAAGGGACAGTATGCCCATGAATTATGTCACACAGAGTTTTGATAAAACTACCCGTGCCTAGTGTCTCCATCTGCTCTAGACATGTGTCGGCATTAATGACATTTTCACATTTATCTGTAGAGACTTTTCCAATAGATACCTTCTTATGTTTGGTTATACGCCCTAACTTGTGACTTCCATCAGCATTCCTGCCTAGTAGTGACCTTGTGAGTCTCTCTCTAAAATGAGTGTGGCGAGCCATTGTCTGATCTGATAGGTCAGCCTCCCAATTCTCCAGGCGCTTTGCATGAGATATGTTTAGGCACAGCAAAGATCGGCCTATGGAGTATTGTCGAAGCGTCAGACTAGGGGACCTAGTGTCATTGTACCTCCCTTCTATGGGCCTCCCACCCCTTAATTCGAGTACTTCGGATATGTTTAAAGGGAATGGCACTAGTCCTATGTTATACTGCCCTTGAGGCACATGAGAGCACACCCAACACTCGGTTTGGTTTAGTACCTTACCCACCAGGGAGTGATAATCCTCCAAAGGATGCCCGCCTATATTCAGAGTACTGGGGGACTGGCATCGTTGGATGCATCTCTCTTCAACTAGGGAGTTGCAGAACTTGCAGATACAATACTCATCAGACAATAGCCCCTCACACTGCCTCCGAGTTCCTGAGCTAGCAGACCTTTTCATAACCCCTGGACCAAGTTTGATAATGGGCTGCTCAGGATATCCTATTAACTTTTCTTCGGCCTCCATTTCATCCGTATCACTCCCAGAACTCTCCTCCGTCCTCCATTCTCCTTCACAAAAATAGAATGTCCTAGAAAAAGTAAAAACAAGGAAAATCCTGGAACAAAAGAAAAACAAAAACCGCCACTCCATCGCTGGAAAGATAGTTCTGAGGCAACGTCTCTGGTTCAGGTGTCTCAACTGCAGGCTTTAGGTCTCCCGGAACAGGTTCACAAGTGACAGTTCTATGTCGTCGGTCTGAGTCTTGTCTTGCACTTTCTCCGGATTATGGACTCTCCTGCAGTGGGTGGAATGGACCCAAGTGTCTCTCTCTGCAACCTTCAGTGATGTAGTACTGGTCAGCAGCACTTGGTACGGGCCTTCCCAACGGTCTGTTAAACAACATGAACGTAAGAAATTGCGGATCATAACATAGTCTCCAGGTTCAACATCATGACAGTTCGTTTCTGGCATACCAGGTGACAGCATTTTTAGTTGTTGTTGTTGTTTCAGCTGTCTACTCATTTTTATAAGATATTGTACAGTCACTTCATTATTACACTTTAAGTCGTCTTGTGGACTCACGATCAAATGAGGTTGTCGTCCGAACAGTATCTCAAAGGGGGACAGATTAAGAGGAGGTCTAGGAGTGGTTCGAATGCTGTGGAGGACCAACGGCAAAGCCTCAGGCCATGCCAACCCAGTTTCAGCCATTATCTTACCTAGTTTGTTCTTGATAGTACCGTTTATTCTCTCCACCTTACCACTGGCTTGTGGTCGGTAAGGGGTGTGAAGTCTGCTACTGATTCCCATGAGTTTACACATATTTTGGAAGACATCACCAGTAAAATGGGTACCCCTATCACTTTCAATGATTCTAGGGATACCGAACCTACACACAAAGTCTTGTACGATTTTCTTTGCAGTGAACACAGCAGTATTAGTGGCTGCCGGATATGCTTCTACCCAACCGGAAAACACATCAATACACACTAACACATACTTTAGATTCCTGCACGGTGGTAATTGGATATAGTCAATTTGTATTACCTGAAAAGGTCCGTCTGTAGGAGGGATGTGGGATGGCTCAGTTGGAATAGTTTTCCCAACATTTTTCCTCAAACAAATAAGACATGACATTGCTTTCTTACCAGCCTGAGAGGAAAATCCGGGAGCACACCAGTATGCTCTCACCAGTTTGCGCATACCTTCTTTACCCAGGTGAGTCAGGCCGTGTGCTGCTTCAGCCAGGCTTGGATAGTATGTTCGGGGAGCTACAGGCTTACCTTGTCCATCCCTCCAGAGTCCTGAGGACTCTTGACCACATCCCTTCGCCTTCCAGACCGCCTTTTCCTGCAGGGAACACAAATCTTGCATTTCAATTAATTTCTGCATGTCTAATGTCTGAAAAACCATCATAGTCTCGGTCGATATAGTCATAGGTTGCCCTGCTGCCCATTTAGCAGCTTCGTCTGCCCTGTTGTTGCCCAATGACACTGGGTCTTCTTCAAAGGTATGGGCTTTGCACTTTATGACGACTACTGTTCTGGGTAACTGTATCGCTGTCAGAAGTCCTTTTATGTGTTGTGAGTGTGCCACTGGTGTACCTGCTGCTGTCGTAAAGTTTCTAAGATGCCAAAGGGCCCCAAAATCGTGCACTACCCCGAAGGCGTACCTAGAGTCAGTATATATATTGGCTGATTTACCCTCTGCCAGTTCACACGCTCTCTTTAGTGCTACTAGTTCCGCCACCTGGGCTGAGTGAGGTGGACCAAGGGGTTCAGCTTCTACCACATTCTGATCGTCTACAACAGCATAACCAGTACATAGCTCTCCTGTCTCTGTCTGTCTATGGCAACTTCCGTCTGTATAAAACGTAAAATCTACATTTTCTAAGGGGGTGTCACGTATGTCGGGCCTTGCAGTAAAGGTCTGATTCAGGTGTTCCATACAGTCATGCGTGTCAGTATTCTTGCCTAACTCATCATCAACCAGGGTCTCCTCACCTCCCACCCTTTGTGTCTCTTGAGACACATACGGAAGGTATGTAGCTGGATTTAGGGTGCTACATCATTTGATGGTGATGTTTGAGGGTGCCATCAGGGCTAGTTCCCACTTTGTGAATCTAGCTGAAGAAACATGTCTGGTTTGGGCTGAATTTAACAGAGCTGATACAGCATGGGGTGTATAGATGGTTGAATTATGTCCTAATACTACATCCTCGCTCTTACTTACTAGAAGGGCCGTTGCTGCTACACTTCTGAGACATGTTGGGAGTGACCTTGCCACATTGTCTAATTGTGCACTGTAGTATGCTACCGGTCTGCTAGCGTCACCATGTTTCTGTGCGAGGACACCTGCTGCACAGCCATCAGCTTCTGTACAAAATAGCTCAAAAGGCTTTTCATAATCAGGCATTCCCAATGCAGGTGCTCTTGTCAGACTATCTTTAAGATTAAAGAACGCTTGCTCTGACTCTTCTGTGTGTACAACACGTTCTGGTTTTGAGGAAGAGACTAGCTCCTGCAATGGTAATGCCAGAATAGAAAAACCTGGGATCCAGGACCTACAGTATCCACACATCCCCAAGAAAGTACGAATCTGCTTCTGGCTCTGCGGCAGGGTCATGTGTTGTATGGCCTCAATTCTGTCGGTTGTCAGGTGTCTTAGCCCCTTAGTGAGGCAGTGTCCTAAGTATTTGACCTTAGTCTGACATGGCTGTAATTTATCCTTTGCCACCTTGTGCCCTGTTTGTGAAAGATGAAGCAACAACAATTTAGTATCATGTAAGCATGACATAAAAGAATCAGAGCACAACAACAAATCGTCCACATATTGAATTAGAACAGACCCATTGTGGGGTTGAAAGGATTGCAAACAGTCATGTAAGGCTTGGGAGAAAATACTGGGGCTGTCAATGAACCCCTGGGGTAGTCTGGTCCATGTGTATTGCACTCCCCTGTAGGAGAATGCAAAAAGGTATTGGCAGTCAGGGTGAAGAGGGACTGAGAAGAAAGCAGAACATAGATCAATGACAGTAAAATGACTGGCAGACGGTGGAATCTGCATGAGGATAACAGCTGGATTCGGCACTACGGAAAATTGGCTCTCAACAACTTTGTTAATTCCCCTTAAGTCCTGGACTAATCTATAGCCCCTCCCCCCACTCTTCTTCACAGGGAAAATGGGACTATTTGCTGTACTGGCTGTACGAATTAAAATCCCTTGTTGTAACAGCCTCTCAATAACAGGATATACCCCTAGTTCCACCTCCGGTTTTAATGGATACTGTGGGATTTTTGGAGCTATCCTACCACTTTTTAGATTGACCATGACAGGGGCTACGTTTGCCATCAGTCCAGTGTCCTGTCCATCTCTGGTCCATAGGGAACCTGGTATTTCCAGCAACATCCCCTTTACTTGAGATGGACTTTGTTCTATAACAGGAGAGTGTAACATTAACCTTTGAGGGGTGTCCAATATGTCCTGTACCTCATGTGCAACCTTCTCGGGTATATCTAGGAACACACCATCTGAAGTACAGTATATGACACATCCCATTTTACATAACAAGTCTCTCCCTAGCAAGTTAGTAGGAGCCGCTGCAGCCAAGAGAAACAAATGCTTAGTATGCAGAGGCCCGATAGTAACTTCGGCGGGTTTAGTTAGAGGATAATGTAACACTTTTCCCGTCACCCCCATAGCTGGAATAGTTTTGCTGGTCATCTGTAGATTGAAAGGAGAGGTTATCACAGATCGGGCCGCCCCTGTATCTACAAGAAAAGTTTGTTTCCTGCCAACTATGTCAACTATCATTGTTGGTTCTTTACTCTGACTCTCAGTTAACCTCACTGGCTGTAGACTACAGGTATGACCTGACCCCTAGCGCTGACTATTGATTTCCCGCGCAGCATTTGCTGCCGTAATATGCGCGGGTAGATGTGAGTCTTCTAGTCTATGTGAATCCTTTCTTGGAGGATATCTATGTGACCCACCCCTATGTGTATTGAGTCTTTCTTTATTACAATCTCTCCTGTAATGTCCTTCCTCATTACAGTTGAAACACCTGATCACTTTAGGTTTCCTGTTATATGGGTTGTATGCTGGTGGTCGTGTGTGCACCCCTTCTAGAGCCTGTATACTTACCGTCATTAACTTATCACTTTTCTCTTCCCTTTTTCTAAAAAGGTTCTTGTCATGCTCCACAGCAGACTCCCTAAGGAAGTCTACCGTGACGCCTCTCCAATTAGGTAATGTGGTTTGTACTCTCGTCTTTAAATTTTCCCTAAGGCCATCCATCAGTACCCCTACAGCTACCTCTCTGTGATGTGGGTCCTCACTTATGTTGGATATCCCAGTAAATCGTGCGATCGCTGTTATAGCTCTAGCAAAGTAATCTGAGGCAGTTTCACTATCCTTTTGTTTAATGGTGAAAATCTTACTCCAATTTACCACTACTGGAAAACAGATGGCTAAGTGTTTGACAATTTGTTCTATATTCCGTTGGTTAATCTCATCAGTCAAGGTGTCATCTTCCTCCAACAAACAATCTCCAATAAATTTTTGTATGTTAGTATTGGGAGGAAGACACGCCCTCAACACTACCCGCCAATCCTTACTGGTTGGTTCGTGAGCATTCCCTAAGTCTTTAACAAATTTCTGACATTTAGCTAACTCCTTTCTAGGGTCCGGGAATTCAGTCATAATGGAACGTAATTCTGATCTAGTCCAGGGACAATGCATAGTAACATTTCTTAAAGGAACTACACCATCCTTATCTGGTTTCCCATTGGGAACCGATATTGTGCGGACCGGGAACACACCCTCTGGTACACTAACTTCAGGGGACGCTACAGGATTTACAGGCCCTAGATTTAGAACACTTTCACTCCTAGTGATCACGCTACTCTCACCTATCTCAGCCATTTTCTCATACTTGCGCTGAGCCTTTAGTACATTAACAGCATGGGCAATGGCCGAAATCACAGTGGGTTAATCTTCATTTTCAGATACACTTGATTGAAACTGATTTAAAACAGGGTACAACTTAGTAATTTTTCTATTTTCAGTTTTAACAACGGCTGTACTTACCCCTCCCGCCACATAAGGTGGCGGGTGCGCGCTTGCGCTGAGTTCTCAATGGTTACATCCGCCTCGCGCGCGCTTTTCGCCACACCTATTTCCGGTTTGCATTCGCTGCTCTGCCACGTGTTACCTTCCATTTGCCACAATTTTAAACAATCATTATGTCCATTTCTCTTTTTCGTTGACTTGATCAACCATATTTTATCTTTTACAGTATTTAGTACCTCTGCATTAAAACTCCCTATTGTTGGGAAAGGCCTATCACAAGCTTTGGTCATCCCGACCCACGTGTCACAATACACAGTTGCGTATGCACCATATTTCTTACACATGAGAAACCTCGCTGAACCAAATAGGGCCTTCCTTAGGCAGTACACTGACCATCTCTAGCGTATGCTTAGCACCCATGTTGAACAATATACCTTCTACCCGGAACACAGACACACCGCAATGCTCTGTTCCTTCCGGCCAAATGTGAAATACAGACACACCGCAATGCTCTGTTCTTTCCACCTAATAATTTCAACTCTGTTGCTATACTCACCGCTAGAGATCTATAATGCTCGGTGAACGTATTTCCTTTAGCCGCGCTCACTCGCTTTTCTCGCCCCTGGCGAGGGTCCCTAATACAGAAATATCACTGTGGGCCCCAAGGGCTATCAGCTCCTCGATACCCTGGCTCAACCACAAAAATCTGCTGAGTTTATTATCGCTGGGAGCGCAAAGTCGATACAATCAACCTGCCTTTCCAGTATAATTCCTCCTAGCTGCTTCACCAATTCGCACTAACGGTGCGACCGGATCGCACTGCCTACCAATACTAATTATTAGCAAACCTTGCGATCTATTGGTAGCGCTTTGCGAAAACCCAGTTTTCGCATTCGGTATACCTGCCCTGTATACCGTCCTTCAGTTGGGCAATCCGCCTCGTCAGACAGCAACTGAGCACCTCAACAATAAAACAGTGTATCTACGTTACAACATCACACACTATACACCTTTTCTGCGCAGAAAATCAAAAGTTCCCAACAATAGTAATAATGTCTCAGAGGCTTTCACAAGTAATTATACTATGCATGTATAATAACTATCAAAACGATTGTTTAACCACGTGGCAAGTTTACCGGAAGTTCGCGTACGCACAGCAGGAAGTACACATACGCTAAACAATGCAATACAGTTAAAACGCACAATGACAGAAAAAAGAAACAGTTTTCTCTTTTGTCCCTAGGTTCTAGTTAGCGTGCCCTAGATAATGCAAAACGGACATTCGGTTTCGCAACACAGAGTAAAATTCAGGTTTTGAACACCATGCGTTCTTACCCGTTTATGACGCGTCTCCACCCTTTGTTGAGGAACCGAAATCCGTTGGTCTTGCGTATCATCGGCAACGAAACCTCCAAAGCTCACGAGCCCCCAATTGTTATGTGCGTATCGTCGCTAACCAATAACGATTGTCTAACCTCGATTTGTGTTTCCAAAGCACAAAGATTTATTCGCAATAAGTGGAAAAATATGCTCAAGCGAAGTAATAGTAAATACAGCCGTTACTTATCGCAGGCGCTCTGGATCCAGTGCAGTCATTCAATCCTGAAGTCTGGGGACAAGATGTCTGCCCTCTGGATCCCAAGCTGCTGCTTATATACACAATCAAATACAGTAATACAATGAAGATGGTATAGCTTGCATCTATTGGTCCGGGTCTCAGGAATGTCCAAGGGGTCGTCAATCATTGGCTGGTTCATCCTAAGGAATCCAAAGGAGGGGGTCATCTCTGCAGGGGGTATGCTCTGCTCTTCCCGCCCGGATTCCTTAGTCTTAAGTAGTTCATAATTCCCTATCATTCATAACTTGCGTATGCACTCTGCGATTCCCTCGCAGAGTGAACCAAACAGTAGGATATGTAATAAGGTTCATTATGAAACCACTCATGATGTTATTCCTTTAACCCATTCCGTGTATTTCACTAATATGCATGTAACTCTGATATAACATATAAGTACCACTATATTTCGACATAACTGACTATGTGTTGCAATTACCATTAATGTGTACTATTTTATAAGTATGCGTGTTTGTGCGAATGTATGGTAAAAGACCGATTACTGTTGCTGCCACGTGTAGTGGATGCGTACGCCCTTTCACGCCGTAGCGTGCCCTTGTACGTCATAGCGTACCGTATGCATCTTTTCAGACAAAGACAACCAAGTTTGCTAGACTTTAATTGAAATGACTTTATCCAATTTGCTGACTTCGACAGTATTGTCTACCCATAAGCCTATACCCTATGATGACTCAATTGGCACACGGGTTGGTCCACAATTCTAAAGAAACTATGACCAATATTGTGTTAGGACATTGGATAGCACTAGGATTCAATGCAGCTGCTACGGCATATGCAGCAACCTGTGTGATATGCGAAAAAATACAATCCAGGTCAGGAAGTGAAAACACCACAGAAGAACACACCAAAGCCATTGTACGCATTTCAGAGATTGCAGATTGACTATATACAGCTACCTAGGGTAGGAACATATGAGAATGTCCTTGTGTGTACAGATCTATTCTGAAATTGGCCAGAGGCATGGGCAAAGGCTAAGGCAACAGCTAAAAACACTGCCAAGAAACTGATAAAGTGAAGTAATTTGCAGGTTTGGAATACCTGAAACAATAGAATCAGACCAAGGATCACACTTTACAGAGGAAGTAATGCAAAATATAATGAAGGACATGGGGATACGGCAAGACTTTCATACTCCCTATTTGCCTCAGGCAAGTGGAAAAGTGGAAAGATTAAATGGCACATTAAAGTTAAAAATTCAGAAAATGATTGCAGAAACAGGAAAAACCTGGCTAGATTGTCGACCTTTAATTCTATATTCAGTTAGAACAACACCAGTAAAGAAGCATAAGTTGTCCCCTTATGAAATATTGTTTGGGGGGACCCAAGACAGGATGTTATTTCCCTCAGCAATTGCAACATAATCATGCAGATCTAAATGATTATTTAAAACAGCTTACAAAGATAATGACTAACGTGCACTCTCAAGTTTTCTCCTCCATTCCAGATCCAAATAACGATACAGGAACCCATGCCTTGCAGCCAGGAGATTGGATCTATCTAAAAAGGCACATGAGGAAAACTTTGTAACCCATATTTGATGGTCCATACCAAGTAATCTTGACCACTCCAACTTCTGTTAAGTTAGGAGGAAGAGACACCAAGGTCCATGCGTCTCACTGCAAAATACTTACAGTGAAAATTGAAGCACCATGAATCCTTTTCTTGTGATAATGTGCATAGCAATAGTAACAGTACAAATAATGTATATACAGATGTATACGACAATAAATAAAGTTCAGAAGGCAAACTTAACCAAATGTGCAGGGATCATCATCATCATCATCATTATCATCATTTATTTATATAGCGCCACTAATTCCGCAACACATTCACATCAGGGATAAAACAAGTAATCAAAAACAATGTGAAGGTAAACGTAGGGACAGGAAGAAGCAGAAGAAAGATTCCATATCCCTGTTGTAGGTTAAACTTTACATTTACTGGTGGCCTTGGGTTTGTAGGAACGGCAGGGAAGAATGAACCCCATTATTTTTGGGCACCAGGGGAAAATGATACTATGATCATGACTAATAGTACTCCCAACATATGCTGCACTGAACTGTTTGTCAAATTAAAAGGGTATAACCAAGCATGGGTAGAAGCCCTCAAGTGTGTAAATGGCTCCAATAATAATACAGTACCAATAGGAAGGGCATGGAAGGGAATAGGGGATTTGATGATGGTTTGTACCAACAGTACTGTGATACCAGGGGAGTATGTACTCATGGATAAACTATACATATTAGACCCCAAGCCAAGAGTCATTAATGATACTCTAATCAAGGTGCCCTCTACTTGCAGAAATATAGGTATTAGGAAATATACAACCCAGCACACTTTCAATATCACATATCAAAATACGAAGAAAAGGGAGTGGTATGATACATTATTGGAGGCAACAGGTACTGGAATGGGGGTACTTAACAGTATAGACATAGAGACATTGAGTAATAAAATGAGTGCAGCAGGAGAAGATAAAAACAAGGTAATCACCTTGCAGGCATAGTGGATGCCGACACTTTTCATGCCTTTGCAGAAGCTAATATTATGGGACAAAGAATATATGCAGATATTTAATGCAACGTTTTTCAATTCCTTAGGAATAGATGTAAATATCTCCCTGATGTTTAACTGGACTGAATGTTCAATTAAGGCACTGTGTCAGAAAATACAAAAGAGTAACGCTCAAACTCAACTAATAACTAACAATGAACTGGTATATAGAAATATGTTTACTGTAGCTATGCAGTTATGGATCCAAACCAATGGAATGGGTTTGAAGTGTGCAGAACCGAGACAATGTGTAAATTTCTCAAATTACCTTTCCCACTTTATACCCAGGTCAGTGGAACACATTTATGGACCCCGCAGATAAAAAGGGGAGTATATAGATGATAAAAACAACACACATAACTTAGGATTGTGTTCAGATACAGGCAATAGAATAGTGTGCTCTCAAAACACTCAAATTTATGAACCTTGTAAGCTAGAACATCCAGGCCCGGCGCTCCCATTAGGCAAGGTTAGGCAGTTGCCTAGAGCGCCGGGCTCTGGAGGGCGCCACAGAATTAAAACTACTTTAAAACTGTGCGGCGACCGCTGAGCATACTTTCCACGGCCGCCGCACAGCTTCAGATAAATCCACGGGGAGGGGGAAGGGGCTATGGATCACCACCGCCGCCCTCCCCTCCAACAGCTGATGGGGCGCTCCGTCTCCTCCCCTCCACTCACTGACTGTCGGGCGTGACATCATCATCACGGCCCGACAGTGTCAGTGAGTGGAGGGGAGGAGACGGAGCAGAGAGGAGCAGCTTTATGGAGGCAAGTTAAGGTAAGGAAAGACGGGGGGGCGGGGGGTGCCGATTTTAAAAGTGTGCCGGGGCGGGGGGCACGGATTTTGAAAGTCTGCTGGGGGGGAGGGGGTGCGGATTTTGAAAGTGTGCCTGGGGGAGGGGGGGGGGGGGGGCGGATTTTGAAAGTGTGCCTAGGGCGCCAAGGACCCTAGCACCGGCCCTGAGAACATCCGACTAGTGTATGTAATTGGGAGCTCTATAACAGGATAAATGATGTTTATAGAAGTAGCACCACAAATAGTGTGCTTAGTAACCCATGATAAACAAACTACAGGAATGTATAACTTGACTAATCCATTATCAGGATGCATCCAAAATGTTACTCGTCTACTATGGAGAAATGAGACCTATATATTCTACAAGGATAGGAAAGACAATATATCAGCAATTTATCCCAATTAAACTTGACTATTAATCTTCAGGGGAGAATCAATGTAATAAACAATACCCAGCGCCTGGCAGAGCATTTGGCACAAGAAAACTATTCAGTGAATCATGCACAAATGCAGACGATAATAGAAGTACAGGAATTAAAATATGTAGCTCATCAATTAAAAGATAACCTGCAACACCATTAGTGGAATGTGTTCACAGGTAACTCCCCCACTGCAACAGGTATTATAATGCTCCATCCAATACTGGTAATAATAGTGGTTTTAATCCTGTTAATTGTGTGGAATTGTTATTTGTCCTGTAAGTTTAGAAAAATGGTTAATCAGGCTATGACTTCAATAACAACATATTTTAATCAAACTGAAAAAGTATGTACCTCATGCAAACGGAAAACCCCCTATCAAGCAAGAATGACATATGTATACTGCAGTGAAATACTGCTAGGGAAAGAATAAATGATGTAAGGGTACCTTCTCTGGTGAATGACTGATTCTTGACTCACATGGAGATATCAGGTCAAAATCTGGGTAAAAGCAGAAGGAATAAAAAGGTAACCCTGTATCATGACATGAAAGGAAGGGTCAGGAAACACATGTATATTTGTTTAGTGGGATAAAAAGAGGGGATTGTGAGAGTATAAAACAATGAATAGCTACTAAAGGTACAAATATATCTGTGAAATACCTTAAAAAGCTATAACTACAGATATGAGAACTACGCCATTGCCATAAGAGTGAAGAAAAAAACAAGTGTTTCCCATGGAACAGAGACAATAACAGGATGCAAGACTAAAAACAAGGGCTTGAAAGACATTTCGCAGTACTGGACAAAGGATATTGCCTTATATGTACTTATTGTTGCAAAAAAAGATTTGCTGAGCTCAAGAGATTTCCTTATATGTACTTGTTTTTAACCAGTTAATGCTTGAGCTTAGGTATAAATAAAGGAACAGTCTGAGAAGTCCCTCAGAGCTGATTCTGAAACTACAACTACTCGTTTGCGTTTCATTTCATCCTCTCAAGTCGACTGTAAGGAAATCAGGTTATCAGAGATTAATAACTGAGGCACCAACCCTAGGGAACCCCCACAAGTGTTGCTAATTCCTAGGAGCAACAAAATTTCCAAAGATTCCATCAAAGGACCTAATTTAGTGTCAGAAGTAAGTCCAACTGAGGAACATAAAAATTTCAAGCAAATTTTGAGCAGCAAATAACTTGCAGCCCTCTGCACCTGGAGAGGCAGATCAAGGACATGCACACGTAACTGTAGAACACCCATTGCAAATATGTGCCGTAGCTCCCAGAGGTGGAACTAACAAGCTGTTGGCCCCAGCGCAGGGAGGTGGGGAGGAAAACGGGGCCCCGACCTTTTTCATCTGCCATGCAGCAGGCCCCAATATCTCCATGGATCCCGGTGCAAGGCACCCGCAGCACCAATTGTAGTTCAGCCACTGGTAGCTCAGTAAGAAGCAAATGAGATATGTCTTACATGATTTTCTCTTTACTTTCTACAATTGGCTGCATTTTTTGTAGTTAACTCTAGATAAGGCTAAAAATAGGAAAAGAGGCTACTATAGGCAAATAATAACTGATGCTAGTACAGAATGATGAACACTAGATTGTAATCTCACAGGCAAGGGTCTCCAACCTTTAGTTTTCATGTCTGCATTTATTATGTCTACCTTATATGTCACTGTTTTATGTGTACTCTGTTTTCCCCACTATCTGGCACAGCGGAACACTGTGGCTTACAAATCAATGACAATAATAATAGAATGTTAACTTTGTAAAATATGGTTGTTTTGCATTCAAAACCACATGTACTGAGCAAGTTTGAAGCTACTTAAGTTCAGGCATCTAGCAAATTCCAGCATCTGACAGGAACAGCTTTAGACATGGTAACAACCAACATGGGATTACAACTAAGAACTTTTTGCCTCTTTCTACATGCTATTTGAATGAAGGCTCTCTCCAACTCCACTGCTCCCTACATCTCCAACCTTATTTCCATCCACGCTCCATCCCGCCCTCTGCGTTCGGCTAATGACCGTCGCCTCACCTCCCCCCTGGTCACCTCCTCCCATGCTCGCATCCAAGACTTCTCCCGCGCTGCCCCCCTTCACTGGAACCAGCTCCCCCGCTCCATCAGAACATCCCCCAACTTGTCCAGCTTCAAACGGGCCTTAAAAACCCACCTCTTCCTCAAAGCCTTCCAGTCCCCCACCTAACCGACCTCCTTCCAGCCTCCCACCTACCGCCGTCCCTATCCTGCCCTCCTCCTGCCTCCCTCCTCTTAATTCTCCTCTCCCCCCTCTCCCTCTCTCCGTTCTCCCCCTTTCCTCCTCCCACCCTTGTGTCTCTGTCCGTCCTACCCTCCCCTTAGATTGTACGCTCCTTTGAGCAGGGCCTCCTCTCCTCCTGTTCTCCACCACCTTAACTCTGCTCTCCAGCTCCTTGTCTCTTCCGTGGGGTCCTCCTGCCCCTCTAGCTTCACCGCAGGGGGCTCTCACCTTTCATCTAGCTGTACTTTGAGCTTCTGAGTTACTGTGCTTTTTGTTAACTGTACCGTGCTGTCTCACCCTGTATCGCGTCTCTGTATGTCCCTGTACGGCGCCACGGATACCTAGTGGCGCCTTATAAATAAAAATTAATAATAATAATAATAAAAAAAAAGTATTTAAAATGAGTTGTTATGTTCAATATTATTATATCTTACTAATGCCGCAATGTGCAAGCGGTACACTGTTGCAGAAGCTATAGTACACAGTTATTCTAAAATGCATATAACGATTAACAAATTGTGCCCAGGTTACTTATGCAGCTTTCTAACTATATCTAGGTAAAACACAATCCTTAGTAAGCCAGCTAAGCAACCCACAATATTTATCCATGATAAAACTCAATTGTTTAATTGGACACATTTCTATCAATAACTTAACCACAATGTATTATGTGAGGACTAGTCAATTACTCAGTTATCATGAACACATGACAATACTTAAAAACATACAGTGCAGTTATATAAGGCTATCTTTTACTAACAAGATAACTGTGAGATCATATTGGCAGTGTATATGTAATTTACTGCAGTTCAACAGGGAAGATAAGATATGATACTAATAAAACCACTAGCAGACGGAAGCTTCCAGATCACAGAGTTTTATTCCTAAATGCTCTGTTCTTAGTGTTTATATATATTCTGCTGCTCTCACTTGTGTGTCTGTCTTGTCTTACTTATGCGTGCTGATCTTTGTTGCTATTATTTCTATGTAAAGCACCACAAAGTGTCCGCACTGCAATACACAGGGGGTGCATAGAGTACACATTTAGAAATTTAAACAATAATTACTCGATACATAGTTATACAATGAACAATCAGCTACAAGTTACCAAAGTACATAACAAATTATGCAAAAAGACATACATGAGAAAAGCAAGCATACATGGACACAGATATGGAGAATAATAAATGTATGGGTACAATTAACACAACTAATTGCATTACATACAGAAAAAAATCAGGACAGTGACAAGCGAGTAAGACAAGGAGTGGCTGACAAGAGACATAGGGGGGAATTCAATTGGCCGCGTTAATGTAAAAAGTAACGCGGCCTGTGCACTATTACCGTTATTATGGTAATAGTGCGCTTAAATACCGTTATTACGGTAATTTGAAAGCTGGCTTTTAGCTCGCAGCTCCCTTAGCTGCAAGTAGGAAGCCGGGTTGATTTTACCGTAATAACGCTAATAGAGTTATCTCAACGCTAATCTGGGGGAATTGAATTCCCCCCATAGTGTAAAGGATCCTGCCTGTGAGAACTTATATTCTAAAGGGAGGGGTAATAATAGACAATAGGAACAATTTGGACCATAGGCATAGTGGCATCTACTATGGTGCTGAGGTCTGTAACATGCTGAGGCCAGGATGCACCATACTACATTCTAGATAGGGTCATGATGGTGCAGAGGTCTAGATGGTACAGAGTCCTGGAAGGTTCAGCTGGTACAGAGGCCTAGATTTACAGAGGTCAAAATGGTGTCTGGTACAAGTGCAGGGGCGACGATGGTGCAGGGGATTAGACGTAGTGTGGAGATTCAGACAGACACAGCACGGGCCCAGAGCAGGTTACAGGCACGGCTGAGACAGATTAGCTTCAGATGGTGTAGGCCACAGCCGGGGTCTCAATTTGTCCTGGACCAGGATGTATAAGCTTCACTGCTACAGATGGCATTCTATTGGCAGGATCCTGGAAGCGGTGTGAGCAGGGGTGGTTTGCCCCAAGGCCTACCAAGTACAGTCTACAGTGGTGTGTTTGCAATGGATGTGGCGGAGCAATGGAGAGTCTGGACTGTAGAGTAGAGGCCAAGAAGGCCGTTGGTGTTGAGTGAAGGAGAGTACTGGAAATCCCCAGGGCAGTCTGGTGCAGTGAGTGGCTGGTTCTCTCATTGAGTTCAGTTGTGGCAGGGTCCTAGACCTCAGGTTAAGGTCTGGTCAGCAGATCTCCATCACAAGCGAGAAATGACAGTTCCCGGCAGCTGAGCAAGCACTGGGCTGCAAAGAGACATTCAATTCATATGTTTTATTATTTATCTTTGATATTAATATTTACTGTTTGTGTGCCACATGTGCTTCTTTATTCACTTTCCGTGGCTGACAAAGAAAAATGAGAGAAACAGTAGGTATAGGTACTGTAATAGATGAGAATAAAGAGTTTCTTGACGTGACAGTGAATGTAGAAAGAGTGTGTTTGGGTCTATGTGTTGGTGCTGCTGTGGGAGTGTGTTCAGAGTGGATGAGCAGAAATATTTAAGTGTATGTGTGAGTGACTGAGCCCAGCACTAGGCTCAGGATTTTAAAGCCAATCATTGCCATTACCAGATAAAAGGCTAGAGGATCAGTTCAAAAGCTTCTTCACTACTAGTAAGTCATCCCTCAGACTGGCCTTTGTGACTGACTTGGTCACTAAAGCAACAGTCAAGTGGGAGAAGCAATTTATGTAGTGCTTACAGGATAATATGCCCAGAGTGAACCTGCAGCTTTTGCCCTACTTCTAAGGAGCAATTGTCACTGGCTCCAGGAGACTGATGGCTTGGGTGTCCACAAATGCAGTAGTATCTTGTAATGTGCTATGGCTCAATTCTTGTGTGACAAATGTTGAAAAAAATTATTGTATTGCTTGAAGGTGTCAGGAGCCGCAGCGGTCGCGGGTACCGCCGCGACTCCCTGTCCCTGCTCTCTGGCGTCCCGGCTGTCGCTAAGACGACCAGGACGTCACTTCTGGTCCCTGCGTCTCAGTTGCCTAGGGAACAACCGGGACGCCTGCATCTCCCTGCCACCGCACCCGGCCAGCTGCCAAACAGCCAGGCACACGCGCACAGGGTTAGTTAGGTCAGCCTCCTATTGGCTGATTGGAGGATTACTTTTGTTGCAGCCATCTGGCTGATTACTATGCAGCTGGACACTGCATTAGCTGGCAGGGCCATTCATTAACTAAGTAAACATGGGGGTGCTTTTCAGGGCTCTGCTCTGATTGGTTCTTAGCAGTATTTAAGGCAGTGAGGACTGAACCTCACTGCCGGTTATAGCGTCCTGTTCCCAGTATTGCTGCCTGCTCCTGTAATTTTGTTTGGTGTTGAACCTTAGATTGATTGCCTCTGTATGACCTCTGCCTGTCCCTGGATTCTGAACCTTGCCTGTAACCCTGACCTATTGCCTGTACCCGGATTCTGAAACGTTGCCTGTGACCCTGACCTATTGCCTGTTCCTGGACTCTGAACCTTTGGCGGTGACCATGCGGGTATAACATCTCCTCCAGTGCTCCGTCCAGTCCCCAGATCTCTGGCCTGCCTCCACTCTGTGTGCAACCTCCTGTACCTGTACGCGGCCGTGTGAGTATAAACTTATCCTACTTTGAGTTTAAGTCCTGGGGGCATCTGAGTAACTGTGAGCATAACCAGTCTCTATGGGAAAAGCGGCTGCTAAAGGTGAAGACCTCTGCTACTAGTTCTATAAGTTTATGGCGCACTGGTTGCCGTAACATTATAACCAGTGAAGATTGGAGGTAATCCTGCCATGGATAACAGTTACCCGAACCTTTCTCCTGCCCAGGTTCTGGCTAATCAGATCCAGCCTATATCTCAAGTTGTACAGGGTCTATCCCATCGCCTGTCAGTACAAGAAGAGGCCTCCAGAAACCCGCAGCCTCAGCAGGTCTCCTCTGGTGCCTCTCCAGAGCCAAAAGTGAATTTGCCCGACCGATTCTCGGGAAGCAGGTCCGCTTTCCACAACTTTAAGGAGAGTTGCAGGATATACTTTCGCCTGAGACCACGCTCCTCTGGCTCTGAACAGGAGAGAGTCGGGATTGTAATCTCTCTACTCCAGGGTGATCCCCAGTCCTGGGCCTTCTCTCTTCCGCCAATGAGTCCATCCTTACAAACCGTGGATGCCTTCTTCCAGGCCTTGGGTCTGCTATACGACGACCCAGACAGAGTGGCCTCAGCTGAGTCCCATCTTCGGGCATTAAGGCAAGGACGTCGTTCTGCTGAGGAGTATTCGGCAGAATTCCGTCGATGGACAACTGACCAGCGCTGCAGAGTCAGTTCAGCTTGGGTCTTACAGAGCAAATCAAGAACTCCCTAGTTCAGTATCCTGTGCCGGCCTCACTTGAAGATTTGATGCAGCTTGTCATCAAGATTGATCGTCGAATCAGAGAGAAGAAAACTGAACGAGAGTCATCTATACCTCCTTGCTCACCACCCAAGTCTAGGTTCTACTCTTCTAGATTCCCCTGAATCCATGCAGTTGGGCGTTTACCGTCTGCCTCCCGAGGAACGTTCCAGACGACGCTCACTAGGTCTCTGTTTGTATTGTGGCCATTCAGGCCACCTAGTTCATTCCTGTCCTAGCAAGTTGGGAAACGCCAGAACCTAAGCGCTGGCGAAGAGGTGCGCTTAGGTCTTCAAGTTGTCTCTTCAGAAAACTCTTTGTTGGTCCCTGGACGTCTAGTCTTCCGCGATAAGTCCACGGAGGTGACAGCCTTCCTCGACAGCAGTGCGGCAGGTAACTTTCTGGACATCCACCTGGCCAAGACGCTTGGCATTCCTGAAGTCACACTGGGGTTGAACATTACCATCTGTGGTCTGGATGGAAACCCCTTGATTGGGGGAAGGATACTCGCCAAGATTCCATTGGTTCATCTGTCTGTAGGAGCTCTCCATACTGAGGTCTCTTTCTTCCTGATCACCTGTCCCTCTGTTCCTTTAATCTCAGGGTATTGGCTGCAAAGTCATAATCCTACTATTGATTGGAAAAAAGAGGAGATCATCTGTTGGAGTCCAGAGTGCTCTTCCACATGTATGACCTTTGCCTGTTCCTGGATTCTGAACCTGTGCTTCTGACCCTGATCTATTGCCTGAACCCGGATTCTGAACCTCTACTAGTGACCCTGATCTTACGCTTGTCCCTGGATCCTGAACCTGTGCCTGTGAGCTTGACCTTTCTGCCTATACCTGACATATCCTCTGGTGCCCAGCCCAGTCCGCTGACATCTAGCCTGTCGCTACTCCGTGTGCAGCCTCCTATACCTGTGCGCTACCGTGTAAGCATAAACACATACTACTCTGAGCATAAAACCTGGGGGCATCTGAGTACCTGTGAGCATAACCAGTCTCTAAGGGAAAGGCGGCTGCTAAAGGTGAAGACCTCGTTTACCTGTTCTATGTGTTTATGCCGCACTGGTGGCCATGACACTTATCTTTTGATGCAGAAAGCTATCTACGCGCCTGCCCAGAAAGTGCCAGAAATAAATCTTCTAGAAACCATCCTTCTGGTCAATTGTTATCCTTGCCGACTCCAAGCAGGCCTTGGAGCCATATTTCGATGGACTTTATTGTCGATCTCCCATTGTTGTCGGGTCATAACACCATTTGGGTGGTCGTGGACCGATTCAGCAAAATGGCACACTTTATACCCTTACCCGAACTGCCAGATGCAAGAAGCTTGGCCACCTTGTTCATTACACATATCTTCCGTCTCCACGGCCTTCCTGAAGACATTGTCTCGGATTGAGGGTCCCAGTTTATTGCACAATTCTGGAGGTCCTTTTGCAATTCCCTCGGAATTAAAATCAGTTTGTCCTCTGCTTACCACCCTTAGTCGAATGGTAAGACGGAAAGAACCAACCAATCCTTGGAACAGTTCCTGCGCATTTATGTCTCCAAGTTGCATGATAACTGGTCCTCTCTCTTATCTTGGGCGGAGTTTCCATACAATAATTCCATTCCGCAACACAGATTTCCCCGTTCTTCTGTAACCTTGGATTCCACCCGAAAGCTAACTCTCTCTCTCTTCTACTGTTTCCGTTGGTAATTCCGGGACGCCTCCCTTCACATCTAGGCTAAGGTCTGTCTGGAAGAAGGTGCATTCTGCACTGTCAAGCTTCTCACAAATCCAAATCATTCGCTGATCGTCATTGTGGTCCGTGTTTATTGAAAGTGGGGAATCGAGTCTGGTTGTCCACACAGAACATCAAATTGAGACAACCCTGCAGGAATCTGGGACCCCGATACATTGGACCATTTACGATTGAGAAACGGATAAACCCAGTGGCATTCAGGCTTAAAATACCACCTTCTTTAAAAATACCCTGCACATTCCATTGCTCCCTCCTAAAAAAAGCTGTGTCTCCTAGCAAGCTCAACCAGCCTTCTTTTAACAGACCTCGGCCTCTGCTTGTGGACAGAAACCATGAATTCATCATAGAAAAGATCCTTGACTCAAGGAAAGTTCAAGGCCAAGTCCAGTTTCTTGTACATTGGAAGGGGTATGGCCCTGAGGAGCAATGTTGGATACCGCAGAGGCGTCTCCACGCTGAGAAACTCGTTAAGGAATTTTTTAAGAGATTTCCTATGAAGCATAAATGTGGGGGTTCTTTGACCCCTCCGCAAGGGGGGGGGGCACTGTCAAGAGCGGCGGCGGACGTGGGCTCCGCCGCGCCTCCCCGTCCCTGCTCTCTGGCGTCCCTATGATGACCGGGACGTCACTTCCGGTCTCCGCTTCCTGGCTGCCTAGGGAACAACCAGGACGCATGCATCTCCCTGCCGCCGCGCCCGGCCAGCTGCCAAATAGCCGGGCGCGTGTGCATAGGGTTAGTTAGGTCAGCCTCCTATTGGCTGATTGGAGGATTACTTTTGTTGTAGCCATCTGGCTGATTACTATGCAGCTGGGCACTGCATTGGCTGGCAGGGCCATTCATTAATTAAGTAATCCTGGAGGTGCTTTTCAGGGCTCTGCTCTGATTGGTTCTTAGCAGTACTTAAGGCAGTGAGGACTGAACCTCACTGCCGGTTATAGCGTCCTGTTCCCTGTATTGCTGCCTGCTCCTGTACTTTTGTTTGGTGTTGAACCTTAGATTGATTGCCTGTGTATGACCTCTGCCTGTCCCTGGATTCTGAACCTTGCCTGTGACCCTGACCTATTGCCTGTACCCAGATTCTGAACCTTTGCCGGTGAACCTGCGGGTACCTAACATCTCCTCCGGTGCTCCGTCCAGTCCGCAGATCTCTGGCCTGCCTCCACCCTGTGTGCTACCTCCTGTACCTGTATGCGGCTGTGTGAATATAAACTTATACTACTTTCAGTTTAAGTCCTGGGGGCATCTGAGTACCTGTGAGCATAACCAGTCTCTACGGGAAAGGCGGCTGCTAAAGGTGAAGACCTCTGCTACTAGTTCTATAAGTTTATGCCGCACTGGTTGCCATAACAGGAGGTAGTGGAAACTACGGTTTCAAAGCTGGAGGCAGTCCATATGTGAATCTCCCTATGTGCCACCGCGAGAATGCATTGTTGTCATGGACCAAATCTCACAGGCAGCTTGCGTCTGCCAATTGATTCCAGCCTTTCTCAACTTAAGGTGATGAAGCCATCTCACTTTCTAAATAGCATGGTTCTAAATTGTACCACAGTCACAACTAATACTACTGAAACCAGCCTCCGTAGGTGAGGGACTGTTTTGCTTCACCATCAATATTTGGGAATTAAGGGCATCTATTTGGCTCTGAGCTCCTGGACTCCACTTACTTGAAACTTTAAGTTCAGTACACAGATGGAGGATGCCATAACGGTGACTTCCTCTGTCTGCATACTGATGGAGGCAATCACAGTCTTTTATGCCATGGGCGAGGCAATTTTGACTTTTAGGTGGTCGGATCAGTTTGTCTCACCTATCTCTGCAAGTTACATTCTGGGGAGGACAACAGAAAGGCAGCAGCAGTAACCAATTAATAGAATGGCACATAGTCTCTACACTCTGAATACTTCTGTATTCTTGCTTAGGTCTGGGTTCACTGTCTAAGATCATGCCGCTTGTCTCACCAACACCTTTGGATTTCTCTGGTTGTTTCCATTTATCTAGCTGTGCCTTCTGACTCTTCTGAAATTTCAGAAGGTCAAACTGGATGGTATTCAGTTGCTGTTCATTGATTCTGGTTAAATCACTCAACTTGCCTTGAAATCTCAACCTCTGACTGGATCTTTTTTTGCAAGAATATTTCTTCAGAATCTATCAGGTTTTAGCAGCATAGCTATTGAGTCCATGATTTTGTAGGAGGGAGCTTATCACTGAATATGTCATTAAGATTAAGCCCTCATCTTCACAGACATTTGAAAATTCTATTTTTCCTGGTGTAAGGGACAAGATTTCGAACAAGATTCTTTTTACAATCTGCTTGCATTTTTTCCCTCTTGTGTCTGGCTTGGACACAGGACCAGATTATCAATGGGCCTGATGGGTTCTGCAGCCGCAAGCCTCTCCACAGAAAAAGGACCTGGCCAGCCAGGAGTAAAAAAATGTTGTTTTTTTTGTGAGGGCACCTGGCATGGGGAGGAGGGTTCGGGCGATGTGGGGGGGGGGGTGAGGCTTCCCTGGTTGCCAGGGGGCGGTACCATCATTGGAGAGCAATAGGCAAACAATCGCGAGGCTGCCTGCTGCTCAGTGGGGTGGTGGCTCTGCCTACAGAGGCTGTGTGAGACTTGTGCTATACCAACTTCCACCCAGTCCCAGATAGATGTCAGTGGCGCTTAACACAACAGGTAGGAACAATTTATTTTTAACATGGGATATGTGACATCAGGGGATATGTGACAACAGGCCCAGCAAAGGATATGTGAAAATATAATATAATATGCATGTGTGAACAGCCCATGTGTATAGAATAGTTATATATAACAAATCTTATACATTCCTTTTTGGCCATTTAAGGTGTTAGGTGGCATGAAATTGACAGCTGATAATCACGTTCTGACGCATTAACTGCACAGTTTGTTTGTCTCAATAAAAAACATTGTTTGCATTTTTGTCTTCAATGGTCAATAAAATAACATACCTTTACGTCTCCACTGTCCCGATTCCATCAGGAAAGTCCTGACTTTAGGGTACTATCCTGATTATCCAGGAGCTTGTCCTGACATGAGGGACAGCTGGGATGTATTTCCACTCTTCACTTTACAAACATGCTGTATAAGCCAGTTAGTGGTGCACTCTTTTTATATAAGGGAGGATGGGAGGGAGATGTAGATGGCTGGAGGGAAGTGCCAGCTATGCCTTCCATGCCCACACACAGTTGGCCACACCTCTGATGGGCCAACAATAGACTCTTTATAATTTTCAGCCCCAGGCCCATGTGGCCCTTAATCTGGCCCTGCCTGGACTTTACCTTCAGATGTCTCAAGGAACATGAGTCCTTAGGACTTGCCTTCCTTTCATTCCAAGGTTGCTCCATATTAACCTAGAGTTGGTCTTGCCATTTCTGCACCATCATCCTCAGAATGAGAAAGGAGCAGGTCATCTAGATGTTGTGCATTACATGCAGTGTCACTCACCGGACTGTGAGTGCCATTTCCCGTGTGTTCAGGAACCGTGCCCGTCCGCCATCCTGATGGTCTGCGCATGTGCAGCCCTTATCAAGCCTTCAGTACCTGTTGCTTTTAATTGATTGGATGATCAGGCAACCCTCCCTATTTAAACCACCTGTGATCATTACCTCGTTGTCTGATCTTGGAGTCTCATTCCCCATGAGCCTCTGAAGGTGTTCCTGTGTTCCTCGTGTATTCAGCTCCTGCTGATTCCTGTTTACTTCTATTGTGGTTTCCAGACCACTTCAACTCTCCTGTGTTCCTCGTGCCTGCACGCAGCTGATTCCTATCCGCTGCCTCCGTTACTTCTATTGTGGTTTCCAGACCACTTCAACTCTCCTGTGTTCCTCGTGCCTGCACGCAGCTGATTCCTATCCGCTGCCTCCGTTACTTCTACAGAGTTCCTGTTCACTTCAACTCTCCTGTGTTCATCGTGCCTGCACTCAGCTGACTCCTATCCGCTGCCTCCGTTACTACTACAGAGTTTCTGTTCACTTCAACTGTCCTGTGTTCATCGTGCCTGCACTCAGCTGATTCCTATCCGCTGCCTCCGTTACTTCTACAGAGTTCCTGTTCACTTCAACTCTCCTGTGTTCATCGTGCCTGCACTCAGCTGATTCCTATCCGCTGCCTCCGTTACTACTACAGAGTTCCTGTTTACTTCAACTCTCCTGTGTTCATCGTGCCTGCACTCAGCTGATTCCTATCCGCTGCCTCCGTTACTACTACAGAGTTCCTGATCGTCTCAACTCTCCAGGGTTTATCGTGTCAGCTCTCCGCTGCCTCCACCTCTACTACTGGATACCAGACAGCCTCAACTCTCCCGTGTTCTTCATGTTTCCAGTTCCACTTACTACTGCTTCCTGAGTATTGCTTTGTGGATTCTGGATTACCTGCCGTGCGCTGCACCAACCTGATTACCGCTTCCACCCTCCAGTGGTCTCTCCTCCTGCCGGCCTTCAGCCGTTCAGGTATCCCTGCACGTCTCTCTGACAGCCTGCTCTCCTGAACCGCGGTATGCATACTTCTATTGACTTTGCTTGTGTATTGCATATCCATCTGGACTGAGTTGTGTTCTCCTCCGGAGCCTCCTATCCACTGAAGCTATTGTTACCATTGACTTTGTTTCCTATTGCCTGGATAGCTATTGTGACTTTGTATATTCAAGCAGTGCTTGTCAGTTATCGTTGTATTGTGGATATCATCGTGGGATCAAGTTCTGTGTGCCCCGTGTATACTCTGCTTTACATTCATCTCCTCGTGCCCCTCCTCACATATATATAGCAGTGGTACAACTTGCTGACGCAGACCACTGACTCCTGTTCCCTGTGACACCAGTTTCAAGTATCCTCTCACATAAGCAGTGGTACAACTTGCTATACGCAGACCACTGACTTCCCCGTTACCTACTTTCACCTGGATTCCATTCCTTCACTATAGACAGCGGTACAACTTGCTATACGCAGACCGCTGACTCTCACTACCTCCTCGCTACTCCTGGACATTCCTCCTCACTATAGCAGTGGTACAACTTGCTATACGCAGACCACTGACTTTCCTCACGTTCCCTTGTCCATCTGGTTCCTCGTGTACATTCATCTACTCATTACCAGTGCTGCTAGTCATAGACTTTCCTCGAGCATTCTCTCACCATCTGCTGTTTCTCCTGTTCCGTTGTCACCCTGCTACCAGAGAACCATAGTACCAACTATATCACTCTGGTAAGTACATCATCTGGTGATATCCTGGGCAAAGACTCCTAGTGCCCGTGACATGCAGATGATTCTCCTCAATGCAGGAGTCAGACTTCCTATTTGTACTTCCAAGGTCCATAAGAAGGTTTATGTGTCTCCGTTCAGTCTCTATCTTTGGATCAAAACTTTGATCCAATCAGTAATCCTAACCATGGACCATGGCTTATACAATTCAGTTGGTCACCCAGGGGCTGTGTCAAGGGGTCTTGGTGGACCAGTTTTGCAGTGCAGCCCTCCGGTCCTCTCATCATACCATCTTCAAATTTTATAAGAGTGACTCAGTGTTCTTATCAAAAGTGAAGCAGACTCAAGAAATATTAGTACCAATAGGGGAGCTTAATACGGGGAATGTGGTAGCCTTTTATTTTGTTGTGAACATGATTTTCTAAATAATACCTTAAGCATGCCTAAATCCTGAATGTGCCTGCTTCTATAAGGTTTTAGTATGTAATTAGATCATCTGGGAATCCCAGCTGTGGTAGGCATTTTCTATATGAACTTTTTCTCACTTACAGATATACAGAGTTTATAGAAGAGAAAAGATATCCGCACTAGGTAAGTTTCATACCAAAGTCTAATAATAGGCTCTAAATATTATGGCCTATCAATCAGGATGATTGAATTGTAGTACAGAACATCCTGAGCGGTGCACCCTATATACCAATAATATAGTGAAATATCAGAGAGAAGAAAAGTAGGTGACTGAGGGGCATTCAGAGACGATGGATGAGTGTGTATGTAAAATAAAAATTTTTTTTATTGATATACCTTAAAATTATGAATAAATATTTCATCCTAAACCCAAAAGCTGGCGAAATATTAAAAACCAAAAATAAAAACAATAATTGTTAAATTTGCAGATCCACTGCAAACTTAGCTCAGTGGTCATATAATAGATAATAAACTCAAAAATGGAGGATATCGCTATTATAATATATTAGTAGATATCGAAATAGTAAATTCCACTATTGAGAAGGATTCCCTATTAACAATAATGACTCCTAGGTATCTTAAGCAATATATAGGATCTAAAAAGATGCCAATATAGATCAGAGGAATCCCCTTGGTAGAGGTTATAATGATGACTAGCTAATGTATCATAGTTAACGATATTGGGATAATGAGTGACCTATCAGAGAGAGCCCCTGATTGTATAGTTTATTTCAAATGGTAAAGAATATCTTTGGAGAGATGCCTATAAACATTACAAAGCAGTCCCCCTAGTGGTAGCTGGTGTAATAAATCTCAGGTCTATCCTATATCATATCGTACTGACTCTAATATATAAGTCTCTAGAAGTCTAATATGAGAACAAAGTGTGTCTATATAGACAAACTCAGGGAATAGCGTGGGGACCCTGAAGTTAGGAACGCTGAATAACCTACACTGTTTCTCCCTAAATGCCCTATATATCTGAAACAGCTAATTTGTAAATCAAAGGTAGGGGAGAATGGTGGGAGCGTTGTCTATTGATTGTACATGTTTAGAACACTGAGCTAAGAAACGCCAACGCGCATTTCGCTGAACAGCTTTATCAAGGCTAACCAGAGCCTCTTGTTCGTATGCCTTAAATAGTCAATCAGATCAGCCCCTGAAATGACGCTGTAAAGTTCAGCCAATCACGCCACAGCATGAGTGGCATTGATGGACATGTCTATTGACCAATGGAGGGGAGTTAGAGCGGTTAGGCTCCGCCCCTAAATTGCCGTGATACAGTGATAATGAAGAAACTAAGAATAAAAGTAAACAGAAGCAATCCTTACTGTTACGATTGCTAATATTGTCAGAAACTTTATCAGATGTAGTCCAGAGGTAAAAACTATCAAGAAAGAGATGCCATTCATATAATTAATAGGATTTATACCGATTAGCTATTCCTGTGAAGTCATGAATGTATGAATGTTAACAATAGTGAGCCCTTACATATTATATACTCCATTATATGCAATAATTATATTATTAAAAAATCTAATCATGTGGGTGATGGAAAAAATATATATGAAATATTTATAAATCTACATTCCGGTAAGTATAGATAATACCCATGTGTCATACTAATAGATCAAGATGATCTAATGATGAAACCATTGAAAGGAATAATCAAATATTGAAAATATAGTGATCAAATGTAACCACACGTGAGAGGTAAGTGTTGTTAATATAAAGTTGGCATCATAATGCTGGAGAACCTGAAACAGGAAAGATAAAGGGGGGTGACAAAAATAATGACAGTAATAGGATTAATAGTGGAGGGTAAGGTGTGACTAGTGTATGGAGACATAAAGTGATGTAAGGGGTATAAACCCATAAGGATGGTGTGTGAGTAAGAAGGACCTATTCCATGGTGTTACAAATCGCTGAAACGGTATATAAGAGTATGAGTAATAAATCGGGTATTATAGAAAGGCAGAGTAACTATTGTAATCATTCAGACCATTTGGAAACATACTGCCCATCAAAAAGATAGTTCTAGTTTCTTTCCTCAATAATTGTGATTGTAAATCACCTCTTAAATTTAATTTTTTCTCCATAGCGAAGGCTTTTATATGTTTAGGATCACAATTGTGATAATTCATAAAATGTCTGGCTACAGTGGTCATTTTTTTAAAATTCTTCTGGTCTCTATAGGCATTTTTAATATTGCCAATGTGTTCCAAGAGACGTTTTTTAAAGAGGCGACTAGTCATCCCTATATATTTTAGTCCACATGGGCAAATTAAACAGTAAATGACTCCCTGAGAGTTACAGTTTAAGAATTCAGTGATGTACCAGACCTTACCATATTTGTCTGCATATTGTTTTGTTGGAATGGTAAATTGGCAAGCCTTACATGTACCACAATTAAAGAAACCTTTCGGTCTATTATCTTCTTTTCTTGGGGATTGTAAATGGCTATGCACCAATTTATCTCTTAGGTTTGTTGATCTTCTCCAACTAAAAGCAATATTATCATCCAATTCTTTCTTAAGGTCCTCGTCAGATAGCAGGATGTGCCAATGTTTTTGAAAGATGGTTGATAAATCACGCCATTCTGCACAAAAGGTCCCTACCATTCTGACTGAGGCCTTATCCTTATTTGAATTTGGAGATGGATAAATAAGCGTCTGTCTATCTCTCTGATCTGTAGAGATTTTAGCTTTCTGTATGGTCTTATTCCCATAACCTCTTTTCTTTAGACGATTGGTAAGTTCTGCCGATCTTGTTTGGTATGTTTTGGTATCTGAACAGTTACGCCTCATACGTAAAAATTCCCCTTTCGGAACACCTTTAAGAACTGGTGGGAAATGGGCACTTGAGTGATGGAGAATACTATTTGTAGATGTAGGTTTTCTGAAGATATCAGTCTCGAGAGAGCCATTTGGACTCTTATAAATGGTGAGATCTAGAAAGTTGATAGTAGTATGATTAATTTCTGATGTTAATTTTAGGTTGAGATTGTTGATATTTAAAATTCTTGTAAATTCCTCAAAGAGGTCTTTTTCACCCTCCCACAAGATAAAAATATTATCGATATATCTCAACCATAATGTGATGTGTTTGGTGAAATTGTCATACCTTTCACTGAATACCACCTCTCTCTCCCACCAGCCTAAGAAAAGACCAGCATAAGTGGGGGCACAACATGTCCCCATTGCTGTGCCCCTCACCTGTAGATAAAATCTATCCTCAAAAACAAAATAGTTTTTAGTAAGGATGAAGTGTAACAGTACCACAAGAAAGTTACTGAAATCCGTTTTTCTGTCCATTTCTAGAAAATATCTGACTGCAGCCAAGCCCTGATTATGGTCAATGTTTGTGTATAAAGATTCCACATCATATGATGCTAACCATGTTGCTTCATTAGTCACTATATCTTGAATTTTGGACAATACATCTAGGGTGTCCCTTGTATATGATGGTAGGCTGAGTAAAAACTTGCGTATATGAGAATCTACATAGACACTCGCATTCTCAGTAAGTCCTCCGATCCAGGAGACTATAGGCCTACCTGGGGGGTTGTGTTCGCATTTATGTATCTTGGGCAAGATGTATAACGTGGGTGTTTTGGGGTTTTCAACACCAAGATACTCATAGTCCTGTTTGGATATAATGCCCTCTTTAAATGCTGAATTAATCAAGTTCTTATATATGGACGTAAAATTAGCCGTAGGGTTAAAGATAAGTCGTTGGTAACAAGTAGTGTCACCTAACTGGCGATAGACTTCTTTGACATATTTTTCCCTTGATAGTAAAACAATATTACCCCCCTTATCTGAGGGTTTTATGATGGTATCTTCCCACCCCTCAATATCCTTAAGGACCTGGATCTCATCTTTATCCAAGTTGGATGATAATCTAGTGTGTCTAGTATTGTTGGCATAAAGTCTATCTAAATCTTTAGAAACGAGATCCATATATAGTTTAACTTGAGGACATATATTAATATTTGGCATGAATGATTTTTTCTTTAGTATTACATGTGGTTTGGGAGAGATCTCCGTAGATTGTCCAAGGGAAGCCGTTTGTAATTCTTCCAAGATGGTAAGTGCTTGTTGGTCAATTTCACTATTAAGTGTCACATCCGTGGTCATAATATTAGGTAATATTAATGGGGATGAATTTGCATTGCTCTGGTTATGGAAGTCAGCATTAGTCTCAATTCCGTCTGACTTGGGACAGAACAATTTTTTTAAAAGTAATTTTCTTGCAAAAAGGGAAAGGTCTTTCTCCCATTCAAATCTGTTCATAGATTGTACAGGAGAATAAGATAAACCTTTGCTTAAGAGTCGTATATGGTGAGGAGAGAGTTCTCTATTGGTCAGGTTAATGACTCTGAGGTTCATATCTAATATTTCTGTCTCCTTTGACTCCGACGGTAAGGTGTTTCTTCTGAATCTGGCGTTTGATTGTAACGATTTACACCTCTTGCCCCTTCTCGTCTTCTTGTATTTGGGCCACTTCTGTCTGTTCTTGAAGTGCCTCGTCCTAAAAAATCCCTTCTGAGGGGATATCTATTGATGGATTGATTTGAAGAGGTCTCCCCTTCTGAAGAATCCACTTCAGAGGTACTATATGCAGTAACAGAACGCCTCATAGATTGATTATCCCATTTGAAAACTCTATCCTGAGCATAATCCTGTTTATCACGATTAAACTTGGTTCTTTTTTTATCTATGATCTGTTTCTCATAACTATCTAAGTCAATCTTCATTTTTTCGTATTTTCTGAAAACTTTCAGAATTTTCGAATTGTTTTAATTTTTCTCCAAGAGTAGTAATTTCTTTATCATATTGTTCAAGAAGAATCGTGTCATGTTTAATTAAAATATTTATTAAATCATTGGAACATTTAGTTAGAGTGTTTTCCCAATCTTTCTTTAGATCTTCTGCAGCCAGCTCAAATGCTGGATATAATTTGGGACGAAGACCCCTCGGTATCATTTTTTGAGTAATATAATTATTAAACATCGTTCTGTTCCAATATGTTTTGGTTTGTTTGTACATATTTGACTCTAGTTCTGTTAGAATTTCAGACCATCCCTTCAAATTACCCTCCTGTATAATAGTGTTTTGCAAGAATTCTGACTCCTCATTGTTTGTCCACTTTTTTTGCCTATCTATAAGATATACAGAGTTGTAAGTTTTGTCAGAGTTGTAATGTTATCTCAGAAGCTAAACAGCACCAGATTTGTTCAGTACCAGCATAGCAGCCAATATAGGGATCTCTGCTGCTGAAAGATTTACAGATAAAGGGGAAGGGCAATTGGGAAAGTGTGGCTATGACAATATAGGTAAGAAATGAGTTGTGGAGGGACTTGAAGACAACAACTTTGTATTTTATTCCAATTTTATTGGAAGCAAATTAAAGGATCTACAGAGAGAAAAGGAAGGATGGAAATTATACATAGCGGTTTCAGCAGCATTTGTGACTGCACTAGTGTTGTCTATTGCAGACTGTTAGAGGGAAGATGCAGTAGAATGAAAATTATAAGGGGCATTGTGACTGGATAACTTATAAATAACACATGGTATAAATCTATTTAAAGGAAATAGCGCAGGGCGCTTATTTCTATAATTGCCAATGCACTTATTTTTGATATTGTGTATATTTTGATACAGGAAATCTTTATTTATGACACCAGGGGAGAAAATTCATTTTTTTTCTGGTTCAACCTTGCCAAAGAAAATGCCTTATTTCTGATGTATATATCTGATACAATGAGCCTTTGTTTAGAAAGTCTTGCATATTGTGATGTGGGGAAATGACTTGTTTGGGGTTTGTATTCTACGACTGTCTGAAGAAAGGATTCATGTCAATTAGTCCTTAACTAGTCCTTTTGACTTGCTAGTAGATCTCCTGTCTCTGAAATAAGATGCAGGAAATCACAGAAAGGTTTTTAAGATATCACAGATAAGTGTAAATATTGTTAGCTTTGCAATGCATGTAAATCTATGTTTTGGTAAACAGGTTACATCCTGATTCTAAAAATAGCCTGTATCCAAATCTGTATAAAAAGCAATGTCCTGTACACTGAAATGTATCATTCTGATGTTTCATCTGACCTGAACACTGATACCTTTAATAAGTGGAACTGTCCTTGTCAGGGCACTTGAGCGAAAAAAACATTATTGCAGCCAATGGGGGAGGTGCCCCTTAGAGGATCAGTACTGTCATCTTTACCTTGCCCTAAATGTGAGGACTGTGTTGGGAATATTGATGAGCACCTGTAGGTATTTGAAAGGATCTGCAGGCTATATGCTGTACCCAGAGAGGAATTGGTTAAGCATCTGGGGCCTGATTCATTAAGGATCTTAAATGAAGAGGATTCTTATTTCAGTCTCCTGGACAAAACCATGTTACATTGCAAGGGGTGCAAATGAGTGTTCTGTTTTGCACATAAGTTAAATACTGCCTGTTTTTTCATGTAGCACACAAATACTTGATAGCTTATTTGTACACTGAAATTTAAAGTTGATATGTGTGTGCAACATGAAAAAACAGGCAGTATTTAACTTATGTGCAAAACAGAACACTCATTTGCATCCCTTGCAATGTAACATGGTTTTGTCCAGGAAACTGAAATAAGAATCCTCTTCATTTAAGATCCTTAATGAATCAGGCCCCTGGTGCCCACACTGCAAGGACATGCAGTGGAGGCCTACCGGGGGGACTGTGCGGACTATGATATAGTGAAAAGGGCACTCCTTAAACGATACACTATTACCACAGAGACCTATCGTCTGAAGTTGCGGAACTTTACAAAGGACCTCCACGCCACCCATGAGGAGTTTGCCAATCTGCTGCGGGAGTCTGCCAGGAAGTGGGTTAGCGGAACAGGTGCCCAAACCGTGGATGAGGTAATATACTTAATGTGCCAAGAACAGTTTCACCGCTGGTGTGCATCGGAGGTAACAGAATTGGCGCTGGACCGGAAGCCAGGCATCCTGGAAGCAGCCGCCCAGCTGGCGGATCAGTATGTGGCAGTGAGGCCACACTGGCAGAAGCGCCAGGCTAACAGCCAACCCAAAGGACTGTACAAACAGGGGGACACCCCTCTTCTACTCACCCCCAAAATCAAGTACCTAACCCTTCGGGTACCACACGCCAGCCACCGCCCCGTCCTGTCACTGGAAAGACCATCAGAGCTCAGGATGGAGAGGAAGTGCTACAGCTGCGAGAAAACCAACCGGTCAATAAAGGATGGACTGTCCCACAGCCCCACCACCCCAGACTCGTGCCCCTAATCTGAGTTCTGGGGCCCAGCTGCCCTGCTTAACTGGCAAAGGTGTGCCATTAGAGACTGTTTCCAACCCTGCCAGCCCAATGGAGTGTGGCGTGTCTGAAGTTGACTCAGCGGAGAGAGTCACCTGTGTGTCCAAAAGACCTCCCAAAAATATGTGTAGCAATCTGCAGCCGGTCCAAGTGAGACTCAGAGGCCTCAATTACTGTTGTGAGTCCCCATCTTATTGATCTTACTGCAGTATTGCAGGATCGCACTGCCAAAGTAACCGTGGCAGATGGACTGGAGAAAGAAGTGCCTGTAGCAAGGGTGTATCTGGACTAGGGAGATTGCCAGGAGTTGCGAGATGTTGCTGTTATGGGTGGCCTCCCAACTGATGTGATTTTGGGCAACGATGTTGGGGGTGGAATTGTGACCGCATTTTTCAACTATTACCCGGAGCCAAGCTGCCAAATTACAGTCTTCAGGATCTACACTTGCACAACCCAGCCCAGAGGAAAAGACGCCAGCTGCTAGAAAACAGCCATCACCAGCAACCACAGCTTCAGCCAGTCCAGAGGAAAAGACCACATCTGTTATATCTTCAGGAAACAGCCAGCCCTTTGCCTCTGGAAAGACTACATTCCCTAGCAACGCAGAGGATGTTGTCCCTTGTCAACCTGATATTGTGGGGGTGCCCGGTGATGCTCCTGTCCCTAGCAGGATGCCAGCTCCGGCGGTGAGTATAGCTGAACACAGTGAACCCCCTTTGACTGACCCCACTTTGACTGACCCTAGTCACCCCAACATAGACCCCCCTGCAGCGTATCCTGACTTAGACGATAGTGAGTACCGCAGGGAAGAGTTCAGAGCAGCGCAGCTCTCTAATCCCTCACTGGAAGGCATGAGGCGCCAGACTGGTGGCAGCCTTTCAGCGATGGAGGTAGGGAGTGTGACCTGGCGTAAAGGGTTGTTGTACCGTGTAGCTATGAAGGTAGATGGGGATAGAGCAATCCAGGAACAAGCTCAACTGGTGGTAACTCTGAGCTTTTGCGTGCAACTAATGTCAGTTGCCCATGAAATCCTTATGGCGGGACACCAAAGCAGAGACCTAACACTGAAGAGCCTGACACAGAACTTTTTCTGGCCTGGAATGTCGGGTGACGTCCGGGCCTACTGTAAGTCCTGTGATGTGTGTCAGCATCTTGGGCGCCACAGTGCTCGTGCTCCACTCAGATCCTTGCCAATAATTAGGGAACCTTTTCAGCAAGTGGCTGTGGACATAGTAGGTCCCCTGCCTGTGCCCAGCAGATCGGGGAAGAGACACATTCTCACAATGGTGGACTACGCTACCCAAGATCCAGAGGCTGTAGCTCTGTCCTCCATAACTGCGGAAAAGGTAGCGGTCGTGCTGCTAGGAGTATTTAGCAGAGTAAGGTTCACTAGTGAGAACCTAACCGATCAAAGGACATAGTTCATGAGTGAACTGGTCCAGTTTCTCTGGGTAAAGTGCGGAGAGCGGCAACTCCGTACTGCCATCTACCATCCTCAGACTAATGGACTGTGTGAGCGGTTCAATGGCACTCTGAAGCACATGCTACGGACATTTGTAACTTCGGAGGGGGGGACGGAATGGAAACGCTACCTGCCGCACCTCCTGTTTGCTTATCGGAAAATGCCACAGGAGTCTACCAGTTTCTCCCCCTTTGAACTACTATATGGCCGCAGAGTCTGTGGGCCTCTTGACCTGTTACGGGAATCTTGGGAAGGGGAACAACCCACCCAGGTTGTCTCTGTGGTGGAGTATGTGTTGAAGCTCAGAGATCGGTTAGAGAATCTCATGGGGCTAGCGCAGGCTAACCTAGCGAAAGTGCAGGCTAAACAGAAGACTTGGTATGATCAAGGCGCACATGCCAGAGTGTTTGAAGTAGGGCAGAAGGTCCTTGTTCTGATGCCCAGCGCCAGAACAAGCTCCAGGCTGCCTGGGCTGTGTAACAATTATATAGCAATGTAAGTAATGAATATGGAGCACTTGCCTTACTCTAGATTAGCGCTGGCCGGCCGGTGGTGCAGAGTCTAACGAACCCCCTGGTGTTCGCCAAGAACCGCCGCAAGGCGGGATGGGCTTTGCTGCGGAGGATCGCAGGTCGCGGTCCACTGGTCTGCCTCTAGAGGTAAGGGTTTAGGAGGTAGCCCACGATGACACTGGAAGGTAGGATCAGGATAGCTGAGGTCTGGTACACTTGGAGTGGAGATAATACGTAGTCAGCAAGCCGGTCTGGTACACTTGGAGTGAAGATAATACGTAGTCCGCAAGCCTGGGTCTGGTACACTTGGAGTGAAGATAATACGTAGTTAGCAAGCCTGGGTCTGGTACACAAGGAGTTAATGACTGAAAAGCCTGTAAGGAGCTGGTACACGGGAGACACACGAGAAGCACCTAGTCAGGGTACATAGGAAGTTGCTCTGACGCTGTCCAGGCGTCAGAGCAGGACTTTAGTAGTCTACAGATTTGAATTCCCCGCCCCGACTGTCATGTGACAGTGCCGCCGCGACCCGGAAGGAAGAGAGGATCCCGGCGCTGGAGCGAAGACAGGTGAGTTGTAACAGGCTGGACCGTACACGGTCTCAAAACGCCTGTGTGACATCACTTATGTGGTGTCATTTGATGGCGATGGTAGACGGCAGCGGACTTACCACTTAAATATGTTGAAGACATACCACGAGCGTGTGGAGTCGGTAGCAGGGGTTTGCTGACTATCGGCTGAGGAACCAGGAAGTAACCCACTACCTGACCTCCTCGCAGATGCCAGAGAGGAAGGTGGTGTAGTCAAAGTAGGCTGGGATGAGCAGTTGAGTGCCCGCAAGAGGGAGCAGCTTGAAGCAGTGCTGTGACTAAGTTCAGTAGGAAGCCCGGTCGGACTTCCTTGGTGATGCACCATGTGGACACTAGTGAGCCAGTTAGGCAACCCGCTTATCGGGTCTCACCAGAGGCTAAGGAAAGTATATACAAGGAGGTACAGGAAATGCTTTAGCTAGGGGTGATCCAGCCATCGCATAGTCCGTGGGCATCCTCCATTGTATTGGTTCACAAGAAGGACAAGACAACGCGCTTTTGCATAGGCTACCGCCGGTTGAACGAGGTAATCGTGTCTGATGCCTATCCCCTGCCCCGTATTGACACTCTGTTAGACGAGTTAGCTGGAGCAAAGTATATTTCCACCTTTGACTTGAGCAAGGGGTATTGGCAGATACCGCTAACACCCGAGGCTCAGCAACGGTCAGCATTCATCACCCCATTTGGCCTGTTCAAGTTTAAGTCCATGCCATTTGGGATGAAGAACGTGCCTGCCATTTTTCAGCGTGTGGTCGATTACCTGCTGGAAGGGTGTGAAGGCTTTGCTCAGGCGTACTTGGAAGACATTGCCATTTTCAGTAAATCCTGGGAGGACCATCTGAAACATATAGCGCAAGTGCTGGAGAAAATTCAGTGGGCAGGTCTGACCATCAGAGCAGACAAGTGTCAAATGGGGATGTCAGAGGTCCAGTTCCTGGGTCATCGTGTAGGCGAAGGTAGGGTTAAGCCAGAACCAGCTAAGGTAGAGGCAATCCGAGACTGGCCCTGGCCCACAACCCAAAGACAAGTACTGGCCTTCTTAGGGACCTCAGGCTACTACCGACGTTTTGTCCCAGACTTTAGTACTGTAGCAAAGCCCCTGACTGATCACACTAAGAAAAAAACTCCCCAAAGTAGTTGACTGGACACCCGCTTGTGAGCTTGCAATTCAGTCATTAAAGGAATCCCTGGTTCATGCTCCAATACTGTTGGCGCCTAGCTATGACAAGGACTTTATTGTGCAAACTGACGCAGTATGGACTGGGAGCAGTACTTAGCCAGGTGGGGCCATATGGGCAGGAGCACCCTGTGTCCTATTTGAGCAGAAAACTGCTAAACCGGGAGGTGAGGGATGCTGCAATTGAGAAGGTATGTTTGGCCATTGTGTGGGCAGTGAAAAAACTCCAACCTTATTTGTATGGACAACATTTTACTGTGGTGACTGATCATAATCCTTTAAAGTGGCTACAACTCACCTCAGGGGAAAATGGCCGTTTGTTGCGCTGGAGCCTTGCACTTCAAATTTATGACTTTGACATAATTCACAAGCAAGGAAACGCTCACAGCAATGCGGATGGACTGTCTAGGCAGGAAGAGCCGGATCCTTCGGGTCCCCTCCGGTAACCCTAGGAGACTGCGGACCAGGAGCCAAATCCGTTCGGACATGGCACACTGGTTGCCGCATGGACAAGGGGGGTAGGAATGTGACTGGATCACTTATAAATAACTTATGGTATATATTTATTTAAAGGAAATAGCGCATGGTGCTTATTTCTATAATTACCAATGCACTTATTTTTGATATTGTGTTTATTTTGTTATAGAAAATCTTTATTTATGAGACCAGGGGAGAAAATTTGTTTTTTTCTGTTCTAACCTTGCCAATGAAATGCCTTATTTCTGATGTATATATCCGATACAATGAGCCTTTGTTTAGAAAGTCTTTTGTATATTGTGATGTGGGGAAATGACTTGTTTGGGATTTGTACCTTTCTTTGGGAATGTGTATTCTGCGACTGTCTGAAGAAAGAATTCATGTCAATTACACCTTTTGACTTGCTAGGAGATCTCTCTGCCTATGAAATAAGATGCAGGAAATCACAGCAAGGTTTTTAAGATATCACAGATGAATGTAAATATTGTTAGCTTTGCAATGCATGTAAATCTATGTTATGGTAAACAGGTTACATCCTGATTCTAAAATTAGTCTGTGTCCAAATTTGTATAAAAAACACTGTCCTGTACACTGAAATGTATCATTCCGATGTTCCATCTGACCTGACCACTGATACCTTTAATCAGTGGAACTGTCCTTGTCAGGGCACCTGAGCAAAATAAAACATTACTCTTTGCTTCAAGACCCTGCTTGACAACTTCTTCAATATTGCTGTAATCCTGTGACCTACTACTGGTCGATACTAGAGTACTTACTTTTGAATAAACAATTTTTCCATCCACACTGAGGGGTTTTGGGAGTATCTCAGTAATGCTGCTGTTGTTTTTGAGTGCCCAACTATTCCATCAGCCTGTCTGCATACCCGCTTCAATTGGTCATCATTTGTACAAAAGACTATTTGCTATTCTGAATCAGTGACACAGATACTTCTGCATTTCCAATGACTGTTTAATGATAGAAATCTTCTGCTAAACCGTGTATCTCCACATTAACCTGTGTATCATTACTGTACTCTGTCATTATTCCTGGTCTGCTGCTGAGTTTTAATAAATCATCTTTTCTTGCAAAACAACCTCATTCTTCCTGACAGAGAATTCCTAACAATGTAATTTCCTCCAACAATAAGTCATCAAGCTATTGATCCATGCCTGTGACAGGAAGGACCGCCTATGCCACCCTGTCTTTTGCTGCTGGGAACCGGCTGGGCTTACTTTGCCACTGTCCCCTTTCGTTATTCCGAATACGCCCCTCCTGCCACAGTAGGAGGAGCCTGCTGCCACCACTGAGCTCCTTCATGGCACTCAGAATCACGTTCCTTCTGGATAACTGTCACTGCTAGTGTACTCCTGTGCTGGTACACTTGGGCTGGTAACTCCGGACCGCTTACTATGGGTCAGGGTTGATGTGGATGGATCCCCCCTGGCCTATCACACTGACCAGAGCTGCAGGCTAGCGGCAGAGCGGTGGTACTGGAGAGCTGGGTCCAACCTCAGAATCAGCTGGAGAACGGATTAGATTTTAGGGTCAAATCGGCAGGTCACAGGATTACAGCAATATTGAAGAAGTTGTCAAGCAGGGTCTTAAAGCAGAGTGATGTTTATTGCTCAAGTGTCCTGACAAGGACAGTTCCACTGATTTAAGTTATCAGTGGTCAGGTCAGATGGAACATCAGAATGATACATTTCGAATACAAGATAGTGCCTTTTATACATTTCAGACACAGGCTATTTTTAGCATCAGGATGTACTCTATTTACACATACATGGATTTACATGCATTGCAAAGGTAACAAAATGAACATTTATATGTGAAATTCTAGAAACGCTGTGATGTCCTACACCTGGTTTTCAGATGCAGAGAATCCAGGAGCCAGTCTTAATTAAAAGTTCTTGCCTTCAATGTTGGACCTTCACACATCAAAAGATCTTAATTAGCATGGGGCCTTTCTTTAGACCGTTCGGAATACATATTCACAAAGAACAACAAAAAACAAAAACAAGCCAGTTTCCCACATCACAATACACGAAAGGCTTTGTAAACAAAGGCTCATTGTATCACATATATACATCAGAAATAAGGTATTTCCTTTAGCAAGGGTAAACAGAAAAACCAACTTTTCTACCCTGGTCTCAGAGATAACGATTTCCTATCTCACAATATACACAATATCAAAAATAAGTGCATTGGCAATTTATATAAATAAGCGCCTAGCGCTATTTCCTTTAAATAAGTTTATACCAAAAGTTATTTATCAAGTGGATATGTGGAAGCCTGGAAGCAACATTGTGAAGAAATTGGTAAGTAGACCAGGGTGTGTGTAAATGACTGCAACTAAGAATGGAAGGTGCCAGAATGTATGAATTGTGTGTACTTATAGAGAAAACGAGGGAGGTTATGAGGTAGAACACCAAAAGTACAGTAGTGTGAGAGCAGGAGAACTAAACCAATACCTGATTTTCCACAAGGTCTTACGATATATGTGAGGTGTAGACCTCCATTGGAGTGTATTACAGCAGAGATGGTATCTGAAGATGACAGCCAAGTTTCAGTAAGAGCCAGTAGGTTGATAGATCTGGTGATGGATAGATCTGCCACAGACTGGCTGGTAATTACTAAAGGTACAAGAGAATGAGGGGTTTAGATATGTCAATGAAAGCAGCAAAAGAAGAAAAAGACACCGGATGTGGAATAGCACCCCCTCCTTCTGCAAACTCTTCTCTCTTTTGGCCTCTCTGGTTCTGTCCACGCCTGGTTCTGCTCTTATCTCGCTCTGCCTCCACCCCCTCCCCTCTCCCGGTTGGAGTCCCCCAGGGCTCTGTTCTCGGCCCCCTACTATTCTCGCTCTACACTTCCTCACTCGGGACTCTCATCTCCTCCTACGGTCTTCAGTATCACCTCTATGCTGACGACATTCAGCTCTACGTATCTTCTCCTGATCTCTCTCCCACTCTCCTCTCTCGTGTATCTGACTGCCTCTCTGCCATCTCCTCCTGGATGTCCTCGCGCTTTCTCAAAATTAATATCTCTAAAACTGAACTAATTGTCTTCCCTCCCCCCAGGCTCCCCTCTCACCACAACCTCTCTATCGTGGTTAATAATTCAACCATCTCCTCTGTCACCCAGCTCTGTTGCCTGGGTGTCACCCTTGACTCCTCTCTCTCCTTTGTCCCCCACATCCAATCTCTAGCCCAAACCTGCCGCTTCCAGCTGCGTAACATTGCCCGCATCCGGCCCTTCCTCTCACAAGATGCCACCAAAACCATCATACACGCTCTCATCATCTCCCGCCTCGACTACTGCAACCTTCTCCTTACTGGCCTCACCCTCTCCCACCTTGCCCCCCTTCGCTCTGTTCTCAATCCGGCTGCCCGACTCATCTTTCTCTCACGCCGCTCCTCCTCCGCCTCCCCTCTCTGCCTTGCCTTACACTGGCTCCCCTTCCCCTACAGGATCCTTTTCAAGCTCCTCACCACCACTTACAAAGCCCTCTCCCAGTCTACTGCCCCCTATATCTCCAACCTCCTCACCATTCACACCCCTGCCCGCTCCCTGCGCTCGGCCAATGACCGTCGCCTCTCCTCCACTCTGATCACCTCTTCCCACTCCATAATCCAAGACTTCTCCCGAGCTGCTCCCCTACACTGGAACAACCTCCTCGCTCCATCCGTCTCTCACCCAGTCTGTGCTCCTTCAAACGGGCACTCAAAACTCACCTGTTCCTCAAAGCCTACCAACAATCCACTTAACCCTTACCTTGTTGCACCTTCGCAAACATCCTTCTCTCGTTCTCCCCTCTCTCCACCAGCCCCGCCTTTCTCTCCCTTACTTTAATGGCTCCCTCCTGTGCCTGTTTGTCCACCCTCCCTTAGGATGTGAGCTTGTATGAGCAGGGCCCCTCTCCCCTCCTGTCTCCATACCTGTTCTTCTACTCCATCTTCGCTCATATGTCTGCCCGGAGTTCTGAAGTATTGGCACTTTGTGTTTATTGCTCTGTAATATGTCACCCTGTATGGTCTCCTGTTTGTATTATGTACGGCGCTGCGGAAACTTTGTGGCGCCTAACAAATAAATGATAATAATAATAATAATAGCAATTTGTGCTCTCAACATTTGTGGCACTAGGGAGTAAATATTAAAGTTTGTTAAGAGGGTTACAGAGGAGATTTTCACATACAATGCAGAGTTAAATTATGGCAATGTGAAGTGTGAAGAAGAAAGTGTGAAGCAGAAACATAAATAATCTCAATTTTTCAATGATTTCAAGTGCCACAACTGTCAATGACAACTTGCGTTTCCAGTCTTGTGGTCCAGAACCAAGATAAACACTGTGGGCCTGATTAAGAAACATAAATTTTCGATATATGCACCGTATTTTGCGCAAAATCTCTGTGTGCATGCCCAGAAATGAACTATACACTAGGGAACATAAGTGTACGCAATTCATCTTCAAGTGGAAAAGACCCGTACTACAGCATACCAGTTCTTGGGAGGCATGGGGATGGGCATATGCACATAGTAAATGTACAGTAAGGGCTCTAATGCACCAGCGTTCGAGCTTTGCATACCCTTAATGTACATTGTCCGATTTACGTTTGGGCATCTAAAAAGTATTTGTTTTTCTGTCATATCACTTGCACCAGCTACAGCTTAGGTTTAAGTGCTGAGTGATAGTGATGACAATCGCGTATGTATGCTAGAACATGTGTTTGCAATAAGGAGCAACTGTAAAAATTCATTTTATGTACAGTAGACATTAAATGTGTTTAATGGGAAAAAAAAGTAAAAAAAAAACAACTTTTTTTTAATACTTTGTCATTAATGACTATATTATTAACAAGTGACATTAATTGATTTTTTTTTTCTTGTATGGTTTGCTGGGACTTTATATTCCACAGATGTATTTGACGTATCCAGCAGTGTATTATGTCTGTTAGCACACAGCGTACCTAGACCCGTATTCAAAAACAAATGTTTCTTCAGATCCGCTCCTAGTTGAATAGACATGTATCTGCCCGATTTATGCGCATTTTAAAAAAACAAACCAGAATCTACATTCGATTTGCGTTCCTTAATGAATCAGGAACTGTGTATATGACATCATCAATGGTTCCCTTTACTCAGAGGAGGTCCAGAGTCACACTGATATGTTAACTACTATTCGATCCAATTTACACTTATATTTACCATTAAAAATATTAGCCTTGTTTTTGGCCCTGTAATTACGGTTGTCATCTAGCTGGCATTTACTTGGTTACCCAGTAAAATTGGGAATCAGTGTCAATGTGATTAATAGTGCAGAAATGTTATAGAGGTTATTATGACTCATATTTTCAACAGATGTGGATAACATACTGCATAAAACCTGATCGAAAGTATATCATTTTTATATGTTGGAATATCTATACTCTGGAGAGCTTATATTTTTTTACGCAACTTTCAATAATTGCACTGTCTATAAGACCTACCAAAAATTGTAAAAAAAAATATTTGTATAAATTCTGTTATAAAAAAAAATAAGTTATTCCTGGTGTTAAACCCCCTCCGTAAATGAATGTGTTAAACATTACCACCAGCAGTTTAGTTAGAAGGTAGACATATAAAACATTAGATATGTATATTTATCTAATATATAAACTATAGTAACCTTTCTGGCAGGCAGACAGGTTACGTCAAAGACAAACAGTTGGTAAGTCTGCTGTGCTTGGGCACATATTTAGCATTGTAGCAACCATGATGACAGCGCACCCACCTCCGCCCTCCTCCAGTCACCGAGAGGCTCACTCACTGCTCGGACCATATCTCTCGGAGCCGCCCCCCTCGGCTTCCTATTGGTCCCTAGGATACAATCAGAGCCCGAGTGCCGACCTGTTCCCGGGGCGTGGCTGGGAGTTGAACGCACTGAGGTAACCCCGATCACACCACTCTTCTGCTGAGGCTGTCAGGCTGGGGGTGGGGCTTCCTTTGAATGGAGGCTGGCCGGTCGGGGGTTTAACCTGTCCCGCAGACGATGCAATAGCATCTTGTCATGTAGTTTCGTTTATTTCATTCATTGGTCAGTGCGTTGCTGCCCGAGAATCTTATTCCATTGTAACATTTCAGGTGAGCATGTTATGTCAAATGTCTGTATAACACGATCATCGGGATTATGTGGGATGAATGAATGTGGGTTTGTTGTGTGTCCTGTGCTGACAGCTCAGAGCCTGTGAGTCTTATTTCACCGATTGCCTTGAATGTATGTAATACAATATTCTCTCATTGTAAGAAGAGCCTGTGTACTCGGGACAATACAGGATTTGTGTTCCTCTCTGGAAAGATAGATGTGAAGTATATTTATATGTCGTTGTATATTAGGGGAATGCTAAAAATGGTTGTTAATATAATATTATAAATGAGCACATGGTGAGATGTTTATGTAAAGACTTCCCCATCATCATGTCACACCCCATCACTCAGGTTTCAGTGCTGTGTGAGTCACTGCAACACACTAGAGTATGTTCGTCTAATTAATAACGCTGCATCAATGATGCTTGCAAACATCATGCTGCAAAACTATGCTCCATCTTACAAGGGCAAAAACATAATGCCATCCACTTATCTGCACATGATTTATTCACTGTTTACTTGACATCTGTAAGATGCGGCTTGAAATAATATTTTAGTATCTTGCCAAATTTTGCACAAAGTACTGTTTGACCCAAACATGATGTGCTCAGTGCTCCTACCTGCATTTCCAGGTATCCCCCTCAGTATTGGGCAAGCAAAGATAAGCTATGTTTTAGTACCCTAAATCTGCAGTTTTAGGGGCAGATTAAATGCAGTGCAAGTGTCCTTGCATATCTTTTATGAAAATAATTTATTTGATTTTTAGTTACTTTTATATTTTGAATATTTAAATTGGCAATTTGCAAACTAACAAAAGCAGTTCTGGTTGTTATGACTGTAATTTACAGTAATCTTTAAAAGTGTATCCAGTACATTACATAATAATCTACTGCACAGTACCACCTTTCATGTTCTGTAAATTAAATGCAATGTTCAGTACTTTGATGATGTTTACGTTGCTTAAAGGTGAGTTTAAATGCAATGTAATTACATTGATCATGTCAGTGGTCATGACACTTTGGTTAGTTTGACAAACTAGTCTGCTTAGACCAGTGATGGGTAACAGGTGTCTCTCAGGGCCATCAGCTGTGGCTCCCAGCTCCCTCCTGCTTTATTGTTAGATTTGTTTATTATAACTTGGAACACTTGTTTAAAATGCCTGCTGGTATGTTGTTACAGATAGGTAGGTGTCTCTTTCTTTGATTTAAGATTGTTGGTTTAACTTATTACTGAGGTTAAGGGTAATATGTGGCCCCTTTGAAGGTTAGCAGGCCTCCCAGGATTGTTCTAGGGGAAAAATCTGTGACTGTGGCTTGTGTCATTAGTTGGGATTTATTTCTGACCGGGCCTCTGATTTTTGTAATCTTAATGTATACTTTTTATTCTGTGTAAAATTGGTACCTAGGAGCAGTGCCCAATTTGCCTATTTCTATCCTACATCAAATTTAGTTAGCCCTCTAAAAAAGCAAAATGTGTCTAATAGACTTGTGTAGGTTTATTTTCCCATTGTACAATTTGTCCATATCTTCAACAGCCCCTCCACCTGTTATTTCATTCAGTACTGTAATAACTAAACAACGAATTGGATCTGTACTTGTAATGATCCACACAGGTGTTCTAAAAATGCTTGGTACACATTACGAAAACTTTCGAGCAATTTGTTATCACTAACGATTTTACAAATGTAAGACCGTATCAAAAATCAGTACATTCGCAAAGATATAAATTGGCGCCTGCGCCACTAATTGAAATACATTTCTGCAATAAATTATTTCTACGTGATCCAGCCGCAGGAGGAAACCGGAGCACCCGGAGAAAACTCACACAAACACGGGTAGAGCATAAAAACTACACATAGATAAGGCCCTAGTCGTGAATGTTTTTTTGTAGTTGTATTAATTTGGTCTGGGATCCTGAATGTGTTAAGAGATGCTATAAAATTATTATTTTATTAATGCTGTATTGTCTAGATTTCTAATTTCATGAATAATATTGTTCTCTGATAAAAATAAAGATCATTTGTTATTACTTTGGCACTGTTAGGATGCAATACTCCTCTTGGTATAGAAATGTTAAGTAGATTGGTAAAATTATCTCTTTTATCTTCCATCAGAACTAGAGATGAGCGGGCTCGGATATCTGAAATCCGAGCCCACCCGAACGTTGCCGATCCGAGCCGGATCCGAGACAGATCCGGGTATTCCCGCCAATTGCAAAACTGAAACCGAGGCTCTGAGTCATAATCCCGCTGTCGGATCTCGCGATACTCGTATTCTATAAATTCCCCGCTAGCCGCCGCCATCTTCACTCGGGCATTGATCAGGGTAGAGGGAGGTTGTGTTAGGTGGTCCTCTGTCCTGCTCTATCTCGTGCTGTGCTGTGCTGTTCAGTTCTGTGCTGTGCTGTGTTCTGCTCAGTCCAGTGGTGCTGTGTCCTGTGCTCTGTCCTTCTAAGGGCATTGTTATTTCCCCATTATTCCCAAGTTATGAAAAATTTAAAAAAAAATAAAAAAAAAATAATTATAAAAAAAATATCCAAAAACAATCCTTCAGTATAAGTCCATTGGTACTGCAATATTACAAAGTTCACAGATTCTGCAGTATAAGTCCATTGGTACTGCTATATTACAAAGTTCACTGATTCTGCAGTATAAGTCCATTGGTACTGCTATATTACAAAGTTCACTGATTCTGCAGTATAAGTCCAGTGGTACTGCAATATTACAAAGTTAACTGATTCTGCAGTATAAGTCCAGAGGTACTGCAATATTACAAAGTTCACTGATTCAGCAGTAGAAGTCCAGTGGTACTGCTATATTACAAAGTTCACTGATTCAGCAGTAGAAGTCCATTGGTACTGCTATATTACAAAGTTCACTGATTCTGCAGTATAAGTCCATTGGTACTGCTATATTACAAAGTTCACTGATTGAGCAGTATAATTCCAGTGGTACTGCTATATTACAAAGTTCACTGATTCTGCAGTATAAGTCCAGTGGTACTGCAATGTTACAAAGTTCACTAATTCTGCAGTATAAGTCCAGTGGTACTGCTATATTACAAAGTTCACTGATTCAGCAGTATAAGTCCAGTGGTACTGCTATATTACAAAGTTCACTGATTCTGCAGTATAAGTCAATTGGTACTCTCCTGTGCCGCATATAATTTTTAAAGGCTTTGCCGAGTGTGTGTGGCTTAGGGGTACGCTCTCTTGTGCTACATATAATGCAAAACTAAAATTTGGAGGATAAAGTAGGGAAAGATCATGACCCACTTCCTCCTAATGCTGAAGCTGCTGCCACTAGTCATGACATAGACGATGAAATGCCATCAGCAAGCCTGATGCCCAATCTCCTAGTACAGGGCATGTAAAATCCAAAAAGCCCAAGTTCTCAAAAAGTAGCAAAAAGAGAAACTTAAAATCATCTGAGGAGAAACGTAAAGTTGGCAATATGCCATTTACGACACATAGTGGCAAGGAACGGCTTAGGCCCTGGCCCGTGTTCATGACTAGTGGTCTAGCTTCACCCAAGGATCTAAGCCCTCCTCCCCCCCCCCCCTACAAAAAATTTAAGAGAGTTATGCTGTCAGCAACAACAACAAAACGGCAAAGAACTCTGCCTTCTAAACAGATGACATCACAAATCCCCAAGGCGAGTCCAAGGGTGTTGGTGGTTGTGAAGCCTGACCTTCCCATCACTGTACGGGAAGAGGTGACTCCATCCAGCATTTGCAGCACACCCTCTGCATATGTTGGAAGGATCACCCACAGTGTAGATCCAGATTTGGATAATCAAGGTGTCAATGTTGTACACCGGGAGGAGGCTATTGATGTAGCTGGCGCTGTGGAGGAACTTGATGATGAGGATGGTGATGTGGTTATTGTAAATGAGGCACCAGGGGGGGAAACAGCTGATGTCCATGGGATGAAAAAGCCCATCGTCATGCCTGGTCAGAAGACCAAAAAATGCACCTCTTCGGTCTGGAGTTATATTTATGAATGCTCTGTACCATGGTACCATGGTCGTCTAAAACAAGAGTTATTGACGTGCTATAACTACTGTAGTTTTTATAAATTATAAACACTACACTTGAAAGTTGGAGGAGGTATTGTGGCCCCGGTACCAAATTGGGTACCAGGGCCACTCCACTATGCAGTCCAGATAGAGGCGTATCAGATATTAAACAACGTTGACTGTTGCTGCCAAATCATAAATTAATGAAAATGACCTGTCATCGTCAAAAACAAGAGGTATTGACACGCTCGAACTACACCCTGTATATGCTGCAGAAGATGTAGGAGCAGGAAGCTGTGCAGTGGAATTCAGACCATTTGAAGGCGGAGGTATTGTGGCCCCGGTACCAAATTGTGTACCGGGACCACTGCACTATGCAGTCCAGAAAGCTACCTCGGTGAAACGTTTTGGACTAAAAACAATATTGTGAGGTGTTCAGAATAGACTGGGAATTAGTGGAAATGATTGCTAATGAATGTTATTGAGGTTAATAATAGCGTAGGAGTGAAAATAAACCCCAAAAACTTTATTTTAACACTTTTTATGTTTTTTTCAAAATAAATCCGAATCCAAAACCTTAAATCCAAACCAAAACCTTTCGTCAGGTGTTTTGCGAAACAAATCCGAACCCAAAACCTCAAGCAAATCCGAATCCAAAACACGAGACACCAAAAGTGGCCAGTGCACATCCCTAATCAGAACATGCAACTTATTTCAGTCCTGCAATAACATGCAGACTCCATGCACTTTCTGTAATAAAATAGAACATGTCCACATAAATAGATGCATGAAGTTACACTACATTTTCTTCTTTTGTAATCGACCCTTAGTTACTGTATATTTTGCATTGACTGTAGGGATCAATGATCTTTATTTCACTAGCCAATAAAGGTTCACTGTCTGTATGTGATGAGGGAATGAAGGATGCTGGTTTCTCGAATTAGAAAAATACACTAATACTACTAAGAGCCATGGTTTTTCTTTAACTTGTTTCTCTGTTGTTTGTCTGTCTGTTTCTTTCCCACGTTCTAATATTATTACCTCTTGCAATATAGCTTTGCTATACTTGTATGTACTTATAATATTATTATTATTATTATTATTACTGTAATTGCTATCCACAATTTTGCATATATCTCAATCACATTCCATAGCACTTTTTAATTAGGAACGCTCATACTATTAAAACGAGACTCGGTATTAACAGACCAAGAGGAAAGAGGGTCATGCTCAAACACTTGCAGTCTATAGGGCAATAGGAGTCTGATACATAAGGTTAAGTGCCATGTCAAGAAACCGAGTGCTACTGGACTGAGAACTTTTTATTCATCACCCGTTTCTCACGGTTTAATGTACTTTTAAATCCTTGGCCCAGTCTATGTATAATACACCAGAGCAATTGGTGTATTATTATTTCATATTATTAGTTACATTTTGCCCTTGCTATTACCTGCAATTTTGTATGTATTAGAAATGTTGTGTGAAAATAACAGGACAGCAGAAGTCATTTTGATTGTGTTAGCTAAGGTAATTACTATTTGTCTCAATTGCCCATTGTCATGAGGTGTGGTGTAGACCTGGTTTGTAATCAGAACAATGTCTGAGTAACTTGACATAGCTATTGGCAGCCCATGTTAATTAGCTAGGTCAACGGGTAATCTGAGAAGTAATTAGGTTAGAACTTCTAGATGATATGCAATGTGCCTCCACAGTAATATACTGCCTGAAATAGCATTGGGAAATGTATTAATATGTATCAATATAAATGTTGCTGTATCAAAATGTATCACAGACTCAGATTGTGTAATGTGGCAAATACAATGTGTCAAATGTCTTGTTGTTTTCACGCAAATGTGAAGTGTCATTCCTTGATGTTATATTGTAACCCTTTGTTTAGTTAGTGTATCCAGCCAAATAGCTCATTGAGTCAAGCCATTCCATTGTATAATCAAGGTAACAGAGACTGTATGTCTAACAGTTAAAGTGTCCACTGATAGACCCCTGCTGTAAGGAGGAGGAGTGAGACATTTGACCTTTCTCGCTGTGTATACAGCCAAGAATATAGAGAGAGAGCAGAATGCCAAGAGAGGTATTCTAGTTTGGAGGTTCCTTGGTGTACAAGACATCAGCCAAAAAAGGACTCTGGGCCAGGCATCGTGGTGACGCTGGAGGAAACCCTACCAGGACAGGGTCTGTGCGAGCCAGTAACCCAGGCTGGGTGACACCATAACTGTCTAGCTAATTGGTAGTGGTAATATTGCGAGAGGATAAGACTCTGAAAGAGACTATTACTTTGGAGTGCTGACTGCAAGAGACTGCTGGAGGATATATGCTACCATTTATCCTATAACTTGTGAACATCTTGTGGTGTTGTGCTGTTGTAATAAGCCTTATTTTGGATATATTCTGGTCTACCCGAGTGAGTTGAATCCCACAGAGGGTAATTGCCATCCCAGCTAAGGTTGGTATCCTCACTTGCCGAATATTGGTCCAGCCAGATTATAGTGGGAAAATTGCATAGTGGGGCTATGTGATCCAGTCACACATCTATGTCTGTCTGGCAGTCATACTGTTGTTTGAGCATAGAAAAGAACACGTAAGTTTTTTTGTGAATTGTTTAGCAGCCTAAAAAAAAAAAGTCCTGCAACGGGATTAGGAGCAGGTGATGCATATATATATGAGAGATGCAGATCTTGCGCAGAACAGAGGGGTTGAGTTTGTAGATATTTAGAAACAAGTGAAGACATATGTTGTAGCAGTGCTTGTATGTTAGTAGAAGTATATTATATTGGATTTGGTAAAATACAGGCAAACACTGTAGGGAATGATTGAGAGAACATCAATAGAAGAACATTTTACGAGCTTTATTAGCCTAGCATTCAGAATAGATTGTAGGGACGAAGTCCAATTGACAAAAAACAACTAAGGTAGGGATTGCAATAGTCGATGCTGGAGACTACGAATACATGAATTAATGTTTTTGCAGTGTCTTATGTGAGATACGTGTGCATTCTGGAAATGTTTCTTGAATGTATGTAACTGGATTTAAATATAGTGTGGATGTGAGGAACAAAGGACAGTTCTGAGTCAAAGATAGCACCTAGGTAAAAAGATCGATGGGTGGGGTTTATAGACAGGTTTAAACATAGTTTAGTGTTGGTTAGCTTTCATAACAATGTTATTAAGCGATAAAAGTTGATTTAAGAGAATAAAAGCTACATTTTAGCACATTTTCACTTTTCTTGCTTTCTGCATTATGAAATTATAAATCTTTGTCTAATTAATATTACATGTTTTTTTGAAGCCATCCTGGAAGAAGAAATGGAAGAATCTCTGCCTAACTTAAAGATGCTAGACTTGAATCATTCTCACTTCATCATTGGTTCTGTATCAGAGGACAACTCTGAGGATGAATTTAGCTCGTTGGTGAAAGTGGACCTTGTAGAAGATAAAGAAAGGTCATCATCTCCAGCTTCTATATCCTCGGACACCGTATCTGATATGGCACTATCAAACTATCAAGAGAACCTCGCATTGCAAATGAGGTAGGTTTTTCACAACCAAGGACAAGAAAATCATTTTTCATACTGAATACTTCTTCTATGAAACAATTTTAAGTGTGTTGTACAATTTATTTATTTTTTACGCATTCTTTATTTGTTGCATAATAATGAACAGTAGTCAATAATAACAGTTCCAGAGAAGCAGCAAGCAAGTCGGCTACATACAAATCTTTTTCTTGTACAGAAGAAACATATACCATAACTGGGGGGAAAAAGAGGGAGGGGGACAATAGGAGCGATATTTGGGTGCAAATTAAGGTGCCAAAAAAATAAAACAAAAACCACAGTATGCAATAGGAAACCACTCAAGGATAACTCAGTATAGTGCCATCTCTGTGTAAATGTTACTGTGGTGTGAGAGAGGATATTGCTCTTATGCGGTAGACAGTAATCTCTTGAAATTCCAGCCAACTGTACCAAGTGGCTGTAAACTCAGAGTTCCGATTACTGCCCGATGGGGTCAGATCCTCCATGGACATATAAAAGTCTGTGTTTTAACCACTCAGACATAGTAGGAGGTGAGGGAGATTTCCAACGGACCGGGATCAGAGACTTCGCTGCATTGCTCAGTTGTTTAAGGAGTGATTAAGGAGAGGAAATGGGAATGCTTGACAACGACAGGAGCCAGAAACCAGGGTCAGTTCTCAGACCTGCACCCATGATCAATTTAAAGAAGTCTATTATTTTGTTCCAATAAAGAGAGTTCTTAGGGCAGAACCACCAAATGTGGATTTGGGAGACTAAATAAGAGTTACATCTCCAACAAAGAGGGGATACTGATGGCGAAAATGTATTTAATAATTCGGGACACCTGTACCATCGTGTTAAAATATTGTATTGGGTTTTGTGAACAGGCATGAGTAGCCACTAGATTGGCCCAATAAACTCTTATAGATATCTCTCCTAATGAGTAGTTAGTGGATTGTTGAAATAGTATGTTTGAGCGTGCTTTGGAGGGTACACAGAGTCTCAAAAGGCGTTAGTGGGTGTTGTACAATTTTATTATTTCCACATTCTACTTTATTTTAGAAGCTTGACATACATGTTATTATATTATTTTTTTATTATAGTGCCCTTTTGTAAACATAATTAACTAATTTTGCGCTGGCACTAATCCAAAGTGTTGTTTCTTCATGCGATGATCCACATCTTTGTGGAGTTCCTTGCTTTAAATGGATTAATGTTTGCAAGGACTAATTACATCTAGTGAAGGGCAGCTGTTTGTTAAAAAAGAAAGCCCCCCAAAACTAATGAGATTTACAAAACTATACCTTGTTGGCAAGATTCAGAAGCAGAGTGGCATTGGATTGTGATAACGCGATCTGGTGATTGGTTTGAATATTTATTTTTTTTTTGATTAAACTCCATCCAAAGCTATTATTTTTGTTTTTATTTTTAAGAGGAGTTATCCTTTAGATCCTAGACACTAAGAATGTTGGTTATCTTTTATTTAAGAATGATAAGAATGTTTGCTGCATATGCATACGGGTCTCAGAGCCCATAAGGAACTTTATTTCTAAAATCAATAAATTCAGGACTAGTTCTAATTATACTTGTATTACTTAGTTTCATTAAAATGGTTAACAGGCACAAAAAAATGAACAAACTTATTTTTCTTCCTTTTATTGACTGACTATGAGGAATGAAAACTTAGAGGCTTAATATGTTTATTCTATAGTTGTTTTCATTTTATCTTTCCTGGAGACTTTGACTGAATTTAGAATCAAAATATCCCAGTTGAGAGTCACAGAGGACAATTTACATTTCATTATTTGTATGATTCCGGTGCTAAGCAAGGTTCTACACTTTTGCTTCTTTATAGGCCAAGCATGTCTGGGTTGCATCTGGTCAAACAAGGCCGGGAACGGAAAAAAATAGACTTGCAGAGAGATTTTACTGTGGCCTCTCCAGCAGAATTTGTCACTCGTTTTGGAGGGAATAAAGTTATTGAAAAGGTATATTTTACTTATCATTATTAACCTGAGAGAAATGCTACATTCTGATGAAACAATATATACTGTTAACCAATGAACAAACAAGCAAAATTTTGCCTTTTTTTTTTTTTTAATTTAATGTTGTTGCATTTTGCTACAAAGCTATACTCCTAGTACTAAACTAATGCATTAAAAGTGGATGTAGGGTCTGTTTGTTATTTTTGAGTGTTACATTAAAGAGAACGGGAGGTTGTAGTGCTTTTTTTCCCACTTGATAGTTTAATTCTTTTGCACATATATGTGCGCTTCCTATCTTGAAATTTGCATTCCTCGTATTTACTCTGAGTTACTTATTCCATCTGTGGAGGCCAGACATCTGAGTTACATCTGTTGGCAGTATGGTGTTTAGTTATTTATTTTTCTATTTTTTATTCTTGTTTCCATATTTTTGTATGTTTAATTTCTTTACTGTACAATAGGTACTTATTGCTAATAATGGTATAGCGGCAGTCAAATGCATGCGCTCAATCAGACGATGGTCCTATGAGATGTTTCGAAATGAGAGAGCTATCCGTTTTGTTGTCATGGTAACCCCTGAGGACCTCAAAGCAAATGCAGGTTAGTAATATATACTTGTTTGCTAAAATAAAAACAGGTTTATGTTTAAGAAACACTGTTCGCTTTAAAACAATACTTAAGGATGTTTTTAAATGACCTGAACTTGCAATCACCTTATTACTCTCCACAAAGTTGCATTGCAGCTTATTTGCCTACAGTGGTAGATATGGTGAAATGTCTAAAAATGCATCATTTCTAAAATAAGCAGATTGCAGGAAAATAAATTTTATTATACAGAGTATTAATTTTTGCAGACCGATCCACATTAATAATTCTTTTTCTATTTCATCCATGCTGGCAGACACTGCAATCATGGGGATATAGAGGCAACATTGGAGCTGGGCACTTAGGAGTTAACTAGTCAAAAGGGAGTGATCCTCTGAAGGACACACGTTTTATCTAAGTGCCTTTGAGGCTGGGCGCTTTTTTATTGGGCTGATCATGGCAACAAAATATTTCACTTTATTTCTTTATAGTTTTATTTAGCTTTTCCGCAGCTGCAGTGGTGCAGGTCTCCCGTTCGGGAGTAAGCATTGTGTGTTTACTGAGGCATCTGTCCAGTGCTTCTTCCCTGTCAGGAAAAGTTTCCTGAGGAGTCCCCAGTTCACTGCAGTGCAGCAGGGACTCTGTGGCAAATACAACGCTGATGGGGCGCATCCAATTCAAATACAGGGTTTCACTCCGAAGCTTCCTACCCTTTAATGGGACAAGTGGCGGCCTCTATGGGCACCACCGGTTCTGGTCTCATTACTGGTGGATGTGCATGGACCTGGGGAAAGTCAGGCAGCAACCCTTTCAAAGGTAGATTTGACGCAAGGGACAGCGAGGTATCCCTCCCTGTATGCTTATTGATTCATTTTTTGTTTTAAGATTATGAGAGTGAGTTTACTCTGCCTTTTTTCCCCAATGTTTTTGCTTTGTTAGGTAAAACTGAAGTATATTTGTGGGGGAATGTAGAGGGGAGGAGCTTTACCTTTTTATTGGCTAACTCCTTAGTGCCGAGTTCCAATGTTGCCTATATATATATATATATATATCCTCATAGTTGTAGTATCCTCCAGATGGAATCCGAGAAATGGATTTAACGTAAATACAAAAATCTGACCATACATGTCACCTGTTATATTCAGAGTGTAATGATAATAATATTATTATTTATATAGTGCCACGATGTTACCCAACGTTGTACAGAGAATACTTGTCATTCACATAAGTCCTTGCCTCTTCGGAACTTACAGTCAAAGTTTCCTAACACACACTAGGGCCCGTTCGTCAGCTAGTTAACATACCAGTATGATTTTGTAGTTAGGGAGGAAACCGGAGCACCCAGAGGGAACCCACACAAACACATAGTCTCTACATAGATAGGGCCCTGGTGGGGATCAAGCTCCTTACACTAGTGTTGTGAGGCAGCTAACGACCGTGTCAGCGAGTGTAGCTATAATTCAGAACTTTTAGTATATACTGATGCATACATACAGTGAGGGATGCACAAATGCAATGCAGACATAGATATGCATACTACAGATTACAAAATGCATAGAGGCAAATGTTAGATACAATAGCAATAAAGCATTATAATAATGTCTACTAATTGCATTTCATGAATACAAATATGGAGATAGATATAATTATCGAATAATTTCTATGTGTATGTATATATATATATATATATATATATTTATTTATTTAGTAAACTTCCCATGTGGAGTTCAGATTTCCTTTAAGTCATACATTGTAAACCCACTGTTGATCATTGGTAATCTATGACCCTGGTTTACAGAGTATATCAAGATGGCTGATCACTATGTCCCTGTACCTGGAGGACCAAACAACAACAATTATGCAAATGTAGAACTTATTCTTGATATTGCTAAGCGGATCCCAGTACAGGTAAGATGGCCATGTCGCTTTTTCCACTTTTCTAAACTATACAATATTTGAATAAATTATTTCATTTTTGGACACTATTTCTTTATAGAAAAAATTCTTGTATGTAGTTCTGAACAGGGTAAGGAACTTTGGTAATTAACTTTTCAGTGCTTTCTCTGCTTTGTATATTAAGCTGCTGGCATTCGAGAAGACAGTGATCGACAGCTAAAAAAAGTATTTGTTTGGGTCTGTCAAAACACTTTAATGAGCGTTTCATAAATGCCCAAAGAGGTTCACTTCACAGTTCGGTCAATCAGCTTTCCTTAATATTAAAGGCCATTGAGACTTTTTTAATAAGCTCCATAATCAGGGCTGGTGTTTTGGAGATGCAAGCAGGGCCTAAAACTTCCGGTGGAAACAAAACTCTTGCAGTATTACAGCAATCGGGTCAGTGATGCTATAAAAACTCCCTCCCCATTAAGGTTGTGTGCAGTTGATCTGTTGGATACACAGCCATCAAGAATTAAGGTCTGCTTTGATTAGAAGCCTTCAGATTGGGGTCTGCATTATATAGCCTTGGGAGTCTGATTAGACATTTGTGGATACAAGAGCAAAATTTTTTAACCGCCCCATGTACAAGTAGACCATTTTTTACCTCCTCCATCTTACTGAAGTTCCCTTTACTGATCAGATACTGGCTGCAGTTGTAGTAACCAATAAGCTTACACTGTTAAGCAGTCACATGCTGATCACTAGAGGAAGGGTTAGTAAACTGGAGGAGGTGAGAAATTGTTTGCATTCCCACTGCTGCTACACTGCTCTATGACAATAGTTGTCTTACCCCCAACTACTAGTCCTGGTGCAGATCCAGCAACCGTGTTAGTTTTTCCCCAGTATAGCATCCATTATATTGCGTTGTATATTGTAACTGGAGAAGATTGCTTTCATGTTGTAAAATAAACTAGAAAACTTACTTTTACCATCTGATCTGATATCTTATCTTATTTAAGCATCACCACTCTAAAACCTTAATAAAGATTATCTTTGCATCACATGCAATTTGAATGCAGCACACAAACACATGCATTATATATACATGTATAAACTATAAATACTTCTATCTCTGCAGGGAATCTGGGTAAGAGGCACTAGTGAAAACTGAGAAGAGCTTGTAGAACGTTCTATTTGCTGTTTTGTATTATTGGCCATTATATATTTTTTATATTTATCAGGCAACATTAGAGACATGGCCCATAGCCTAGCTCTTGTTCATTGCACTACAGGCAGCATGGCTACAAATATATTTATTAATTGATGTTTTTTACTTTTAATAGGCTGTGTGGGCTGGATGGGGTCATGCATCAGAGAATCCCAAACTGCCTGAACTTCTGCACAAAAATGGCATTGCCTTTATGGGTAAGGATTAATAAACCTGTTTAGAGGAGAGTAAGTAAATCCAGTTAGTATACACATACAATCCTAAATACTACTGTAGCTAACTCTAGCAAACCCTGCAAATACATTTAACATCTCCACTTGCATTTGTTACAGATCAGTCAAACTACAGCATAGTTCCTGGCTCACACGCACGTACTGGAACGTGCGTGCTGATTGCAACAGAATTATAAAGCTGTGTTTGTTTACCAATCATTCTTTATTGTTATATGCTATTAACTGCAAAAAGAAAAATATATTTTCCAGTCTGTCAATTTCTTCTTAGGGCCAGATTCAAATAAATGCTAAGTCCCTCCGCTGGATGTTCCGGGTTAAATCTGCTTAATTTTGCATGTATCTCTTAGATATGCCGTAATTGCCAATAGGCTTTAGCCCCATGAAATCAGCCTTTTAAAGACAAACTAAACCTAAACTGTACATCGCATTTTTTGACAGAACAAATGTTAACCGTATCAAATATATGTAAGAGTTACACAAAAAGTGGCAATACTAACAACGTTTCGGCTAAACTTGTAAACCGAAGCCCCTCGCCTTTTTTTTTTTTTTTTCCTTCTTTACCCCGCACACTGAAGGAGTCTTTCAGAGCATTACTTGGCTGATTTCAGAGGCACTAACTAGGTTGTTGGCAAGATTAGATACAATGTCAAATATGTTTGCTTATAATTTAAAAATGACTTACTGATACAAGAATTCAAAGAAATTTTTCAATTTAAAATAAGTAATTGGGGAAAAAACCTAAACATCATAATATGTGAGGAATATATAGTATAGTGATGATGTAATTTTTAAGATTGACCTGCAAGATTGACCTAACATGCTGATGAAAAGGTAAATGGATACCACTTGTATAGAAGGAAGTAAGTTTTTTACTTCTACAGTTGTGGATATAAATATTGGAAACCATGTACTGGTCCCCACAATTATTTCTTTAATATACACAGCCTTTGTTTGTTTTCTCTCTTTAATACTGTATATCCTTTTAAAGCAGAAAATGAAGAGAAAATACATTGCCAAAATGATTGACATTCAACTTTATATTTGGTAGCACAGCCTTTGGTCATAATAATTGCAATCAACTGCTTCCGATAGCCATGAATGAACCTTCTGCACCATCGTGTGCAAACTGCTCCAGCTCTCCCAGATTTAACGGGTGCCTTATCACAGCTGCTGTTTTCAGATCTCCCCACAGGTGTTCTATGGGATTTAGGCCTGGACTCACTGTTGGACACTTCAGGACAGTCCAGTGTCTTAACTTGATCCTTCCTGGGTGTTTTTTTGAGTGTTTTTGGGATCATGGTTCTGCTGGAAGATCCATGACCTTTAATGTAGACCCATCTTTCTGACACCAGGTTCAACATTGCACTCCAAAATGGCCTGGTAATCTCCAGATTTCTTGGTGCCATGCATATGTTCAAAGTACACAGTGCCAGATGCAGTACACTAACGTCAAATCATCACTAAACCTCCTGCATGTTTTACTATAGGGAAGGTGTTCTTTTTACTGGACTTTCTGTAAATAGAGGGATGATGGGCTTTAACAACAAGCTCTAATTTGGTCTTGTGTCCATAAGACATTTTACCGGACGGAATTTGGCTTGTTCAGTTGTGGTTTGGCAAACTCCAGTTGGGCTCTCTTATTTCTCTATCTCAGTAGTAGGGCCCTCCTGCTTTACAACTCATTGTCATTGAGGTGGCCATTGATTGTGCAAGTTGAAACTGTTTTAGCTTGTGTCTGAAGGTCAGCTTAAATCTGTTTGGCACGTTATTGAGGTGCTTTCTCCAACAGTCTAACAAACCTGCACTGCAATCAAGTTTTCTCTCTCAGGGATGTTGGATACTGTGCCTTAAACTTCCTAATAACATTATATGCAGTGAAAATGGAATCATCAGGGTTTCTGGAGATTTATTTGTAACCTTGTGATTGCCCAATGCTGTTCTACAACCTTCGGTCTGACCTCCTCAGACAATTATCAGTCTTTCTTCTGTTTCGCAATGCTTACTGCAGTACACATAATGAAATACAAATGGAGAATGCATCATTTTCTCTTTCTTTACTGAATGGTGAGTTCAGTCCAAAATGAAGGAGAATCACCTGCTTGAAATCTAAATGTTTCTAAATACTTCTAAAAGGTGCCAATAACTTTGTCTGGCTCACTTAAGGATTTTGGTGGCGAATAATGTCTAAGGATTAGGGATTCTCCAATATAGTCAAATTACAGGAATGCTGCAAAGTTCATACTAGAGTCCTTTTTTTTCCCATCCAAAATCTCTAACTATCTGTTCTTATTTTTCCCATAATCTTAATACCAGATGAACCCAATTTTAACAGTGGAAGTGAGAATATGCTCCTGTAATGATTTTTACCCTCTTTGGTGACTAAAGGCAAGGATGGGTGAAATTTATGGGTTTACCAAACTTCTGGTCACATAGGTGACCCAGTTTTTTTTATTCCAAAAATTATGGGAACCCTACTTCTGCACAAAATATGTGTATATAAAGATTTAATCAAAGGTAAAGAACAGTCTAAACATTGTGTCTTGTTGTGTGACAATACTGATGTAAATTGGGAGAAGAAATTTGTGCCTTCTGTGAATACACCAAAACCATAGTCATGGAAAAATATGTAGTCAATAAATGTAGTATATGGGAACAAGTAAGGCAGTTACCCTTCCTAACTGCTGTCAAAGTGTGGGGACTTTTATACTGTAAGTGTTATTGGGGTCCCACCTTTGTCATTTTGTCCATTCTGTTTAGAGTGAGGATCAGGAACAATGCCGTTTATAAAAACTATGTAATTGCATTCTTTCCTCAATCTTTCTACAGGTCCACCTAGTCAAGCAATGTGGGCATTAGGAGATAAAATCGCATCCTCAATTGTTGCCCAAACAGCTGGAATCCCAACTCTCCCTTGGAGTGGCAGTGGTGAGAAACTGTGTTCATTCTATTCAATGCAGTGGTCTTCACACCTGTTCTTCACCATATTTTAACTGAACCAGTAACATCTATAATATTTATTTGAAATTCTCTTTTTTGGTTTTAAGGAAGAGATAAAAACAACAATAAGAACATTGAATATATAAACGATTCCATAAATTAAGGCATCATAACATCAGCTTAACTTATCACAATAAAAATTGGTTAGATATAGTCGTAAAAACATGCATCCTATGTGGATAACGATGAACAATAATGATATTATAGAGGAATGTATAGGAATCAAGAGCATCCATAAATGAGCAAAAAAAAATCCAATGGGGTAATAGGGGATAAGGGGATATTAACAGGGGATAGTGAAGGAATGGTAGATGATTATGCGAGGGTAGCATCAGGTTATATCAATGAGGGTGAGACCCCCAGTTAAAGGACAAATACATATACGGCGAGTGGGGGGGTGAGGGTGGAGGATCTCCACAACAGGGAAAACAATCATGTTTACTAAAGATCAGAAATCGCCTGTGGTCAACAATCGAAAGGGCAGGACTTGTGTAGTCTCGGCTCAACTGCCCAAGAAGATACCACGTGGTAAATTCAAACCGTTTCAAAATATTCTGTTGAACAGGGGTTGTTAATGATTAAATGTATAATCCCCACTTTTTATTGAACCATATCCTTCCTTTTTTAATATCAGGGAGTGTATAATAATTTATAAGGGATGAGGTGTGTTTTTTTTGTTTGTTTGTTTGCTGATTGTTGCCACTTTAGTGGTTTGATGTCATTGGTGCACAGTTCTGGTTTAGTACATTGATGCTGATGGTATGGGAATTGGCATATGGTCGTCTATACCGCTTTTGGGCCAAAAAAATTGTCCTGTCCAGTTATTTTTGTTACGACGAATGGCTACATGAATTTTTAGAACAGGTGGAAATAGGTCTTCCCCTATAGCAGCGGCCCTTCCCTTTGAGCTAGTCGGGCTTACAGGTACTCTGATGCCCCCAGGTCTTAGCTTTTGCAAAGTAAAGGTTTATGTGCAGACACTATAGTGCAGATGTAGAAGGATTAACCAGACTACAGGAGACCATAACCAGGAACAGTCCAAGGGTCGTGGGTCTGTAGCAAACAGGATAATGAGGGCTAAGCCAAAGGTCAGGCCAAGTTGCAAGCAAGTAGAATCTAAAAGACAGGCAGGGGTCAGGGGCAGTCAGCAAACAAGCAGGGTCCAGTACAAGCAAAAGGTCACTAGAAAAGATCAGTCAGAATTCAGGCAGGATATCCACAGGAAACCTGGTCAGTAAATGGAGGGAGGCTATAACCGGCAGGGAGGCTAAGCCCTCCCTGGCTTAAACAGTGGAACCAACCAATGAAACATCGGGGCAACAGCCCTGTCAATCAGCCACAGAAGGCTGTAATTAATGAAGGCGACCTATTGCACACGCGCCCGTTTGTCAGATTTGCCGGGACGGGGCAGTTAACCACGGAAGGGATGGAAAAGACATTGTGGCTGTCAGGGCAACAGCCAAGGACGCACCCCAAGGCAATAGATGAGCCGCTGCAGCATGTCTCTTTTTTTGGGTCTGGTTGTGGTTAAGGGACTGTTTATTTGGGCCACATATTGTTCAGTACACAGTCAGCACAAAAAGCAGTAGTATAAAATTCTATCATTAAAGTACGACTGAGATTTTTTTTTTGCTGCACTTTTTTAATTTTTAACCCGCTTTTGGGTTTCAACTTAAAAACTGTTAAAAAAATTATAAGTTTAAATATACACACAAAAAGTGTTTTAATGATTTTTAGGACACACTTTGCAAAATACTCACATGAACTGAAGATTATTACTAAGAAAACATCCCCACTTATTTAAAACCCCTTTCTGCTCTAGGTCTAAAAGTGGATTGGCAGGAGAGTGATCTAAAAAAGCGCACTTTAAATGTACCTCAGGAGGTTTATATGAAGGGCTATGTAAAAGATGTGGATGATGGATTGAAGGTAGGTTAATTGCTAATGCATGCATCTGTAGTTAATTTTCAGTAGATAATGCCATATCAGAAAGATGGCTTGGTCAATATAGATTTTTATATGAGTCTTTTTCATTTTTGCACAATATTTTATATGTAATGTATAAAACCCATACTCCAAAGTTTTTAAAAAAATAATCCTATTTGAGGGTATTATGGCTGTTTTATAACCTAACAAACCCTACAAGAATAACATTTTATTAAAGCCTAAAATATAAACATTTTTGCATGATGCCAAAGTAAAAATGTTCTTTATGACGTCTTGAGATGGCTGACAGAAAATTACACTGTAGCTATATGATCAGGAGGTCCAGTAGATCATTTGACAGGAAGATCTGAGCCGTCACCAGCGTCAAATCATCCATTGCGCAGCCTAGGCTCCCGCCTAGGGCTCAGTGAACACTAAGGATACCAGATTAATGTAGCCTTTTTTTATGTGTGGTTGGCTTTTATGGCCTCTTGGAGTCTTATCTCTTATTCTGGCTCAGGCCTTCATCCCCTATTTTGGTCCTCACTCAAAGCATTTTACCCAGGTAGAGGGAGGATGTTTGTATTTTTTTTCCTCTGGCTGTGAAAACATTTGCTGTCTTAGCATGGTAATGGATTTGATTTTGATATGCACAGTTCTACCATAGGGGCATGGATTTATAGCATACAGCTCATAATATTTACAGAAGATATTGGTCAAAGCATTGGTCTCCTATGACGCAGCTCCTGAGTACTTACTCAAACTAAACTGTATTTTATTCATGTCACATGTATTAACTCATAATGCCACTTTAATAAATTTATTAAAGTTATTCATTCTAATAAGGCATTTCATCAGTATTGGGGTTTTTTTTGCATGAAGAAAACACTGTACTACCTCACCGTAATGAGGATACAAATTGGACATCAGCATTAAAAGTTGCCTGAATTTGTTAGTTTGTTTTTCTTCAACTAATGTGCATGTCTTTGTTGAAGGCTGCAGAGCATGTGGGATATCCTGTAATGATAAAGGCATCTGAAGGAGGAGGAGGGAAAGGTATTCGGAAGGTGAACAACGCAGAAGATTTTCCCAACCTTTTTCGCCAAGTAAGCCTTAATTCTTGAATATGTGTAAGTGTGGGCATCATGTATTCACAGCTGTCCCATAATTTGTAAATGAGAGAAGGGACGCCCCTGTGACCTGAAATTTGGTCGTCATTACCTGCTTCCTTCTGGGGGCCGCATAAAGTAAAACCTTTATAGGAACCTGTGCTGTGGGGAGAAAGGCAATGTGAGAGAAAGATTTCTCTTACAAAAACTGTTTATCAGTACCATTTTTTCTATTTATTTATTTTTGTAAGGTTTATAAGCACTTTACTCTTTTGTGCATAAAATAAGATAATTAACATAAATTGTCTAATTTGAGTCTGAGGTTGCAGGATTATCCATGACTCCCAGCAGGCACCGTAGGGGGGAGCTAGGGGTAGATTTCCTCAGCAACATCATCCACTTTGCCTAGTACTTGTGTCTAGAATGAATGGACCTTGTGACATGTATCCATGGTAAGTGAATAAAAGAATCTTGAAATCTTTTGAATCCTTACTAAACCACATGCTTGTTTGTAGAGGGGAGACATAGGCTCTATGTAGTAATAACATTTGATTCAAAGTGCTCCTATGGTTAATTTAAACAGTGGAGGGAACTGCCAGCATATATACACTGGGCGAAATGGGCTATTATAAGTTGGTATGCCATACAGTCACTTCTACTGCTTTTTGAAAATATATATATTACTGTGCAAAAGTTTTAGACAGGTGTGAAAAAAATTCTGCAAGGTAAGAATGGTTTCAAAAATAGAAGTAATAATGGTTTATTTTATCCTTTAACAAAATGATAGGAATAAAGAGAAGTCTGGATCAAATCAATATTTGGTGTGACCACCCTTTGCCTTCAAAACAGCATCAATTCTTCTAGGTACACTTGCACACAGTTTTTTTGAAGGAACTATGCAGTTAGGTTGTTCCAAACATCTTGAACAGCTATCCACAGATCTGTGGATGTAGGCTTGCACAAATCCTTCTCTTTCTTCATGTACTCCCAGACAGACTTGATGATGTTGAGATCAAGGCTCTGAGGGGGCTATATTATCATTTCCAGGTTTCCTTGTTGTTCTTTACGCTGAAAATATTTCTTAATGACCTCTCCACCTCCATTTACTTAAATACAGCCTCTGACTTGCAAGGAGCCTCTCATGCTTCACTGTTGCCTGCAGACACTCACTATTGTACCTCTCCCACAGAGCCCTGATTGCAAGATCATTGAGTCTGTCTGGGATTACATGAAGAGACAGAAGGATTTGTGCAAGCCTACAGCCACAGAAGATCTGTGATTAGTTCTCCAAGATGTTTGGAACAGCCTCCCTACCGAGCTCCTTCAAAAACTGTGTGCACGTTTACCTAGAAGAATTGATGCATTGATGCTGTTTTGAAGGCAAAGGGTGGTCACATCAAATATTGATTTGATTTAGATTTCTCTTCTGTTCATGCACTTTTCACTTTGTTAATTGATAAAAAATCATTATGCCTCATAGTTGTGCCCCCAGTTCAACTTCAAACATATGTGCTAGCTGCTTTCTTGTGTGCTACTGACCTCTAGTCAGCATAAGTATTTCGTCTCACAACGGAACCTGGGGGTAAACGATTTGCTAAAGCCACTGAAGATGGCCGAAACAGAGCTGCTGTGGAACTTCGGCGTGCCAGATAAAACTGGTTGTTTTCACTTAAGCAGCGGATATTCATGTGAGGTCAGAGTGTACTTTAGACAAAATGGGGCCCTGGACAAAAATCACAGCAAATGCTGAACCAGAAGCTCATTTGCATGTCCCAACTATCCACCACATTGCACTTGCAAAAGTCCTGGTCAAATTATACAGAAACCATTGCATAAATCACCCACTTTTTTGTTTTGTTTCTGTTTTGTTTCTTTACTCTCTATGTACCTGCGCATGCACACAGTTTGAGATAAGATGCAATGCTGCATTAAAGGAGTGCTATTGATTAAATCTGCAAGTCTCCTTCAGTGCCTCATGGAACCTGCCTTGTATTAAAGTAATTCTATCGCTTACCAATGGAACATTGTCCAATGCGATTGTTGTGGTTCCAAAGCACAAAGATATTTAATTGCAAAATATAGCATGATTTACAGCAAGCCATTATTACGCATTAAAGATGTTACAATAAAGCAGGAAAGTATAAAAACACCCAATACATTACATTTTCCTTATAGTGCTTCACCTAGGCTCATGGGATACAGTCATGGTCACATGTAGTCAGGATCAGAGAGACCGAACAATGGGCCAGCATGCTTATATGTAGCTTCAGGATAGAAAAAATACTGATGATGTCACTATGTATATAGATAACACTTAGTGAGGTCTTCATTGGTTCAGGGTTAATGATATTCCAGTTGCCTGCTGGCCATAGGTCAGTTCATTTGATCCTTTCAAAGGGTGAGGGGCAACTTCCCCCAACTGTTGTCTACGTTTTCGCTCTGTGTGTGGGTCAGTTTGAAGTGGTTATTCAAAGTACTTTTGAGTATTAATCTCATATTGCTTACATCTTGCGACCGCTAGATGCGATCACTACTCTGTCCAAACCGGGTTAATGCTGGTGAAATAAGCTTTAATATGAGACCAAACTCTTTTTACCTTTTAAAACACCTGAACCATAAATACCTTTTACTATAGTATTATCTATGCATAAATAAACAATACAATACATTTTACTAATAAATGTGGATTGGAACCTTAATGTGTATTATGTACAAGTGTAAGTGCGAATGTAAATGTGTGTGTTGTGAATCCATGCGATTGCATCATAACGTGGCGTATTAATCGCAATCGCACGGTAAAACAATATTAATCAATTTGGGTTACTTCATCCAATTATCTGACTTTGACAGCCCCACCCTTTGATAGTGCACTATCACCTTAAAGATTTTATTGCAGGATCTCAGTAGTACGTTTCATTGTTCTGTAATGCATGTCCCCCTTACGTATGACCACACTGTCTGAGGATATCAGTCCGATTACCATAAGAGAGTCACAATCCTAGAAACTATTTTTTATTTTCCTATGGAACATATACCTTTTGGAGCTCGGAGCTAACCTTTTGTATGCCCTTCACCCACATATGTAATACATTATCTGGAAGGATACAGGGTACGATAAAATATGTAACGGCAATATAGAGTATTCTACTACATTTCTTCATGCCTAACATGTTCATCTGTCCGAAGCATGTCTTATAGCTTAGATGACATTTAAATAATACTTTTTCACCAATAGCATAATCCTATGTCTGTCAAAAATGTCATTTATGATCTCCTTTAACCCTGTGTTAGCAAATACACTCTAATAATATCAACAGGTTTTTCATCAACATTTGTGGGGCAAGCTATTGTCTATTCGTTCTCCCCAGTCTCCCAATACTCTGTTTCTTTGTACGTGAAACGGTGATTAGCCTGCCGAATATTGGGAGACTTCAAACTAAAGGGAGCTACCTGTATTACCTTTCCCCTACTGACCTCCCACCCCATAATTCGGGTACCTCAGAAATATTGACCTCTGTTCAACTATGGGTCAAAGTACTCACGTACACAATTACTCCTCAGACAATAGCCCCTACACTCTCTCCGAGCTCCACCGTTAGCAAATTTTTCTTTTACACCTGAATTGAATAGCTTAATTGGCTGGACCAATTGCGCTACCAACTTCTCCTTCATTCCCAACTCCTCAATATCACTACCTGAACCAGCCTCCGTCACCTGTTCACAATTGAAAGAACTGACTGTCCTGAAAGGAGAATGAGATGAGAGGAACACTGGACAGGGAAAAACAGGAAAAACTGCTGCTCCATGCTGGATAGCACTCTGTAAAGTCCTTGCCTCAGGTGTTAACTGCAATTGGGGTCTCCTGGAACAGATTCACGAGTGTAATTGGAACCTTCTCCGGGGGTTGACTCCTCTGCAGTGGATGGAATGGGTACAAGTGTCTCTCTGCTACTCCTAGGAATGTGATGCTGGTCGTCAACACTTGCTACCTGTCTGTCAAACAACTTGAGCGTAGGAAATTACAGTCCATAACATACTCTCCCAGTCCAACTTCATAACAGTTAGTATAACGTATCAGGAGACAGTCTTTTAAATGTCCTTTGTTGCTGTCTCACTATTTGTTTTTCTTTACAAGATCTTGAACAATCTCTCCATTATAAACTCATCTCGGGGAAAGTAAAAAGTATTTCAAAAGGTAACAGGTTTAAGAGGTGGCTTAGGAGTGATTCTGATAGTGGGGAGGAAAAATAGCCAAAGCTACTGGTCACTCCAATCTAATTTCAACCATCATGCTATTCAATTAGTTCTAGCTAGTACCGTTTGCTCTATATTCCCACTGGTTTGTGGCTGATCAAAAGTATGTAACTTACTATCACTGCACATACATTATGCCCATTATCTAAAAGCTATTACCAGTAAGAATGAATATCCCTATCACCTTCTATATAACTGTAGGGCTACCATATCTACTAGCAAAAATCTTTAATATGACACAGCAATATTAGAAACATTTCAATAAACCTTTACCCAGATATATTTCATCAGTACACTAGGAGCTTGTGATTTCACTGCTTTTTTGATTTCAAGTGCTGTTTTTGTTTAAAGTGTGGAGTTGGTTCCATTAAGGAGTTGAATCCAGGAAGGGGTTTAAACTGGTTAGTGGCTAGGAAAGGCTAGTACTAAAGTTCACTGTAGGCTATAAGAAGTTAGGTTAGCCATAATAAGATGAGTAGTAGCAGGCTTGATGATCTCACTCAATGCATATCTTGTCATATGTATGCACACTTGGAGCAAGTGTTCCAAGGTTTATACCTCTGTGAGAAATGTGAGCAATTGGTCTCTTTGGAAGCCCAGGTAACTGATCTAAAGCAGACCATTGCAACATTGAGAGACATTGCCAACCTGGAGCAGAGTTTACAGCTCACCGTTGATGCGTTAGCTGAGCAGGGTGGAGCAGAGACAGAGGAGGATGCACAGGTAGGCAGCTGGGTAACAGTTACTAGGGGTAGCAGAGGGAGGAAGAGGCAGGCCAGTTCTGAGCTAGGCAATCCCAGCAGATTTGCCAGATTGGATGAAGATACTGTGGAAGGCAGTTCAGAATTGGTAGAGTTGGATGACACTGCTTCCTCTAGCAACCAGGGGAATGGTCTCTCCAGCACAGAGGGGACCAAAGTTACTCAGGGACCCAGGCAGATTGTGGTGGTAGGGGATTCAATTATTAGGAAGGTAGATAGGGCAATCTGTTACCGGGACCGTGCATGCAAAAACAGTGTGTTGTCTCCCGGGTGCTCGGGTTCGGCATATTGCGGATCGGGTGGACAGATTGTTGGGAGGGGCTGGGAATGACCCAGCGGTTTTGGTGCATGTTGGCACCAATGACCGAGTTAGAGGAAGAAGGGGTGTCCTAAAGAATGATTTCAGGGACATAGGTCGCAAACTTAAGGCAAGGACATCCAAGGTAGTATTTTCGGAAATACTACCTGTGCCACGCGCTAGTCCAGGGAGGCAGCGGGAGATTAGGGAGGTTAATGCGTGGCTAAAAGATTGGTGTAGGAAGGAGGGTTTTGGATTCTTAGAGCACTGGGCTGATTTCTCGGTCAGTTGCCATCTTTATTGTCGTGATGGATTGCACCTGAATGAGGAGGGGGCTGCAGTGCTAGGGGAGAGGATGGTTAGAAGGTTGGAGGAGATTTTAAACTAGGCTCCGGGGGGGAGGGGCAAGCAAGTATTTATGGGATAGACATTGAGAGTAGTAAGGAGGAATTTAACAAGAGTAAAGGGGGTGGAGAGGGGGGAAAGGGAAGCATAGCCGATAAGGAGCGGCCCTTTTTAAAGCAAAAAGAAATACCTAAGGGAGCCAATAGACTTAAGTGTATGCTTGCAAATGCAAGAAGCCTGACAGGTAAAATGGGGGAGTTAGAACTAGTAGCAATGAATGAGCAGTATGATATTATAGGTATTACTGAGACCTGGTGGGATGATACACATGACTGGGCAGTCAACTTGGAAGGCTATTCTCTCTTCAGGAGGGATAGGGTAAATAAAAGGGGAGGAGGAGTATGTCTTTATATTAAGCCAGAATTAAAACCAAGTATTCAGGAAGTTATATATGAGAATATTTTTGATAATATAGAGGCATTGTGGGTGGAAATATCCAGCGGAGGAAAAAGTTCAGAGAAGTTTCTGATAGGGATATGCTATAAACCGCCAGATATTAGTACGATTGAGGAAGCCCAACTTCTACAGCAAATTGAAAAGGCTACACAACTAGGTCAAATTTTAATTATGGGAGATTTTAATTATCCGGACATTGATTGGAGTACTGAGACCTGCGGTACAGCTAGGGGAAATAGGTTTCTGAGCACGCTAAAAGACCATTACATGTCCCAATTAGTTGAGGAACCAACTAGGAACCGGACTATACTGGACCTAGTAATAACAAACAATGTAGACGTAATATCAAATATTCAAGTAAAGGAGCACTTGGGAAACAGTGATCATAATATGGTCTCATTTGAAATTAGTTTCCAGAAACAACAGTATAAGGGATCAACTAGGACTTTAAACTTTAAAAAGGCAAATTTTAATATGCTAAAGGAGTCTATAAAGAGCATAGACTGGGACAAAGCCTTTGAAGGAAAAAATACGGAAGAAATGTGGGCTGTCTTTAAAATGTTGTTGGAAACATACACGTATAAGTTCATTCCTATGGGAAATAAATGTAAAAGAATTAAGTCTAAACCAATGTGGCTAAATAAAAAGGTAAGAGAAGAAATGCAAAGGAAGAAGCGTGCATTTAAATTGTTTAAATCTGAAGGGTCAGAGGAGTCCTTCCATAGGTACAAGGAATGTAATAAAACATGCAAAAAGGAAATTAGATTGGCTAAATTAGAAAATGAAAGGCACGTTGCAAAAGAAAGTAAGACAAACCCCAAAAAGTTTTTTAAGTATATAAATGGCAAAAGGATTAAAAAAAGATAATATAGGACCACTAAGAAGTGAGATGGGTGAATTGATAAATGATACTAAGGAAAAAGCAGAGATATTAAACACGTTCTTTTCTTCAGTATTTACCAGAGAGGAACAAATGGCAGGAGTAATACATAAAAATGGAAATGAAACCATGCCATTAATTAATACTTGGTTGTCAGAGGAAGAAGTCCAAAGGCGACTGAAGAATATTAAGATAAATAAAGCTCCAGGTCCAGATGGCATACACCCAAGGGTCCTTATGGAATTAAACTCGGAAATAGCTAGACCGCTATTCTTAATTTTCAGAGATTCAATCTCATCAGGCTCAGTACCAAGGGATTGGCGAATAGCAGATGTGGTGCCGTTGTTTAAAAAGGGGACGAGATCACAACCAGAGAATTATAGACCTGTAAGCCTTACATCAATAGTGGGGAAACTACTGGAAGGTATTTTAAGGGACAGTATTCAGGATTACTTGGTACGCAATAAAATTATTAGTGGGAATCAACATGGATTTGTGAGGGATAGGTCATGTCAAACTAATCTAATTAGTTTCTACGAGGAAGTTAGTGGGAACTTAGACCAGGGCAGGACAGTAGATGTGGTCTACTTAGATTTTGCAAAGGCCTTTGATACAGTGCCACACAAGAGGTTGGTTTACAAAATAAGGGAACTGGGTCTAGAAATCAAAATTTGTACTTGGATCGAAAACTGGTTAGAGAATAGGGAACAGAGAGTTGTGATAAATGGAACATTTTCTAATTGGTCAAAGGTCTTAAGTGGAGTTCCTCAAGGTTCCGTGCTGGGACCACTCCTTTTTAATATATTTATTAATGACCTTGGTGATGGTTTAGAGAGTAAAGTTTCTATTTTTGCAGATGACACTAAACTCTGTAAGGTAATAAAATCAGAGCAAGATGTAGCTTCTCTACAGAGGGACTTAAATAAACTGGAGGATTGGGCGGCTAAATGGAATATGAGGTTTAACACAGATAAATGTAAGGTTATGCATTCAGGGATCAAAAACAAGAACGCAATCTATAAATTAAATGGAATTAATTTGGGAGAATCTATAATGGAAAAGGATTTGGGAGTGCTCGTAGACAGTAGACTTAGCAATAGTGCTCAATGTCAAGCAGCAGCTGCAAGGGCAAACAAAGTATTGGCATGCATAAAAAGGGGCATAGATGCAAGGGAAGACAGTGTAATTTTGCCACTGTATAAATCATTGGTAAGACCTCATCTTGAATATGCAGTACAGTTCTGGGCACCACTCTATAAAAAAGATAATTTGGAACTAGAAAGGGTTCAGAGAAGGGCGACAAAATTGATAAAGGGTATGGAGTCATTAAGTTATGAGGAAAGGTTAGCCAGTTTAGGCATGTTTACTTTAGAAAAGAGGCGCCTAAGGGGAGATATGATTACTATGTACAAATACATTAGGGGTCAATACAGAGAGCTTTCATGGGAACTTTTTACCCCAAGGACCATACACAGGACACGTGGTCATCCCCTAAGGTTAGAGGAGAGGAAATTTCACAACCAGCAAAGGAAGGGGTTCTTTACAGTAAGGGCAGTCAAGATATGGAATTCATTGCCAGGGAAGGTTGTGATGGCAGATTCAATAGATATGTTTAAGAAAGGGTTAGACAAATTTTTAGCGGAAAGGTGTATCCAGGGATACGACCGTTAATTTAAAATAAAGGATAGTAGTGGATATAGGGTAAAAATTGGATTGCAATATTGAGTCTGGGGGGATTTTCAAAATTGAAACAGATGGGCGGTTGCCTACTCCGGATTAATTTCAAATATAAGTGCAGGATCGCAGGAGATCCAAAATAGGTTGAACTTGATGGACTGGTGTCTTTTTTCAACCTCATCAACTATGTTACTATGTTACATACTTGAGAATCCTGCAAGGTGCCATTTGGATGAAGTTGATTTGTTTTACCTGGAAAAAGTCCATCTGTAGGAGGGATATGAGATGGCTCTATTGGTATTGGCTTCCTGACATTTTCTCTCACTCAAGTAAGACAGGATACTGCCTTCCTACTAGCCCAGTGGTTCCCAAACTTTTGCAGTTCACGGCACCCTTAGAGTCTCCAAATATTTTCAAGGCACCCCTCCAAAATAATTACTGAGCAGTCCTGTTTTAGAAGTAGTTGGGTCAAAAAATTGTAATAAGTATTTAGGTCACGACAGAAATACTTATTTAGTTGTATGCAAAAATGCCCCTCTGCATCCAGACACTCTGCCTCCTCTGCAACCAAGCACACTGCCCCCTCTTCATCCAGACACACTGCCCCCTCTTCATCCAGACATACTGCCCTCTGTCATGCTGTCCCCCTCCTCTGCCCTCTGTCACGCTGTCCCCCTCCTCTGCCCTCTGTCACGCTGTCCCCCCTCCTCTGCCCTCTGCCCCCCTCCTCTGCCCTCTGTCCCCCTCCTCTGCTCTCTGTCACGCTGTCCCTCTGCTCTCTGTCACGCTGTCTCTGCTATTTCTAATAACATAGTGGAGTGAATAATAATGGTGTAAGTGGGCATATTAAATGAAGGGTGCCTATTAATGCATTCATAATAATGTAATTAGCGCAGAGGAATATATGCAGTAAAATAGTCCTGATTGCAGTGAGACATCATCATAAAACTAAGTTTTATTAGTTATCAGATCAGGAGGAGACATTTTTGGTATTGTGTAATAATAGAGATATCATTAATAATTTAAAAAAATGTCATGAGCCTGGATGGGAAAAAAATCCCAAATGATATATATAATGTGCAGTACGAATGTTGTTGGGGAAACGGGCAAACTTGATTTAAGTAGTGAAATTGGAGAAATAAGGATCTGAGAGGGAAGTTCCACATTCTGCAGTACCTATTGATGAAAAAATTACATTTATAGAAAGAAAACAGAAAATTGCCAATCCACGAGGCGCCGGGACCCAGCAGCCTACTCTCTCCCACAGCAGCTTGTCACTGACGTCGATATTCAGTGACAGCTGCGGGAGAGAGGAGGCTGCTGGGTCCCGGCGCCACGTGGATTGGTAACTTTCTGTTTTCTTTCTTTTTTCTATGGCTGGCCCGCGGCACCCCAGTGAAAGCGCCGCGGCACCCAGTTTGGGAACCGCTGTACTAGCCTGAGAATAAATGTCTGATGCATACCAGTATGCTCTTACCAGCTTGCACATACCACCTTTACCCAACTGAGTCAGACCATGTGCTGCTAAAGCTAGGTCTTTAAGATGCACTCTGGGAGCCACAGGTCTACCTTGTCCATCTCTCCAGAGGACTCATGACCACATCCCTTCATTTTCCAGACCGCTTTTTCCCCAGGTAACACAAATCTCATATATTAACTAATTCATGTGTGTTTACTATTTAGAAACAAAACAAAACATTGATTTGTCGGTTGTCATGTTAAAACCTGCTGCCCACTTGTCAGCTATGTCTGCCCTGTTATTAAAGTCATGTGTGTAAGCTTTAACTTAAATAACAGCTACTTCAGTTGGTAACTGAGTCACTGTCACAAGTCTTTCATGTAATGTGAGTGTTCTACTCATATACTGCTATTGTCATAAAAGTTCCTCAGTCGCCTCAACATCGACCCTATCCTAGTAAAATACTGAAAACCAATGTATATCAATTGATTTACCCTCTGCCAACTCACATGCCATTCTCAATCCCACAAGTTCAGCTACTTGGCTAAGTGAGGAGGGCAAAGGAATCAATTTTTCTAGCACCTTCATCAATTATAACAATATCCAGTACACGTCTGTCTGACTTTGAAAATTATAAAACATGAAAATTTAACATTTTCTAATGGGTTTCACTTATGTCAAGTCTTGTGGCAGAAGTCTTACTCAAATGTTCCACACAAAAATACATATCTCTATATATCTATCTAATAACTAGTCTCCTGTCTCTCTCCTTCCACCGTTTGTGCATCTAAAGGCACACTTTGTACACTTTGCCCAGGAGACAAAAAGGCAGATACAACATGCAATCTATAAAACATGAATTGCATCTCCACTACAAAATCCCTACTTAAAAATCATCAGTTATAGAAACTTATAGAAGCTTATAGAAAGCCTAAAAACAAAACCTTTAGCTACCTTCATAACTATGTCAGTGTAGTGTGTGTACCCATAATTCTGTCCATTGTCAAAAACGTCTTAGTCCCATGGGTGAGACCGTGTTTTGTATTTCTTTATAACAAAATAATGAGATACTGACAGAGATGTAAAGAATTAGAAATAGGACAGCAAAGAATAATAATAATAATAATAATAATGAAAGATTTTCCAGACAAACAGAAAAGCAGAGATGAGAAAAGGAGATTTACAGCAAAATGACAGCTGGATTGGGCACTATGGGGAAAATGGCTGTACTATTTCACTAATCCTGTTAGCTATTAACTAATCTATGACCCCTTCCCCATTCATATTAAGTTTAACAGATCGTTACATCACCCATCCAATCCAGTGTCATCCAACGTTAGCTCGTATGAAATTTGGTATCTATGATCACAATAGCTATAAAACATTGCAATGGACTTGTAGCTATAATAGAGAAGTGCAAAGTTGACCCTTTGTGACGCATACTCTGTATCTCCCATGTGTGTTCCTGAAATGCATAAAACAACATTAGAAGCAGAGTATATACACACTTCATTTTAAATAATAAATCTCAACCAAATAAGTCATCATAGGCTACTGCAGTTAAAAGAAAGTGGGTTACAATGATCCATTGTTAACTTGACTTTTAAGGGACAACTTTGTACTTCTCCTGCAATCCCCATAGTTACTAAATATATTTATTTGTCTGTCCTTATCTACAATAGAGAAGAACAAAACAAAGTATCAAATAACAAAGAAAAACAAACATCTTTATTACTTTACTTTCAATCCTTATCATCGTCCAGCGACAGGAAAATAAACACAAGACAACAGAAAAACAAAACAAACAAAAAAAAAATATCTCTGTCTGCTTTCATTACTTGGTGACCAGGAAAATTCCCTAGCAACGGTCATCTACAGTCCTTCTATTGTTCTAAGGCTATTTAGCTTCATTGCAGTCTGGACACATCTGGACAATATCTCTCACCTACTGAATAGCACATACATGTGAAACCTGCTTTTTTTTTTTTTTTTCTTCTAGGATTCCTGAATCTAAGCCATTGCATGCACACAACAAATTTCTTTTGTACATTTCTTTTCCCTGGCTGCACTTTATGAATGGAATAAAGCCAAAAGTTTATTCAGACTGTTTGGAAAAAAACTGGCCTTTTTTCTCTACTGCAGGGTTTTACACCTAAGTTCAATCACACACCATATACAAACACACACAAAAAAAAATAGACATTTAAGTTACTCATCTTTAAACCTAAATAGTTACACACTTAATACAGATTATCAGTTACATTTGCTACATGCCCCCTTTACTATCGCCACAGTTGTAAACAGTCAGCTTACTTCTCAGTTTTCACAAATGTTTTTTATCTAACTTTTACTCAGTACCTCTTGATAAATATTACCAACCAAGATGGGAAAAGATTTCACACATCCATCGGTCATCTTGACCCACTGATCACAGTATACCATTGTATACTTACCTTTACTGTATGCCAATACATACATAACTTTACTGTATACTTACCTTACACTTCTCTACTCACAAACACAGACCCTATCGTGCCTACTTATCGACCATCTCTAACGCTTGTCTAGCACCCATATGGAAACTGAATTTTCCATTGCTTCACAGCACAAAACTCCCACTAGAGATTTTTTATTGGCCGTGGACGAATTGCACAAGCTGTTTCCACTCCTTCTCAACTGTGTACAACTGAACAATACGCGCGATTGTCGGTGTACCCAGCGAGGACCCCTAACATAGAAACTGGGAGAACAGAAATATCAACCGTGCAATATCCTGCCTTTCCAGCACACCTGTTTGAGTAGTTTAGTACTGGGAGAACTGAATATTGAAGATTATCAGCCTTTCCAGCGAATTTCCTCTCGCCGTATACAATTGGCACAATTGTGCTGTCCGATCGCACAGCTTACAGATACTAAGCTATCTGCAGGCTCTGCGATTGCAATTGGAGCTACCTGTTATCACCATATACCGTATATACTACCTATTCACCATATACTGCCTATTTTCACCGTATACTACCAATTTTCACCATCTCTTTATATCTTGTTCTTTTTTCAAACAGAACCTTTGTCCCTGTCTCTTTTCAACAGTAAATCAACTTTATATTCACAATCACACAATTCGCATACATATATATCTGTATATTTGTTTTCTGCGCAGAAAAATACTTTCCCAAATGGTTGTAATAAGTTTTCAGAGGCTTTAATAATTAATTTTACATAAAATACAATAGGACTATTTATCAACACAACTTATTAAACACGTGGCAACAATACAGGAAATGCATATGCCTATGCTAAGCAGCAAACCACGTTTAAATTGCAAAAATGACATGAAAAAGAAACAGTTTTTCTTTCTTGTCCCTAAGTTCTCACTAGCACCCCATAGATTACACAAAGCGGATATTCGGTTTAACAACACTAGATGATATAAAGGCATAGAAATATTTGCGTTCTCACCCGTATGATGACGTCCCACCCTTTGTTGGTAAACCGAAATCCGTAGGTGTTGCGAATCCTTAAGTAGTATAGCGCCTTTGCGAGCCCCCAAATTATTAGTCATTTTATTGCTTTCCAATAAAACGTGTCCAATGTGATTGTTGTTCCAAACACAAAGATTTTTTTTTTAAATGAAATGTTTTTATTGATTTTTATGACACAAAACAGAAAACAAAGAAGGAAAACGAAGAGAATTAAAGTACAAGATAAATTAAGTAGTTCCACAAGAGAATACACTGCACATGTCAATTGTTAATCAAGACCTCCATTATAAGAAATATAACAAACAGTTGAGCTTTATGGTGACATGCAATAAGTGTTATTTAATATCAATGTATATAACTTCAGCAAGATGCACAATGCCTTATGCTTACAGTATGTCAGGTAGGTCTCCATACTCCTCCTTACATAAGAAATGTATAAGTACTAGGCTGGACCCTTTCAGGAGAGATCATCCATAGATCAGATACAAGTATTTTTCACTTTGAGACTGATGTCAAATGAAGCTCTACCACATATCAGAAATGTCTTATGGATTCTGTCTAGAATAAGGTATATCTGTTACCATACTTTGTAATATTTTGGTATGGTACCCCGGGACTGATATGTGAATCTTTCATCCCCCCTCCAGCATTTACCAAAACCAATCGGGCAGCAAAGTTTGGTCCCTCACATGCCAATATACGCCCTATCGATTTCAACTTTGACTAAATCGAGGAGGTTAAGGACATATCTGGTCTCCGATCTATCCAATAATGGTCTGATGTCTAAACCAAATATACAAGTCTTGGGGTACAGTAGTGGGATATCTATGCCTGTATCTTGAATACAATCCACCACCCTTGACCAAAAGTCCACTACAACAGGACAACCCCAGAGCAGGTTCCAGAAGTAAGCAAAGTATCCTGCACATATTGGGAAATTAGAGTCGGATCTGGCACCCATCTGCAGCAGCCTGCAGGGGCAATAATACACTCTATGTAAAATGTACAACTGAACCTGTGGATACCTGGTACATGAGGTGGCCTCTCGTGCACTGTCAAGCATATAAGTCCTGTTCTCATTGGTCAGAGGTCCCAGGTCCCCCTCCCACCCCTGTCGCAGACGAGGTTAGGTCATCAGAGGTAAGTATAGAAGATATATATATAACAATGAAATGATCTTTGTAGATCCAATTTGCCTAAGAAGTAAGCGAAGAGGGTCAGGAGTGAAGACGAGAGGGGAGCTACCAAACTGGACCTCCAGGGCATGTCGTAATCATAAATATGTATGGAATAAATTGTTTGGTAAATTAAATTCTGCCTGTAGTTCTGCAAAGGATTTAAGGGTGCCACTAGAGTATAATTGCCCCAGGGAAGTTATACCTGCATCTCTCCATTTGAGAAATCATTTTATTTTGTAAAGCTCCGGTAAGGTACTGTTGGCCCACACTGGAGTATCTTCCTCTAGCCCAGTGGGTCGCATCGCCCTCCTAACAACACCCCAAATCATTAAAGCTTGTTTAATTATCGGTGGGGCTGTTTTTGTAACCTTTGTGCCTAATGGGGTCTGTATAGGGGATCTATCAAAGCCCACACAATTTTTCAAAAAACTAACCAGGACAGGTGTCAATGAGTACCCAACCCAGTCCCTAAGATGAACCAATTGCACAGCAAAATAATAAGCCCTGAAGTCAGGGAGTGCCAGGCCGTCTGCTGCTCTAGGACGACACAAAGAAGTTAGCTACTCCCACCAGACCAAAGAGGACATGTACTTATTAATTTAATCCTAGGAAGATAAACCGGGGAGTGATACAATGGATACAGGAATTTCGGTTGCATAACCATTTTGATCAGGTTAATTCAGCCCAACACCGATAAAGGGAGTCTAGTCCAGGTTATCTAGGATATCTTTGCCCAAAGACAAGTAATCACTGGGTCGATGTTAAGGGATATATAATCAGTGTGTACCTTAGTGATCCATATTCCTAGATACTTAAACTTCACGGTCCATTGCCAGAGAAGCCACCTCTACGAAGAACAGCAGGGAGGTCAGGGCACACCCAGAATCTTGCAAAAATAGGAGCATGTCATTGGCATAGAATGCAACCTTGTCAGCTCCAGCCCTGAGTCCACAGATTCCCGGATGTGTCCTTATCATACAGGCCAGAGACTCTATAGCTATGGTGAACAGGGTTGGTGATAGGGGACACCCCTGCCTCGTGCCTCTCCCCAACACAAACAGGGAAGAAGTATGATCATTCACACTAACTCTGGCCACTGGGGCCGAGTATAGCAGCTTCACCCAGGACAGAAACTTGGGACCTATACCAAATCTTGTCATGACTGCCAATAAATACTCCCATTCTACAGAGTCAAAATCTTTGGCTGCATCTAGGGATATTATCACCGCCCTGTCCCCATGGCCACCGGGAGGGGGGGGGGAGGAGAGCCGGGCGAAATCCTCTCAAGTCTGTCTGCTCAGTTTGCAGGATCTCCCAGATCACAGGCCCGCATCAGAGCTCCTCCACCGCCGACACTCCTCTCAGCCCCAATCAATGGCACTCCCCGCAATTATGTTGAATGTTACAGGGAGAGCAGCACTGGATGTCCTACCTTATGTTTGGTCAAGCCACGCCCCGCGAAGATATTTAATTGCACAATATAGCATGATTTACAGCAAGCCATTATTACGCATTAAAGATGTTACAATAAAGCAGGAAAGTATAAAAACACTGAATACATTACATTTTCCTTCACCCAGGTCCATGGAATACAGTCATGGTCACATGTAGTCAGGATCAGAGAGACCAAACAATGGGCCAGCATGCTTATATGTAGCTTCAGCATAGAAAAAAATACTGATGATGTCACTATGTATACAGAAAAAACTTAGTGAGGTCTTCATTGGTCCAGGGTTAATGATATTCCAGTTGCCTGCTGGTCATAGGTCAGTTCATTTGATCCTTTCAAAGGGTGAGGGGCAACTTCCCCCAACTGTTGTCTATGTTTTTCCTCTGAAGAACCAGAGAAAAACTAGAGATGGTCACTGACCCCCGTGTTTTGGTTTTGGATTCGGTTTTGCAAAACCGCCCTTGCGTGTTTTGTGTCAGATGCCGTCCCCGCTGATCTCCTGTCAGATGGGGAACGGACATCTGACCTCCCGGCGGCAGCTTCCGGCTTCCTCTGTATTTTCGGGCGCATGCGCCCTGCCCTTCGCTCCGTTGCTAGGCAACGGGACGCCGCTGCCTTCTCCAATCACCGCCTCCTCCTTTCCGCCAATCAGTGCATCATGACCTTTATTTAAACCTGTCTCTGGCGCCATTAGGGTGCCAGAGTAACAGGTTTACCACCAGTGTTCCTGGCTTCCACACTCCCTTGTTTTCCCTGAGTATCCTGTTTACTGTTGTGACCCCGACTTGGCGACCATCCTCTTCCTCTGTGTGACCCATTCTGTACCGTGACTTCGGCTCTGCGACTACTCTACTGGATTTCCCTTTTGTACCTGATATCCCTGATTGCTGTGACCCGGAACCGTCTGACCTCTCTACGCTACACTGGTAACTGGCTAATAGGACCGCGACCTGCGTGCTCTCTGCTGCGAAGTCCAAACCTCCTTGCGGGGGTCCCTGGTGAACACCAGGGGCACGTTAGACTCCGCGCCTGTTTGACCAGTTGCGCTAATACCGGTTAGTGTCTATTTCTCTTCAGCCTTCATAGGCCTACAGCGTGACGTTTTGGTTTTGTTTGGTTTTGTTTTGCAATTTGTTAAAAAAATTACATTTATTGGTGCTAAAATAACATAATTTAGGTATTATTTTGTAGCTGAAAATTAGTGTTACTGAGGTTAATAATAATGTAGTCATTTTTTATTCAATTTTGAACACCTCCCTATTTCACAATATGATTTTCATACACTTGAAAAGAAAAATTGCTGCAGTTCTTGCCAGTGATAACAAAAAGGCCATTGTCCTCCTCTTAAGTGTGGAATTATTTTTACACAAATCCTGGCAAGAGTTGTCTATCCATTTGTAGCGTTTTTTAAAGCCACACTCAGTAGAGGTAGGGACCTTAACCATCTGGGCTCCTCACCCATGTTTCGTCATTTTTCAGCGAGTTCTTGGAAAACTGTTGGGAAAATCAGAAACTTCGGTTAAAAAAAATAACAACAAGCATTCCAGCATAATCTACCTCCCTTCTCTCATCTACATCCCAGCACCTGCAATCTTCCCCCCAACACCTTCATAATCAATATCCCCTGAACCAACAATTGGCAGTTAAACAATCCTCTGCAAAAGGAAGCAAGAATGAAACCTGTCACCCAGTCGCAAAGCGGATCACAGACGCCCTGGGTACTATGCTAGTGTTAGATCTGCATCCAATGTCCACTATTAATACAATAGTGGTTCAATGTTGGTTTAAGACTATTAATTGAGGTGTTCTGTCCCTGTTAGCAAATGTCATCACTATACCATTTTACTAGAAAAGCTAATTCTCTCCTGTACCAGAAAGTTTCTATAAATTTAATTATTGGGCGACAAAATGACATTCTACCCACTGTGCACTTAACCACAGATATGTGTACAAGCGGAACTGGGCAAACTAAAGATTGTATGGCTGTGAAAGGCCACTGGGTTGGTCATTCGCCTTTCCCCAGCATGGACAGCAGCAGCATGTACCCAGGTACGTCACATTTTTGAGAAGTAGGCTACTCTGTGTATCAGCGGCTTCAATAAGAGGCATACAGCTGACAAACTGTTCCAAAAACTAAGGGATGTCATTGAAAGATGGCTAATCCTGCTTGGACTCTCCTGAGGATATGTCATTTCTGATTACGACCCCAATATTGGTCAAGCATTACAGCAGGGTTGAATTCCATCACATTTCCTGTTTTGCACACACTATCAATTTGGTGTTACAGAACTTTTTAAAAATGACATGCAGGAGATGCTGTTTGTGTCCAGAAACATTTAGGGTCAATTTCTTGTTTCTGCAACAGCATGTAGGAGAATGCAGCAGCTGCAAGAAGACTAGCATTTGAGAGGAATATACTTTAGTCCAGCGAAGTAGTTACCTGTGAAGAAAGTGCAGACACGGTTAGCTTGAGTCAAGTGATTGCCTTCATAATACATTTTGAAAAGGTGCTACAGAAAATTATAGTGTGCAATAAAGCAAACTAAATGTGCTAACTATATTTTAATTGTAGAATAAATACTTAATTTTCTTTGCAAGGATCCCAGACTTATCAACATCTTGTTTGGACGTCCTCTCCTTCAGTTTCTCTGGCAACTGCTTGTTGTAAAAGAAATTGCTTTCCCAAGACACCCAGTGGTGATGCAGATGAGTCCGCTCAACATTTTGATTTTTGCTGTGCTGTAAAAGAATTGCCCAAAAATCGTGACAGCTCTGCCCTAAAATCAACTAGTCATTCCCTTTGGAAGGCCATTATCGGCAATTACATCATACTACACAGACTTCTATGATGGTGGGATGAATTAGTATTGTTTGAGGAAGATTATCACTAAACCCTGCCACCTCTAGAGTTTCGCAGTGAGCTATGGTACAATAAAATGTAACTGCAGATTTAGACCAAGACTGTTAGCCCTATTATTTCTATTTCAGCTATTACAATTAGCAATGGAGCAATGGAGCTCTTCTCTTTGGGTGTTACCTATATAACGCAGCATAATATGCCTGCAAATTCTACAGACAAGCCTGCTTGTCTTCCTCTTCATCAATGACACTTAGCAATTGAGCACTCGTCTTTGGGTGTATATTACACCCAAACATTATTTGTGAAAATTAGGAAAAATACAGTTTAATCCCTGATAGGCCCTCCACCATCCTTTGCATGTTAATAGTAGGATTGGTTGGATTTATGGTCAAGGTCACACATTTTTTTGACAAATCCTTCAAACCAGCCCAGATGTCAAACTGTTGTGGTCTGCCACCCGCGTCATCCCTGCTTGTGTTTGGAAAGTGCATATTGGTGCCAGAACCTCACGTGCCAGAACTGCTCCCACTGGTGCCACACTGCTGCAGGACTTACACAATCAACCGCATCCTCATCGTCGGATACCCAAATCTCCCCCACATTCTCTTCTAAAGACAAAGTGTCATCCTCACTTGGTGTAAACACCGGCTACACTCGGGCTGTTCAGGCACACATCAGCCGAACTGCTGAAAGGGCCCTTCTTTATGGGTACACTAACAGAATGCTCACGATTAGACATCCCACTGTTGGATGGACCCTCCACAGGGATTGGTGTCATTTGTGAATCAGAGCAAACATTATCCTCTAATGCCTTACTGTTATCTTGCAGCGCGGCTTTGACACGTAACAGTAGTTGTGCACCAATTGTAGGCTCGGTAACTTTTTGGGATCTGCCACTAATAGCCAAAGGTGAAGGCCTCATTCTCTCTTTGCCACTGGAGTGTGTAGAATGGCATGTTGGCAATTTTTTTTTATCGGCACTTAACTTTTGCTCAGTAACACTTCTTTTTCGCTTCAACACAGTAAATTTTTTGGGGGATTTTGTTTTTTGGACTGATTTTGGAACACTTTGTAGTTTAACATCGCCTTGCCCAGATGACGTACTGGGAACACTAACATCAGGACTGGTGACAGAACCTGATTGCTCATTCTGATCATATGTGGACTGCTTTGAATCCATTCTGAGCGCCAAACACTTGTAGTGGTAAAAATTATTTGGTAAGATACTGCTGACAAATATGACTTTTGACAGCCAGAAATATTTATGCACATTTATGGGGGACACCCCAAAAGCACTGAGGAGTGCTAACAATTAGTTGGTAGATACTGCTGACAGATATGACTTTTGACAGCCAGAAATATTTATGCACAATTATGGGGGACACCCCAAAAGCACTGAGGAGTGTTAAAAATTAGTTGGTAAATACTGCTGCCAGATATGACTTTTGACAGCCAGAAATATTTATGCACAATTAGGGAGGACACCCCAAAAGCACTGGGGAGTGCTAAAAATTAATTGGTAGATACTGCTGACAGATAATACTTTTGACAGCCAGAAATATTTATGCACAATTAGGGAGGACACCCCAAAAGCACTGAGGAGTGCTAAAAATTAGTTGGTAGATACTGCTGACAGATATGACTTTTGACAGCCAGAAATATATATGCACAATTATGGGGGACACCCCAAAAGCACTGAGGAGTACTAAAAATTAGTTGGTAGATACTGCTGACAGATATGACTTTTGACAGCCAGAAATATGTATGCACAATTATGGGGGACACCCCAAAAGCACTGAGGAGTGCTAAAAATTAGTTGGTAGATACTGCTGACAGATATGACTTTTGACAGCCAGAAATATTTATGCACAATTATGGCGGACACCCCAAAAGCACTGAGGAGTACTAAAAATGAGTTGGTAGATACTGCTGACAGATATGACTTTTGACAGCCAGAAATATGTATGCACAATTATGGGGGACACCCCAAAAGCACTGAGGAGTGCTAAAAATTAGTTGGTAGATACTGCTGACAGATATGACTTTTGACAGCCAGAAATATTTATGCACAATTATGGGGGACACCCCAAAAGCACTGGGGAGTGCCAAATATTAACAAAAAATAATAAACCTCTATCCTCCTCTCTGCACTAGCGATTTTTGTTAGAGCAATTGCAAGAAGAATATTGGATTCTCTGTCCCTGCTCTAATCAGCCTGTGACTACACCCTGCTCTCTCCCTCTGTCAAATGGCGATGGATTGCTGTGGAGGCGTGTATTTATATTGTTGAAGTATCGCGAGAACCGAGCCCCGAGATCCGACGACGTCACGATGACGTTCGGCCTCGATTTGTATTCGGAACGGGCGGGAGAGTACCGAGCTACTCAGCTCGGTACTCGGATACCCAAAGTTCGGGTGGGTTTGGTTCTCGGGGAACCGGACCCACCCATTTCTAGTTCAAACTGACCCACACACAAAGTACTTTTAATTATTAATCTCATATTGCTTACATCTAGATGCGATCACTACTCTGTCCAAACCGGGTTAATGCTGGTGAAATAAGCTTTAATATGAGACCAAACTCTACCTTTTAAAACACCTGAACCATAAATACCTTTACTATAGTATTATCTATGCATAAATAAACAATATAATACATTTTACTAATAAGTGTGGATTGGAACCTTAATAAATGTGTATTATGAATCCGTGCGATTGCATCATAACACGTGGCGTATTAATCGCAGTTGCACGGTAAAATATTAATCAATTTGGTTTACTTCATCCAATTATCTGACTTCGACACTTGCTATATGTTCACTGAACACATGCCTGTGCAGGAGCTTCCAGATTCAGCACTGCTGCAGTAAATGGTACATTATGAGTTAGTCTCAACAAATCTTAATCTTTCCTACCTCCAGATCCTGTAGCCAGTATCAGCCCATTGGCTGTTTGCATTGCTTACTGTTCTGCACATCTGTATAATTCATGCTAAGAATGTTCGTTATCAGGGTTGACTTGGGGTAGGTAACCCATTGGCTCATGCCTTTAAGCCTAAATATCTACTTTAATACTGGATAGATGGTGGACAAGGTAATTGCTAAAAAAAAAAAAAAATTAACTGTACAATGTTTATTTTTAGAAATTTCAACACATATATAACTAGATTCCATTTAAAAGACAACCAAACACAAATTTAATTTTTTAGATATGAAGTGTGGAGATAACATGCAGCGTTCACTATTGTCACAACATTTTATTGCAGCTTTGTTTAAAATGTAAGCGTAGAAAAAAAATGAGCTACGTAAAAATAGCACGTATGTGCCTACATTTTAAATATTTTCTATTTTGCATGTTTTGAATCAGAGTGGCAGTGGTGCATTCTCTTATTTGACAGAAATTATTCATATTGTTGGAATCATACATACAGACATTTTGGTGCCTGAAGAAGCTAACTGACATGCTATGCATGGTCATTTCAATCTTTTAATCTATATTGGCACTATTTTTGACATTAATCATGAGCTGTGGGATTTGTTTTAGGCTGTTTGTGAAGTGATAATATTGCATCACACAGCAGTACATGCTTTAAACCGTACAGCTATATATTTTATTTTCATTTTCATATTTTAATTGAATAAAAAATAACTTTAGAATGAATTAATTGGCTTTACACTGTTCGTTTCAATATCGAGCACTCAGCAGAAGTTTGACTTATTTGCTTCTTATCTCACCGAGCTGCTTGTCAGAAAATTACCATTGTGATGGGGTTAGCTACTGTGCCCGTGTAAATGTGTTCCTGATCATGTATGTCTCCCATCTCCCATAATAGGTGCATGGAAAAACAGGACAGCAGGGTTAGCGGGAAAGTGGGAAATGGGATCTAATATGTGTAGCTATTTGACACTTGGAGAAAACATTGAATTAATTTCAGAAGTCAAAATTCTTTAAAATTGTGCAAGGCTGAAAATTAAACTTCTTGTTAGTAATCTTATTAATCTTTTAATTGTGTGTTTTGTTTGTGTTTCTGTTTTTATGTTTACCTTATAAAATATCTTGGATAAATTGTAGTACTCATTGTCTGTTTATTACTGGTCAAGTGACTTTATCTTCAATTAATTAGTAATTAATCCAACTTTTACCACTTGGTGTCTTAAAGGTCCAAACTGAAGTTCCTGGGTCTCCCATATTTGTAATGAGACTGGCGAAGCAGTCACGTCATCTGGAGGTACAGATTCTTGCTGATCAGTACGGGAATGCCATTTCTCTCTTTGGCCGGGATTGTTCTGTGCAACGACGTCACCAGAAGATTATTGAAGAGGCACCTGCATCAATTGCCACCAGCTCAGTGTTTGAGCAGATGGAGCAGGTGAGGCAATATATTCTCCTGTTCCCACAGCTTGAATTGTATGTTAGAAAAAGATCTCTGTGCTTGATGAACTAATAAATCTAGCTTATGGCGAATTAAGTAATTTGAATCAAGGTTGAATTTGGAAGTGCTTAGAAGTAGTGTACAGATCTATAAACAAAAAAATGATTGTTTACGCATTAAGAGATCAGAGAAACAACAAAAGAGAGATGACCTGCTGTAATGTTTTAAAAGTATTAATACAAGTTGTTGTTCAGAGCTCCTAGATTAACGTAATAATAGGAACATTTGAGACAAGCCCATATTCTCAAGCTCTAGCTCATAAAGGCAAGTGTGGCAAAAACTAGCTGAAAAGGCACCAAATGCGAATCCGAATTACTAGTGGTGCCAACACAAATGAAATAAGCAAACGCATGAATAAAAACTAAAAGTGCATAATATATATGTACGATGTGCGGTCTGCGGCTAGACATTCATTTGATAGGTATTCAGAAGCCAAAACATTAGGTTGACAGTATTAGGTTGACAATTGAAATGTATACAGTATTATTTGGTCAACAATTCGAATGTAGACAATATTATATGGCTAGGTATATTATTCTCTACCTAATAATAATGTCTAATTTGCATTCTATGTCAATGTAATTATTGTCAGCTTTCCAACCCTGTCCATGTAAATGTCGATCATGTAACTGTCGAACATATGTAAGACACCCATATATAGGATATACTGTAAGTTTAATATAATTGCAACGTGCAACTGATAAATATAGTAAGTAAGAGTAATTTAGTGACTGCCGAATATGTTGATGTGCAACTTATTTAGGTTCAAATGCTTCTAATTTTCTGCATAGAGCATACAAAGGTTCACATGCACCAATTTGCAAACAATCTGTGGGGCAATATTTGGTATTCTGCACTCTGCTGGCAGTGTTCATGGTGGAAAATAAAAACGTAACTTTGGAGACTTTTTTCTCACTTTATTATTTTCAACGTTTTCTGCTAAAATACTGCTTGTGCTTCATTTATGTTTTAAATGAATATTGAGCATAAGTGGACATTGGAACTATTTATCACATGTGTCAGATATGAAAGTTTTCATTACACTGGAATTTGTGCTCAGAAAAATGCACTTTCCTGTATAAGGAGCTTCCAGTAACCAACACCCAGTCTCTGCCACTTGCTTATCTTGCCTTAAGTAAGTGTAGAAAACCAGCATTACCTTCCCTGACACTACCTGTTTAAAAACATTGGTATAAGTTACGCAAAGCATATTTTTTGCATCACTTCATTCAAAAATATAGGACTTTTTTGCCATACACAAAAGCCAAGAGAGAGGGGCTGTGTTCAGACATATTTGAGTTACTTTAAATGGATAGGATTTAGGAATCAATCTTCTGTGAATAATTAGATTTGTTCTTAAGATTTAATCCAATTCAGTAGATTTACTGTGGAAGTAATTTTTACATATTTTTTCACAAAATGTCTACACCCCCCATTCCCGTCTTCAGATTGCAATCCTACCCATTTATTGCTTTCTATACCACCTCACGTTAAAAGTGTCTACATAGCTGAGCATAGTGTTCTAGGCGTGGTTCACATTTAACTAAAGTAGAGTTACTACATTCCTGTTCACTGTAAATGCCTGTTTCCGCTACACTGTCCAGTTGTTTTGTTGGTTTATTTTATTTTATTTTTTTGTTATTGACTGCATTGCTTACTTTTTCTTTAGGTATTCTTATTTTCTTTTTATTTCTTATAAAACAGAAATACTTCAAGTATCAATCTCCACTCTGAAAACACATTTACTCCTCTTGTTTCAGCTGTGACCTCTTCCACTTAGAATGTAAGCTCTCTAATGAGCAGGGTCCTTCATACCCTTTGTTTTCATGTCTACATTTATGTTGTCTAACTCATATGTCCCTGTGTTATGTATGTAATGTTTTCCCTGCTGTACGGCGCTGCGGAGCACTGTGGCGCCTTACAAATCTACGATAATAATATGCTACAAATATAAAGTGTGTCTCTCCCTCTCCCTCCATTATTATTATTAATATAATATATCCAATTGGCCACAACATTAAAACTACTGACAAGTGAACAGTCAGTTCTTGAAGTTGATGTGTTGAAGTAGGAAAACTGGGCACGCATAACGATCTCAGTGACTTTGACAAAGGCCATTGTAATAGCTAGATGACTGGGTGATAGTGTCTCTAAAGTGTCAGGTCTTGTGGGGTGTTCCTGGTATGCAGTGGTTGGTACCTGTAAAGGACTTTTCAAGGAAGATGGATGGAAAGGCATTGAATATAGTCCCCACTATTTATTAATTTAGCGTGAGAATTCAATAATGAATCATATTCTCGATTATATAAGATAAACAACATAGCGAGGCTTGGCAATTATTGCCGTTTTATAAACATCTTTATTTTAAAATCTTTATTATTCACCACATTTTTTCTTTTCTTTTATTATTTTGCTGCCTATGATGCTCAGATTTATTATGGGAATATTAAATAAATATTTTAAATTTGAATTAATAAAAGGTATATTTTAATAATATGATCAATACAGAGTGCCCTTACTAAACATGTTTTCTTCTATCACATGTGCCTCTTAATCTGAACTGTTCCACATGTTAAGGTGCACCAATCCAGCTATAAGATATAATTACATATGTGATAAAAATATCAGTCTGGATATGTAGATACTTGTTGCGGTGGCATATAATCCTTCCTAAATGTAGAGTTGTGTCAGCTTGTTGACCTTGCCCTTCAGGGGCAGCCTAAATAAACAAGTGGCTGGTGACCGAAGAGGAACCTAAATTCCAGTTTTTTTAATACAATGAGTAACCCTGTGTCAGAGAGTTTGTATGTGGGGACACTCTCAGAGAAGATGCCAAAAGCTACCAATTTCTGAGTTGCATTTCGGGCAATTGGGAGTATTACTAGGGCGTAATACTGACAATCTAATAGGGGTCATGTAAGCCTTAAGTAAAATAAAAACTTGTATTTGTTGGAACTTTCAGTACGCTGTGTAACCACTAGAGCTGTCTAGGACAAACCCCCAGTCCTTATCAGTTAGAGGATCTATATCTATTTCGAAATGATTTCTCAGGTCATCCAAATCACCCATTGTAGATACATATAGGAGATGTGAGTACATATATGAAATGAAACCCTTGTGGCCAAGGGCCTGTAGTTGCTTTCTCAGTGGGGCTATAACAATTACCGGTGGTTTCCCCTTAAATTGTGTTATAGCATGTCGCAATTGAAGGTAAGAGAAGAACATTGTTCTAGGTATGGAAAATCCACCCCCTAGAAAACTGATCAAAGGATTTGAGAACAACCGTGTCATATAATTGACCAGGAATCTTTACACCATATCGGGACCACCACCTGGACCCTTACACTGTGTCCAATTCCTTTAACTTTGTTCCCCAAATAGGTGTGCAAGGGTCAGTGTCCGTATATCCCATCATTTTATTACAAATTGTCCAAATCTTCATTGCTTGTATCAGAAGCGGTGAAGCCCGAGAGCCAAGCCGCCACAACAGCAACGACTGTAAAGGCATATGGTTTCCATTAATTTGGCGTACTTATTTTCAATGCAGGTCGTGATAATGAGGATCAGAGACCCATGTTTTAAGATGGGCCAACTGAGAGGCAATATAATATAATTTCAGGTTAGGAAGCTCAAGGCTATCAGAGGGTTTCGACCTGTACCGCGAACTAAGCTTGACCTTAGCCCTCCCCAAACCAGAGAAACCAAATATTGATCAATGCTACGAAAGATGGAAGGTGGGATGTATATGGGTGATTTCTGAAGTATGTATAAAAATTTTGGCTGTACCACCATATTTATCAAATTTATCCTGCCAGAGACAGAAAGCAGGAGCTTTCTCCAAACATGAATTATTAATTTAAGATATTTGAACTGAGGTTGCAAGTTCAGCTCTACATATTCTGAAGGGGTATTAGTAATCCAAATTCCCAGATATTTAAATTTGGTTGCCCATTTTAATTGGCGGTGTTTCAGTGGTGTCACAGGACATTCCCAACCCAATGGAAACACACTGGATTTGTCCCAATTGATTTTTAATCCTGAGAAACCTCCAATCCTGTCAACTACCCGCAAGAGAGCTCTTAGGGAGGCATCATGGAGCGAAAGGAACGGCAATATATCGTCAGCATATAACGCCACCTTGTCCTCCCTGTGTGCTTATTTAAGTCCTTTGCTTGTTTGGTCCGCCATGATAAACAAATTAAGAGGCTCTATTGCAAGTGCAAACAGCATCGGGGACAAAGGGTACCCCTGTCTAGTGCCCCGTTCCAATTGGAATGTGTGAGAGAGATAACCATTATTCCACACATGTGTTACTGGGTGAGAGTACAGAAGTTTAACCCAATTTATAAATTTCGGACCCATCCCAAATTGAGAGGACACCTCCCACAGGTGCGGCCACAACCACGGACTCTGAAGGAGACCTGCCGATGAGTGAACAGCCTTCTAAGATTAATAGATGTGGACTTACTTTGGCATGAATTCCGTTTGATCAGGATGTATCAGTTCCCACACCACCCTATTCAACCTCAAAGCCAGTAGTTTAGCCAAAACCTTTACATCAGTTGTCAACAGTGCGATACGGCGGTAAGACTCAGGATATAATGGATCTTTGATCTTTCCTTGATTTAGGCAGCACCACCACTGTTGCTTCTGCCATTGAAGGGGAGAGAGAGCTGGCATCACAAAGGTCGCTAAATGTGTCTAACAGTCTAAAAAACACTGCCTCTTTTATGTGTCTATACAGTTTTATGGGTAGGCCGTCCACTCCAGGGGCTTTACCATTAGTGAATGACATGATAGCCGCGTCAATTTCCTCCAGGTTGAAAGATGAATCTAGGTACTCCTTACTATCTATACAAGGCATGGTGAGAGAGGCGATATCCATATATGCCTGCAAGGCAGTCAAATTGTACTGAACCTGGGACTTGTATATATTGGCATAATAATTGTAAAAGACCTCAATAATATCTGGCATCAGAAACCGCTTAACCCCACTATCATCACAAATGATCAGTACTGTTGCGTCAGCCTTCTCCACCATGCTCACCTTGTAGATTCTGATCTAGCATTTATATATTGCACGTCTAGTAATTTGCAGCTTTTCTTCAATTTTTTTTCTGTATGTCTAGACAACCTTTTAACTTCTATCACACGATAATCATTGTTCCCTTCAAAAAAGCCTTAAAAGCATCCCAGATTATCGGAGACCGTGCTGTCTCAGTTATCCACAAAGAATCCCTCTCACTGAGTCATCAATGTTACTCCAGTGCCCATCAGGGTAGAGCCAGAAAGGATTCAGTTTCCAGAAGGACTTGCCCCTAGTAATAACAAAGTCCATAGACAGGAGAGACAGTGGTCAGAGATTTCTACTATTCTATTACACATACCGCCGGCACTAGAGAGCGGGGCAACAGAGCCAGATCAATTCTTGAGAATGCATTATATGATGTGGAGAAACAAGAGAACTGAACAGCTTCTGGATGCCTCAGACGCCAGACATCAATCAACCTGTCTATGATGGAGGAGAAGGCAGAGGCATATTGATTAACTACAGTCCCCTGCTCCCACCATTTATCAGCAGTTTTATTCATCACATTATTAAAATCCCTATACATATGATAGGCACCTCTGGAAACATTGCTATGAATTCACCAGATTTTTTTAGTACCTCGCTATTGTACAGTGGGGATATATATACTGCAAGGAGGCGTATTGTAACCCAATTATTGACAGCTTTCATTAGGATATACCTCCCTCCAGGGTCCACCTTAAGTTTTTCTAGTGAGAAACCAAGACACATATGCACGAGCACAGAGACCCCTCAAGAGATGGTGGTGTGAGTGGAGTGATATGCCTTTCCCAGCCACAATTTGTTTTTAAGGAGAGTACTCTTTCACCATGTAAATGGGTATCAAGTAGGCAAACAGTGTCATGGTCGTTTTTCCTAATTTGACGGATAACCAGAGAACGTTTCAGACAATTATTTAAATCCTCACATTCCAGGAGAGAAATCTTAACTCCCTTTCAAATGTGCCTGTATAAATACATAATCCACAAACTGTTGCCGCGGATCCCCCAGGTCCCCCTGCTCTGAAAACCTCACCGCTGCAGAGCATACATCATCTAGTACCATTTTAAGCACACATAAACATAGGTCATACTTTTGCAATAACATAATATTTACAATACAACTGTATCTGATTTACCTCAACACTAAAGCCCACATACTCTACCCAAAACTAAAGTATACCTTAATCCCAAACTACACTTAAATTAGAATACTCAACAAGCCAGCACCCCCCCCCTTTCTTCCCACCCGCTTACCTCCTGCAGTGGTCGTCCTTTCTGATCGGTCCGCACGTACTGTTACTAAGCAACGGGACACTTCCGCTCCTTCCTGTTGCCCTGGCGGTGAGGGGCACATGTGCGGCTAATCATGTCTGTTGCTAGGCAATAGGACGCTATCCATGCTTCCTGTCGATGGTCAGCTGTTATGACCGCCGAATCCACTGACCACAAATCAGGATCTTTGTTACCCTATTTAAGGGAGGCTCTGACACCATTAGGGTGGCAGAGTATCAGGTCTCCCTATGCTCCAGCGTTATTGATTGCATTCTGCCTGACCTCCTGTGTATAGACCCGACTTCCACTGATTGTGCTTTTGGATTTCTCCTTGGCTTGATGCTACCGTTTGGTTCTGATCCCTGGCTTCCTGACTATGCTTTGCTTGGTCCCTTGGTACCATGTTTGCTCTCACGATTTTACCTCTGCCTGTACAACTACGCTTGTTTACCATTTACTTCGCTGGTTGAACTTGAAGGGTTGTGACCTGCATGTCTCTTGCAGCAAACCCCAAATCCCCTTGCCGGGATTCCTAGCGATGACCAGAGGGGCGCCAATACCAGCAAGTGATCTTCAGTCCGATCTACTCCATGACAGACCTAGGTCATCCTTAAAGCCATGGACCTTCCAGTCCATTTCATCTTCTAGTTACCCTGATATAGCAATATACCATATCAAGACGTATTAAACAGCATTGAGAAAATAAACATTAAAGGTTACATTATGTCTGATAACTCAAGCACATGATGCAAAGGAGGAAACGGCATCAAAGTGGCCCGAGGACAGGAGAGAGAGACAAATAGTACTTATCAGGCATCATCCGTCAGTGTCCACTCACAGCTAGACGATCAATCCAGGCAGCAGCCTCCTGAGGTGTATCAAAGAAGGATGTGCGACCCACTGTGACGACCCTCAGGCAGACTGTAAGATCATAGCGTAAGGAATCTGTAGCTCCTGCAATCTTCTCTTAACCCGGGATAAAATGAGCCCTATTTTTTGTACATCCAAAGCTAAATCAGGATACACTGCTACTCGTTTTCCATTGTATTCCACAGGGCCCTTCTGCCTGGTCAAATGCAGAACAGCATCACGATCACAGTATAGCAGGGGTTTGGCTATGAAAGTGCGGGGAGGAGCTCCAGGAGGAGGTTTCTGAGCCAGAATGCGGTGGGCTCACTCGACCACAAATTGGGCTGTGAACTAATCTGTGCCAAACATTTGAACCAGCCATTTCTCCAGAAACTACCCTGCTGCAGCTCCCTCCGCCTTCTCAGGCAACCCAACCAGCTGGATGATATTGCGGCATAGACGCCCTTCATTATCTGTGAGTTTTTGCTTGAACAGGGAAACTTGCTACTCCAGACCCTCAAACTGGCTCCTCACTGGCGCAGAGTCCTCCAATGTAGATATGCGATTCTCCACCTCGCCCATTCTCTCCCTGATTTTCTGCATGTCATGCCGGAGAAGAGAGAGGTTGGCCTGCACCTCCCCAATTTTTTCAGTCACATGTTTTTTTAGAAGTCCCGATGACCTGTAAAACCTGTTGTAATGTGACCTCTGTGTCAGCCGGCGAGGAGGGTGGGGCTGACGATTGCCGCAACTCTGAATGCTGTGCGTAGTAGAGGAGTGAGCGAAACATTTCAATCTTCCCGCTGTCGCGGACTGGCCATACTTGCCCATGACGTCAGAGATGAAGTGGTAATGCACCCTGCAGTGATGCCCAAGAATAGTTGGCTTACAGTCACATATATGTCCTAGCAGCAAGCCTGAGGTAGTTCAAAAGTCTGTGTCTCAGAATGTAATATTTGGCTTTGAGTTGGGCAATAACTAAATAACAGTTACAAAGTCAGAGCAGGGTGGATTCACCTTCCATCATATGTCACAGAGTAAAGCACAGGCTAACAGCCAGGCATACAAAATGAATGAAATCAATGAATTTTAATAATTCTAAAGAGTCTGTAGCTTGATGGTGTAATGAGAGCTCTCCAGTTACAGCGCTTTAGGACATTGGTGTCAGTGTAGCATATTATTAAGCAGTTTCCAGTAGCCTGAAAAACACCACATGCCCGTCAGGAGAGGTTTTTAAGGCAGATGGATGTTTGCAACAGAAGGGGCCGTACCTGTGTTTCAGCAGTATCCTATGCTAAAGGGTGACAGCTGGGCTCTTCCAGTTACCCAGAGGCTCGGCGCGTAGTCACTCCAGTCCTGAGCACTATGGCTTCTGCGGGAGGAACCAGCAACTGCAGACTGCACCCTGCAGGAGTTTACTGAGCAGAATCAGTGCCAGTGATGAAGTCAGCTCACAGGACCCAGCTGGGGGGGCCACTGTCACAGGAGGGAGTTTGTAAGTATATATTAGTGCGGGAGGGATCGGCTCCCATGCCTATTCTGCGTCCGTTAGCTGACCCGACAGGCACGCCAGCCGATGCTGTCCGCCTCAGCACCAGCCCAATCCATGCAGAGGGCACCAGTTATTTGTTTTCTCGCTGTCTCGGCCTCACTTGCCGGTCACCACCTCACCGGCAAGGCCCCGCCGGACACGGAGAATATTTCTCTCCCTCAGGGGCTAATGGCTATATTTCCCCAGGTGTACTGTGTCAGCAGCAATCCAGGGGTTCGGTTCTGGGTCCAAGTATTTGTCTTCGCCACCATTCAGGAGATTAGCAGGATATATGGGCTGAAGAGCATGCAACTATGCTTGCTACTCTATGCTTGTCCAGGCCACGCCCCCGAATCTCTTGGTTTTAATAATATTAATACTTACAGGTATTTTTTTTTTCTTACCACATTCTACATGACAGGCTTTTGATAGGAAGTATGTATGCTGTTCCCTATTTCTCTAGCATTTCACCATTCATGCAGGGTAACGTTTATTTATTTTTTATTTATTTTTTTACAGTGTGCTGTTAAACTTGCCAAAATGGTTGGATATGTAAGTGCTGGAACAGTTGAGTATCTTTACAGTCAAGATGGCACCTTCTACTACCTAGAGCTAAACCCCCGCCTCCAGGTGGAGCACCCCTGCACTGAGATGGTCGCTGATGTTAATCTTCCGGCTGCACAACTTCAGGTACTGCAGAGCACATTGTTATGTAATATTTAACAGTGTCATATTTTTTCTTAATAAAAGTGGCTTTATTATTTAAAACGATAGTTAATATATCTTTGCAAGCATTGTTTTAAGCTTTATATTATATGTGGGTGACGCTGGGGATTGATGATCGACTATTATTTGCTTTTCAGTAGTTTATTACCAATTTTGCCTAGGAAGTGATTATCACAGAGTAGCTTTGAGGGATATGTTCACCTTTTTTATAGTAACTATGATATTTTGCTGCCACTATTATGTTACTGTCAATGGACAAGTATGCAAAAACTCATATTTCTATTTATCAACTGTATTCATTATATTTATTTATTAATAATATAACTATCAAGAGCTGCATCAACTACACCTCACCTAAGTTCAGTTGTTGCGCACTGTGAGACTCTAAAACTCTGCGGTATGTGACAGATGAGCTAAGACTGATGAGATTACGCTTAACAGCATTTCCTAGCTGTCTTCTTTTTGGCTTGTGCCCTCATATGAAAATAAGGCTTTGTGTGTCAATCGCTTAAGCACAACCCAGATGAAATTAAAAACCTGCGCCACAAAGTATTTCACTTTCCAATAACAGCCTTTAAATGCTACCCAGGAGTGATGAGAAGTTCCCACAGTGACCTCCAATGTGTATCCTCTCACTTGCAAAAATTTTGGCAAAACTTTTAAAGCTGTTTGAGGAATCTGTTTATTTGGTTCCATGTGAGTGCAGCGATGTCTACATAAATATACCTTCCAAAACAGTATTCCATGTCATTTGCATTTCAGCTTATCTGATATTTGGATGACTTCCTGGAAACTTTAACATGGGTTCTTTTACTGACCATAGCAGATGAATATTTATTTGGTACTTATTGCTTTTACACATTTTTTTACAGCATACAACCTTAATGGGTTTTTTTTAAGCAAATATCCACCTTTGGATGGTGAATACTCCATTACTGTGAAGATCTCTCAGATTCTTAAGAAGTATTTACCTCGCCTTTATACCTTAGTTTAATAAGTATTCACCTTTAATTATTTACCAGTATGCAGTGAACTTTAATTATGTTCTATTGATTCTTTTTTGAGCTCCTCTTGGAAAGTAGTTGAAGTAACTAGAAATTTGGTGGAGAAAAGAGTGGAAATCTAAAAAATGTATTTATATTTAAGAATTAGTCTCACCTTTGAAAAGGTGTTTCATCTGTGCTGGATCTTTTGAGTGAATTTATTATTTGTTTGTATAAATATTTTTTTCATTGTTTGGTCAAGAAAACAACATACCAATAAAATAATAAATCTGAACAAATTTGAACAGACCTTTTACAACAAAGTCATAGATTGTGGAACATTATATATTTTTTTTTATAATTTTTTATTTTCAGTGGTCAATCAAGAAAATACAGACAGCAAAACGATAACACTGTGTAGCATACACAGTAAAATCACAACAGTTATTGTGGTGTATCGCATATTAGGAAACCTTTAGACAAAAATGACCGGTTTTTAGATTTTTAAAGAGTAATATAAAATGGGTGTAGGAACAAAAGGGATTGTGGGGGAGGGGTCAGGGGGTAGGACCACAAAGATTAGCACTGTAAGTATTTAGAGAATAACTAGGGTGTGTTGATCCTATAGCAGAGGGGGAGATATGTGTCGGGAAGAGTTAGGGTCATCGCACATGGGTCAGGTCGGAGGACGCGGAGCGTGGAGGGGGGAAGGTGAGTTCCACGGCTAGCCATGGAGCCCAGACTTGACTGAAGACGTGGCCTCTATCGTGGAGGTAGTACGTAATCTCCTCCATAGCGACCACGTGCCAAATCTGCTTCTTGAGAGCCAAAAGGGATGGAGGTGAGGTCTTTTTCCAATTAAGGGCTATGAGTGATTTGGCTGCTGTCAGGATGTGGGCAGTTAATTTCTTGGAGAATTTGTCCAGGTCTTGGGGAGGGTAACATAAAAGAAATATCCAGGGATCTTTCGGGATGGGGGCTTCAAAAAGGGTATTTAGGAAACTATGGACTGAATCCCAGAAGGTGGTGATAATCGGGCAAGACCACCAAATATGAAACATCGTACCCCTTTGGCCACAGTCCCGCCAACAGCAGGACGAGGAAGAGGGAAACATTCTATGGAGTCTTGTGGGAGTGTAATACCAACGGTAATAAATTTTGTAAGAGGTTTCCTTGAGTTTAGTTGATATAGAGCATTTAGCTATCCCCAGTCTCATGTCCTCCCAAGCCTCTTCATCCGGGGGAGGACCAATGTCCTTTTCCCACTCGTCTTCATGAGGGTTTGGAGAGGGAAGGGCAGAAGTGAGAAGAATGCTATATATTTGAGAAATCATGCCCTTGTCCAAGGGATGTTTTCTACAAAGAGATTCAAATGGAGTAAGGTCCCTAAGAACATAGGTTGGTGGCAGGGATCGCAAGAAATGATTAATTTGGAAGAATTCAAAGGGGCTGAGGATTTGGGACGGGGATTGGGGTTGGAGATCCGCTAGCGAAAGCCAGCGGCCCTGTTTGGAAAAATCTGGAACATTATATTTAAGAAATTAAAAATAAAAAAAAACGGGTGGGTAGTAGACTGTGTGTGTGTGTGTGGGGATGATGGTACAGGACTAATGGTTAAAATGTAATCTCCTGTCAGCTAAGATGGCTTAACCAAACTTTTTATGAAAAAGGAAACAAGGCCGATACACTCTTGGCCAAAAGATTGAGAGTGAAGCGGGCTACCCAAACAATAACTACAATTAGAAATAAAAACGGGAACTTGTCCTATGAACCCAGAGTAATTAATGACACTTTTCATAGCTATTATGAAAATTTTATACAACCTCCATAAAGACCAGACTACTCCGGTAGCTCCCTTTCAAGCGATTAACTCATATTTAGAGAAATGCTTTCTGCCCACACTAACCCCTCACCAGGCTTCATCCCTTAATGAAGACATTACAGCTGAGGAGGTGACACTCGCATTGAAAACTCAGAAAAAATCTAAAGCCCCTGGCCCCGACGGATTTATGATGTCATACTATAAAACGTTTTCTAAAGAGTTGGTGCCTCACTTGACCCATTTATTTAACAACATACTGTCAGGAGGTAAATTTCACAATGAATCCACCCGCTCCACCATAGTGGTGATTCCTAAGCCAAATAAGGACCCTACCTGCTGCTCTAGCTATCGCCCTATTTCCTTAATTAATGCTGATATCAAGCTGTTCTCTAAAATACTGGCGATTCGTTTAAATGCTTATATGCCTGCTTTAGTTTTTCCTGACCAAGTAGGATTTGTTCCCTCTAGACAGGCCTTAGACAATACCAGACGCACAATAGATATAATTGTCCATGTCAACCAGAATACGATTCCATCATTTGTTTTGGCTTTAGACGCCGAAAAGGCCTTTGACAGGCTTTCATGGCCCTTCATGTTCAGAACCCTTAGTTACTTTGGGCTGAATGGGGCTTTTTTATCGGCCATCCAGGCCTTATATAATCGTCCCTCCTCGTCTGTTCTGACAAACGGTCTATTGTCCCGGGCTTTCTCGTTAGGCAATGGCACGAGACAGGGATGCCCCCTATCTCCCTTACTGTATGCTCTAAGCATCGAACCATTGGCAGCCGCCATCAGATAAAACCCAGATATAACAGGAATTCGGATCGGTCCTCGTCACTTTAAAATTTCGTTATTCGCCGACAACGTTTTATTAACACTCTCTAATCCCCTAATTTCGCTCCCAAACCTGCTTAAGGATATTAAAGAGTATGGCTCTATGTCCGATTATAAGATAAATAACTCCAAATCGGAGGCCCTCTCCCTACAAGTTTCCAGCGTAACTAAAACCGCGCTTGAATCATCGTTTAGATTTCAATGGCGCCCCAAGGCGTTACGCTACTTAGGAGTTCAAATCACAAAAGAATGTAGACAGTTGTTCCAGGCTAATTATACTCCTCTTCTTGAATCCATAAAAAGACATCTTATAAAGTGGGATCCGCTATTTATCTCCTAGTTCGGTAGGGTTAGTGTCATAAAATGAATGTTCTACCACGAATTTTGTACCTGTTTCAGACTCTGCCCATACCAGTTCCAGGGACTTTTTTAGCTAACCTGCAATCAATCTGTGGTAGATTCATTTGGTAACGGAAAAAGTCCCCAGGGGGGGCGGTGTACCGGCCACACCACCCTTGAAATGCTCATGCCGAGTTACCCTCCCTTTCCTCTCCCCCCTTAATCTTTTCCTTTCTTAATCTTTCTTCCTTTCATATTGTCTCCCCTTCTCCCTTTTCTTTTCAATAAAAAATTAGGAAAAACACAACAACATGGGATTTTACAATAGTAGGATTCTATGAGGCATATAGTTCATATTTCATATCTTTACTTAATGTGTGGACTTAGGATTTGCTATGTTAGACTACTTTACGTGTTCTCACTTTGTATGTTTCTACTGTTCTATTTTGAATATAGCTTCAAGGCATCCCCATTGTATACTGTTTGTATCTCATGTTGTTGTTGAAAATAAAGAGTTAAAAAAAAATAAATGTAATCTCCTTATAATTTTGTAGTAGAAAAAAGGATAAGGTTGCTTAGCAACGATGGTTGCTCATGAGTTCTTGGATCTGGCGAGAAGTTCGTTAGTGGTAGGGCCTCACTATCATGCATGGGCCAGGGGGATTGATCAAGGCTTAGGAGAACATAGCTGGTTCTGCTTTCTGCGGTCCTGCAGAGAACGCCACTAGGGAGGAAGTGTGGGCATCCCAAATTTCAAGTACTACATTGCAGTGCAACTAGCTCAATGCATATTATGGAGTAATAGCCCAAAGTTCACTAGAATTTGAACACCCAATGCTGCATGAGTCCCATAGCGTGAGAAAAAGCAAGTTTTTTTGTGTATGCTCGTTTGGGATAACTAAGTTGCACTTCAGAGTTTTTTCCAGAACACATCGGTAATTATTTGAGGCATAGCATGCACAATGCTCTGTACTGGTGCATAAAGCGGCATAGCCATCCAGTTGCATAACCTTTGTGGGATATATTTAGTACAGTAAATTAAATATGCACGCTCAAACGAACACAAGCAAAAATGGTTGCATTAGGTGTTTCACAGTACAGTATGTTTACAGCCAGAGAGCTTTAGAAAGCACCTTCAGGTGTGAAAAGTTGTGACATTATTATTACTTTATTTATGTTTGTTAAGGTCTTTAGCAAAACTGTAATGTATGCATTTTTATTTCATTCACTAAAAAGAAGCAAGGCTCCTTCTATTTAATAGTCTACTTTTTGACAAACCAGTGATAACGGATGAACAAAAACCCTATAGTTGTTAGTGCATGTATGAAGTCCAAATAACCCATTGAACCCTCGCTGAACTATACACATTTGGTATCCCTATATTACAGTGATGGGCAGCAAGCCTACAGCCCTCCAAACCATCACCTGTGGTCCCCAGCTCTTTTCTGTTTGTTAGATTTGTTTGCTATAGCCAGTGCCGTAACTAGACATTTTAGTGCCCTGGGCGAGACAGGGCACCGGCGCCCCCCATCTAAATGGGATTGACATTTAAGGAGTGGGTGTGGCCAACCTAATGTGGGGGTGTGGCCAACCTAATGTGGGGGGTGTGGCGATGGCACTGCTTGCACCTGCCCAGTTACGGCTCTGGCCTTACAAGAAGCATTACTCAATTCTGAAGATGTAAAATTGACACCAGCTACATTTATTCCTCACCAATGACAATACTGACATATAGTAAACAGTAAATTTAAATAGTTTTACAAAGAGTGCTTTGGAGAAACCCCAAACCTTTAGCAACTGTCACTCCCCCCTCTCCCCAACGGAGAAGCAAATCAATTTAAAACAAAAAAAAAAAAAAGATTGTACACATCGCAAATGGTGCAAAACTGCAGAGGTCCAATCAAAAAAATCTCCCTAAATTTAAACAATTATAAGGTAGAAGTGTTATTTCTGCTGTGACAGACTATGTATGTACTGTACTATCTAATCACTAATATAAGCTTATAAATTGTGTCCCCTTAAAATCATTAAACCAAATTGAATTGTTCACAATAATAGGTTAAAACATGCATGTAAAACAAAAATACATATTTACAATAGCAGTGCCACCATACTGAAAACATTCCACTAACATGCTGCTCCTCCTAGCCGAAGCCCTCTGTGCAGCCAGCCATTTTCTTGGGCCTTTGCTAGTTCTGTAAGGACCAATCATTATTAGGTAAAAAAGTACCAACCTCAGTAGTTGTCTATTTCAGTCACTGGTACCGGTAAATTAGAAAGTTGTAGAAAGTTGCAGGGGCAAACGCAGGATTTCAAAAGGGGGGGGTTCCAAATGTTTGTAAGGGGAAGCCTATTTAACAAGCATCATGGTGGTAATTGCACCGCCACAATACCTCTTCTGTTATTGCCATCACAGGATAGAGACAACAGATTAATATAGTTTGAAAACTATTTATTCTTTGAATAAAACATTTTTAATAAAAGGTTTTAAAATAAATATATATATTTTTAACCTATTTTTTTCCACAGTATTGTAACTGAATGCCCTAAACACTTAGTATAGTTTACAGCTATAAAACTCCTACATATTGCTGAACTGGGGGCCCTATTTGTAAATAGGCCCCAGTGTCTCAAATATAGTTTATAGCATAGTAACAGCCACTCACCTCTCAGCAGAAATGCTGTCGCCCCTGTTGTGGGGATATAAGGGGTGCCACCTCTGCTGTGTTATGCTCAGGCTGCGTCACGTGACGGCATGAAATCATGCATGCGCCCCTTTCTTTCTTGCTGATCTTTCTGCGACCGCAGACAGCTTCAGCATACATATGCAGATACTGCTTTCAGGGTGGTTTGATTTGAATGTGAGGGGGTTCTGGACAACTGTAAAATACCCCTAAGTGCCCACCTGGCACACATATGTAATGAGATGGCAAAATGAGATACACACAAAGGGGAGGAAAATAAGGGGACACAATGTAGAAATAGACATATAATCAAAAGGGGGACAGAGAAACACACATGGGGAGACACAGGCACACAAATGGAAAGGCAGAAACGGACATAAACACACAAAAAGAAGAGCTATGCACACATAAACAGGGAGGGGGGAGGGGGGGGGGCACAAATATATAGGGAGAAAGAGGGCTATACATACAAATTTGGATAAAGAGATGACACAACCAGGGATAGAGGAAGCTGATACAGACAGACACACTAGGAGGGGGGAGTGGCAAGATACACTGATACACAGTACACACAAACATGGGGGGGGGGAGACAGGAGTCAGGACTGGGCTGCTGAAAAGTTTAAAAGAGGACAGGCATCTGCTACTCTGAGTAGTGGATCTGCTCTATTTACTAGCAAACATGGATGAAAGTATAAAGGAAGGGGGAACCCCTTCCCATTTCAAAATATCCCTTATAACCTAAGTTCTACCTTTCTTTACTCCCCCTCCCTCCCCCCTCTCATTTCGTTTATCCCCATTTCCGTTCCTCTGTCTCTTCTTACATAGCAATTACTTTCACTTACCTCTTGCTGTTTCCTGTAGTGTGTGGCAGCCACGATCTCCTCTGTTCCTGCAGGGCTGTCAGTGGGATCCCTGAGCTGCAGTAATAGGCTGCACGGACCCTACAGTCATGATGAGTTCTGGCTCCGCCCACTTTTATAAAATAATGATTTAAAAAAAATGTAAAAAACCTCCGTTTACCGGAGGTAGGGATACAAGCACAGGGGAAAGGGGTTTCTTGGCAATTTTACCCCCCCTCCTTGAGTGAGCGCCTGTGGGAGGTTATAATTCATTCCTGCATCAGAAGCAGTCACCTAAAGCAGGAAGTTCGGCATTTGGAACGCAAGTATGCGTTCCAAATGCCGAACAAGCTGCTTAAGGTGACTGCTTCTGATGCAGGGAATGAGCTGTTGCTTGTGGCACCTGTGAATCAATTGAGCCTGGGTATAGAGGCAGGTATCGGGCGGCTGCGCCCCCCCTGGGCTTCCGCCCTGGGCGACGGCACCGCCCGCACCTCCCTAGTTACGGCTCTGGCTATAGCATGTAACATTTGTTTGGAAAAGTTTGTGTCCCAAAAACAATATAAGAAATTGTAAAGCAATTCACGAGGAAACGTAATGTAATACTATTTAAATCATTGATCATTTGATTTGTGTGATAGTGAATAGATTGCAGTAAAAATAATTTTCTTAATTTAACCTTTTAAGTTCATCTTCTAAAAGAATACTGCTTGGCTAAGCTTAATTTACGAAACTATGTATGTATTATTTTTTATTATATTGATCAAAGTGCAGCTAGAAATGTGACTGATGGTCCACTTCAGTGACATAACTTTTAAGCTTTTTCTGGCTCCTTTCTTGAGAGACAAGAAAGGATTACAGCATGTTTTCTGAAATTCTTCATATCTTAGCAGCAGAAGCTTTTCATGACGATAGCAGACTGAGGTTTCAGGATCATTGGTTACTGCATTTGAAACTTCAGTTCTCAGAATCAAAAGTTCTTTTTCTTCATCTGTAAAGTGGTCCTAGCTATGTAATCCAATGGTTTTTGAGTAAATAGTAATATGGCAGTCCGTATTTAAAAGACTACTAAATGAGCAGCTGCCATGATTGACTCTTGCTGTGTCTCCCTCTCTCTTTCTCTGGAAAGTTTCAGTTTTGGTCTCTCTAAAGAGAATCCCCTTCCCATCAGTTTGTTTGTTTCATTTCCTGTATGGGAGTTTTATCGCATTGCCTCAGTGTAGTTCACTTTTTTGGTATGGTTTTTAACAATGTGTAAATTATGTATGTGGTACAACAGTAATCGAACATCAACTTCATTATTTTTTTTCTCCACTATGAAAGAGTACCCTGCTGATTTGTTTTTGTGGTAGTAATTTATACCTTTTTTAAAAAACCCCCAAAAAATGGGATCCCTAATGTCAATTGAATCTAGCGGTTTTAATTCTATTAGAAAAACGTGCGTTTTTGCCGTAACGTTAAACATGAGGCAGATAAAGTAATATGGTGTGGCTTTTTGGATTTGGGAGGAAGAGTTACCTTAGGGGTCCAAATTTTGTGGCGATTCCTTAATAAACACCAGCGATACTTCAAATAAAGTGGATAAAGAAGCTGCGATTAGTAAATTATTTAATAAATTGAAAAATCAATATTTAATCAACTAATTGTCAGACAGTCGAGATATTTAGCAGAAATAGTTGTTTTCACATCCTCTCTTAACTAATTTTTTTTCGTAGAAATCTGAGATGGGTGGTGGACAACCCTGGTTGAACTGACATGAAATGACCCAAGTACTAGTGTATATGCTGTAAGACAGAAATGTATAGGAGTGTATGGTCACTATTGCTCTTGTGTAGTGTGTGTATAGATGTAACAAGAGAAAGAGATAGCATTTATGAAGATAATGTGTTTTAAGCAAGCACATGTTCGTGCATGTTTAAATGTGTAAGCAAGAGAGAGAGAAAGATATGAGATAAATGAGAGAGTGCATAATGCATGTGTGTTACCATGTGGTCCTGCCTAGAGAGAAAAATGGGGGATGGGAATCCATTGTAATGTAGATAGCATTCCTGAGAAGCTAGCCTTTGTAAAGTATGTGTGAAAAGCTTACTTAAAGATTCAGAGAGTTAAATAGAACATACATATAAGGTAAGTAAACAGATAAAGATGCAAAGGAAAGTTAATGAAAATAGTTATAAAACAGATAAAGATTCAGAGTAAAGTTAATATAAATAGATGGACATATAATAAGAAGATATACAGACAGATATAAGAAGATAAAAGTTGCAGACAGATAAGGTATAAGCTTACTGTGGAGTGTGTGTGTGTCCTGTGGGCTCCAGGTGTAAGAGAAGTCCCCAACTTCCAAGTGTGTATGTGGTGGGTTCAAAAGAGAATTATATTGCCTGTTTTAATGGTTTATAAACCTTTACCCAGAATGCATTGCTTCAGGTGGGGCTTGTGACTTTAACCACACCCACACAACTGGACACTGCCTGTAATGATGACTCACTGCTCTGTGTTTCTTAGCTATGACTTCCTGTCCTGTGAGCACGTTTTCTTTTGTTTGGCAATGCTCTCTGCCAAATGCCACATGTAAGACAATTTCTGTGGTTGAAATGCTCTGGCTTTTAGTCAGTACATATCTTAATCTGCGCATAAGTTCGGCGCATGTAAACAGCAGTGTAATGCTAGCACCCATTATGCGTGGCTCAAGCTCCGCCCACCGCCACTGTGTCATCAGCGACGATATAGGAGCTCCTTCACACTATAATAATATTGTTTGAATGTTTATGAAATGCATGTGTAGGTCTGATATAGGTCTGCTACCTATTGCTGCTGTGCTGTGATGTCTTTATTTTTTATTAACCTGTAATGCATCTATGTTTGCTAAAAAGGAAACTTCCTTCCTGGGGGTTGGAAAGAATGCAGAGAGTTTGTGTTGAAATGACCATTTAAAAATGTGTTTTGTCATGGACCACTTGAGCTATTTACATGGAAACTATGTGGAATTATGTCCCCTAACATAGTACTTTCAGTGGATGAAGATAAGTAAGTTTTAATACGAGCTTATATGTTTGGTCAGCCACACACTCTTTTACTGATTAGCACTTGAATCAGCAAATCTCAAACTATTGCTAAAATATTCCAGGAATTCTACATAACTATAATTTCTATTGATTTCCTGATTATATAAAATATTACAATGAAATGGTGTAAATGTCTTTATTCATTTTACTTAAATTCACTATTTTGCCATAGATTGCCATGGGAATTCCTCTTCACAGAATAAAGGATATACGAATGCTGTATGGAGTTCCCGCTTGGGGAGACACACTAATTGATTTTGACAATTCATTAAATGCTCCCTGCCCCAGAGGACATGTCATTGCTGCTCGTATCACTAGTGAGAATCCAGATGAGGTACCAAATATTGTTACTGGTTTTTTTTTTCAATTTTAACTAAGATTTAACATGTGAATAATCATGAGCGAGATTACCATTCGTTACAATGATTGGCCTTTTAACTGTCTACTGCCTTCCTTCTCCTTTTACCTTGTTCTTCTGTACCTCTTATTTATTTTAAACGGGGTGTAATGAAAGCTATAGTATGAAAATACACAGTACCAAGTAGATAATCTTGGGTACTGGCAATTTGTAACCTGATGTTAACCTATGCATCATGGGTAAATAGCCAAATAATAAGACATTTGGAACACTATTCACAAACCATGGTTTACAGAGGATAGTGAGAGTACATACATACTCTGAATATACATGGTTTCTTAATTTAACTTAACCAAGTTGTAACTGTCTTCTAACATACATATATTAAAATCATGGACTGCTAGCTGTACCTGATATCATGTTCAAGAAACCATAATGAAAAAACAGCACTTGCATGTCAAAATCAAATCTGCCACTGAAAATAAATATTATTAATGGGTTTTCAAAGTTGCTTAATTATTATTATTTGCATCATTGATAGACTGCCAACATATTCCACATGTCTCTATTATCAGAGCATTTTATTCAAGAACATCATTCCTTTCCCCAGTGGAGATTACAACTTAATTTTCTACAAAGACACACACACGCACCAGGGGAAATTTAGTCAGAAGACATATATGTTTTTGGACTGTAGGAGGAAACTGGATAGCCTGGAGGAAAGCGACATGAACGTGAGGTGTTCAGATATGCAGATGGCACCCTGGATCTGAACCAAAACCTAGGACCCACACCTGAGAGGCATCAGTGCTAACCACTGTACTTTCATGCTTAAAAATAAAAACTTTTGAAGGCTCCTAATTAATGAAAATGACAGAATTGGAATTAGTGAGCTCTTTAAACTATACCCCTTAAAGATAATTTGCAAACGGGTCTGTCCCTTTAGTGGAATAGTGTTCTCGTGTGTCCTTACAGTAAGGTGACTAAGTCTGTACCCAAATTAAACATGTGGTCTAACTAGTGATTTATGCAATTATAATATTAATAGGTATCACATGAATGTGTCTTCTTTTTCATGCATCCTAGGATTGTAGAAAATGATACAAACAAATAAAGTGTCACTTCAGTCAAACAGGCGCTCAGAAAGGCAGCTTGAAGCTAAATCAATAAGGACACACCCGTACCCTAAAAGTTAATAACATCACAAAAATAAGGCATAAAATGACAGGCGCCAATCAATACTTAAGAAGACATTAGATCTTCAATACATTATAGCTAAAAATGTACACATAAAAGTCAGTAAGAAGGAGCCTTATTGAAGATATGGATCCTCCCAGAAATGATCCTATCATCAAAATCAGCAATAAAGGTCCTTTAATAAAAATACTCCTTCTATCATTCGTATCAGTCAATATGTCTACAGATGGGATAAATGAACCTGAAACTCTCCATGTAGATCTCTGTTCTCACATCACGATAATATAGCAGTTCCGTGGTGACCTCTCATAGGTCTGTTAGACGTTGCTCCGATCGTATCAGATCACATCCACAAAAAAATGGCAAAGACTTCAAAAGGGTCTTCTCACGGATCTATCAATTTATTCTCAAATCGAGTCAAATAGTGCCAGAATCGGTCAGCACAGCCACCCGCGTTTCATATAAAAAAATATAAAGATATCCACATAGTGTGATTCTGTATCAAACTTTAAAACTTTTTATTAATAGCATTCTTATAAACTGTTAACGACTAGCATCCTTAGTTAAGCAACATAGTACCCATACCAGATATAAGATGGAAATAAACTTTGTATGGTCAATCAGTGCTTGTACCCGGGATGAAGCAGTGAAAGGCACGGGTTCCAGTATGTGGTTCAACAGATAACAGGTGCAGTCAGGTCTCCACTCTCACACCGACGCTTTCCAACTCACCTGGATCATTTCTCAAGGTGAATTAGTGGAGACCAAAGCAATCCTAGGTGTTTTATACTCTCACAAAGAGTTAATTAGTCCATATGTGTTACAGTACATAATTAGTTCACATAACTGTTGAAACGTCCATTATACAATTCCTCCATAAGTAGTATAAAATCCTTCTCAAAATACATACATCAGATAAATAAAAAACATATAAAAACATCTAAATAACTTAAATAGCTGTCTCATTTATCAAAATGACAAAATTCCATTAGATATAAATGACTCAAAGACCCCAGTGGTCTCCCATCCACACACAAACCCAAGCTATCGTTGCTTAGCTTCTCTGATCAATCCCAGTGTGGCTCTAATGTACTATTCTAGCTTTAATAAACTAGTCTTCTGTAAGAAACCACTTCAACTCAAAATCCTGATTTATTTATTTCTATTTATTTATAGCCACCCTTTGTCTTCAACCATTTAGCCAATTCTCTACTTGTATGCAAACTGATGGCCCTAGATTTAATACACTCACCTTATGTACTGTTATGCGGAATAGTATTGGACGCTTTTCCAAAATCCAAATTTATAACATCAATTGCACTACCAAGATCCAGTTTAAAACTTAAAGCCTCATAAAACATAATGTAAATAGTGCAGGCCCTCCCTACCCTTTGTTTACATGTCTGAATTTATGTTGTCTACCTTGTATGTCCCTGTTTTATGTATGTCCTGTTTTATACACTGTCTGGCACTGGGGAGCACTGTGGCACCTTACAAATCTACAACAGTAATAATAATAAAAAAATGAATCCTATATGCTAGGCAGGACTAGCCTTCATGAAACAATGTAGACACAAAGTTATTACATTTGTTTTCATTAGTATATTTCAGAATTATATCTTTTAGAATTTCTTCTTATAATTTACCCATGACAATCACACTCTCTGTTCTATAATGTCCTGATTTGTTTTTTTATAACCCTTTTTAAACATTGGTATCACATCTGACAGTCATGTCGCACTGAACTATTTATTAGGGCATCAATAAATATAAGAAATTGGTCTGTCAATTACTGAACTTAGATCCATTAGCACAAGTGTCTGGATGCAATCTGGGCCGACTGCTTTATCTGTATTAATCCTGTTTAGGAGTAATCACCTCCTCCTGTGTTAGAAAAGTAATATTTAATGGTGTGCATAGACTATTGCAACACAACTTCTTACCTGGTATTCCTCCTTTATGATTACAGATGGAAAAGCATTTAAACATCTTTATCTTTCTCTATTACAGTTGTGTTTCCTACTTTATCATTCAGTGGCCCTTAATGATCATTTCTAATTTTATTACTATTTATGTATTTGAAAAATGTTTTGGGATTAGAGTGTTTCCAATCTGTTTTGCAGGTTAAGTCATAGTTATCCTGATTTTATTTGTACGTATCTTGCAACTTTTTTTTATATTTCGATAATTATAAGTCCCTTCTAGTTTTAGCAATTTAATTGATTAAATAATTTTCCCTTATAAACGCCAATACTTATGTAATCTCGTTTTGTTGCCATAAGCTGTATAGGTACAACAGTATTTATTTAAATGTCATTGTTTTTCTCTGTTCTACCACTGGGGGACACTGCGATACATTGGGGTATAGTAATTGGGACTGGAGTTCAGGCACTTATTAAACTTGTTTGTTCCCCTGATTCCTCCCCCACTATGCCCCTCCTCTGTAGCTGAGACTTCAGTTTTTGTAAGTGCCTTAAGGAGTTAGGTCACTTCAGTATAGGCTCCTGCCTATACTTGGTTTAGTATTAGGTTTTCATGTTTTTATTTTCTTTCCCTTTTCAGGTGCAGCGCTGGACTCGATGCAAAGACCCAGAGGAGTGAATAGTCCTGGTGGCTTCCTTCACTCTGAGTCCCAGCGCAGGTAAGCAGCAGTTTAACGCTCGCTTCCCTCGCACCTCTGCCTGCAGTCTTCCCCTAGAAACGAGCACAAGGGGCCATATTTTTATAGTCTGATTTTGGGCAGTCTTATTTGGGGCACAGGATATTTTTAACTATATTGGCCATTTAGCGGCCGCGGCCACGTTAAGGAATGGCGGACGGGAGTGAAGCTGTAACAGCCTCTCCTTCCCGCCCGCCCGACATGCCGTCAGCCTCCCCCCCTCTTCCGCCCCTATTAACGAGCTGCAGGGGAGAAGGACAACGATCGCTCTCATCAGGAGGCGATGCAGTTGTCAGTGAGACCGCATGCACCCCGGGAACGAAATCGCAGCGGTTCTCACTTTTCTCAGCCCACAGCCATATTGAGAATATAGGCTGATCGGCGGGCATTAGAGGCGACCATGTTAAGGGAGGATCTGGAGAGTTCACTTCCTCCTCTCCCCATCAGCTTCCTGGCGCGGGTGGCGGACCTCTTCGCACTCCGGAACACACACATCACAGTGCATGCTGTTCTCTACTCTGCCTCTCTCCACCTGGTATTGTGGTATCGTTTTTAATTCTATTTTTAACGATTGTCAGGTTGTTTAACACACAGTCAGGACTATTGTTTCAGGGTCCTGTGACTGATGTATATATATTATAGGATTACTGATTATATAAAATTGGTACTTTCCTATCCTCCTGTGACATATTCTGCTTTTCAGGCTGATATATATTGATATGTGTGTATATATATATATATATATATATATATATATATATATATATATATAATATTCCATATGGTGACTGTTTATTGACATTTTCCATAAGTCTAGTAAGGGGAGTCCATATATATGAAATTCCTTCTGCTACGCTTAGCCTGTGGTACCCAAGTACTGTGTGGGGTTAACTTTTGCACAGTTTCAAAAATATGCAGTATGTCTCAGGAATTACCTTAGGGGTAATAAACACGCTGTTTCATATGCTCTACATTATTTATGGGCACAGAGATAATATACAGTGTTGTTCCGTGTTAGGCTGGTAGGTCTGTATAGCAATGTGTGTGTATGTATGTATATATATATATATATATATATATATATATATATATATATATATATATATATATATATATATATATATATGTATATATATATATGTTGATGCAGACAACAGATACCACATAAAAGGGGGCGTGTAACCCTATTCAGTGTACAGTCACTAAGCGGGATAGATACATCCAAAGTCCAATGTACAGGAGGCAGCCAGTTCCAAAACAGGTGGTGAGTCTGGAAAATCTATAGAGGAATAAAGGAAACACGGCGCCACATAGTGTATTACCACAATATAAATAAGTAATATAGTGAGAGAAAATAAGGTGTGAGGAGTCAGATATACACTCAAGAATTGTAGCAACTCTCCAATATGAATGATGGAACCGAAAAGGTGATTAGAGATATGCACACGTGACAGCACACTATGTTCAATGCCACAAATAAAATCACCAATAACCATATATCTGCGTACCAGATGGTAGAACTAGAAGGTGTAAAAATCAGTTGAATGGATGTCTCCAAAGCTGTACAGATGTTACCAGTAACGTCACTCATCCAAATGAATAATCTCGTTAGGAGTGGAACCTCAGCATCATAGGAGCAACATAAAAAACTCATATAGTGTAATATTGTAAAAATCAGATTTTACTAATAGACAGTAAGTATCACACTTGCATAAAAACACAAGGTAAAAAGCATATATTGGTATCTTTAGGTACTCATCTGGGATGCATTCAGAGATGTATGCATGGATATCAATTAGCTCATAAATGGATCTCTACAGCGCTCCCACCACGCTAGTACCACGATGTCCAAACGGTAATAAAAAGGTCCTCAGACACTCCTCAACGCGTTTCGTCTGGTTAAATGTTCAGACTTCATCAGGAGGTGAAAATTGTGTGATGAAGACGCTAGGATCTCCAGCACCTTTTAGATGAGGTCAGCGCCATTTTGGACATGCGCAGTAGCGTCTATGACGCGCGCATTACTACAATCACATGATTGACTCATCAGTCACATGGTTACCTCTAGTGAGGTCTGAGCTGCATTCTATAGGTGCGGTATGTAATTTCTAAATTATCCTTTCAACAGCCTAGCCCGAATGCCTCGGCACAGACTGCGAGGCTAGGGTCTACAAACAAGGGGTTCCCATTTAGGTGTCAGCAGTTTTGCAGAAACAGGTCTGGCCTAAATCACTGTCGCCTCTGGTGGCTGAACTTATTAAGGTGACTTTAGAGTCCGAAATGGTACGTGAGTATACCCTTTTTCATGCTTCTGCACATGTTTACACTGTGCTGGTTAAGTCCCCACACAGCTTATATCTGTCCGCTAACACAGAAGCGGCATTCCGCTATTTAGGTAGAAATCCATCCGGACAAAGACACTGTTGTTCACCATCTTACACAGATGGGCATGATTTTATCTGTCACTGTTGTACAGTCAGAATAAGGAGGTAGTTCATTCCTCACCAGAGGATGTCTATCTCGATCTGGATTTACTAACAAGAACATTATTCCCTCTGATTACACACACGAGGTGGATAATCCCAGCTTAAACTTTACACAGTTTTAGCATTGCAGAACACCAGTCTATATTTCAATTCGCAACCTAGGTCCTATTTGAGAAAATGTTTTTCCTCATATATTAGACTTAGTGTCTGTCTTTTGACAAAAGCCAGATAAACAGTCATAGACTGGCCAAATTTTACTAATCCCCTCCCTCTCCCGCCAGAGTGAATACAGGGGAAGTAATCTCTGCTGGTGACAACCCTGTGGCTTTTCAGTTCTCTTATTCTGCTATCCCCGGCGGGTGTTGACATAAGAAGTTCTCCTACACAGAGCAGGAGCTGGTAAAGGGTTTTATCTAGAGGCTCTCTGACAGAAGAAGTTCTCTACCCTTTATTCAGATTAAGGGTTAGTGGGGTGGTTTGTATTCACCCACCAGAGTCATAGCTAGTATTCATAAAGCCATCCAGCTATGATAACAACAGTTAGCCACATTCTCACAGGACTACGTTCCATTTAGGGAACTCTCAGTTTGCACTATTACAAACGAGTATCCAAAGGCTTCTGGCGATAGGTGTGCTTTCTTTTTTATGTCACCAACACCAGGCCATGACGTTTTCGTGTTCAATCCGTTCATCCTCTCGGTTGATCTGAGGTCAGGTTGCCACATTCCGAGTCAGGCCTAGCCTTACAGGGGTGCTTATAGTTCATGTACAGTGGCAGTGAGGTAAACACCCATGGGCTTGGGGACATCCCCCGTAGGTGGAAGTTATTTATTATAACCGCCGCTTAGCTTACAGCTAGACGTTTTCTGCCAGCATATTATACTTGCAGCCTCTCAGCAAGCAGCAGGGCTGCATTATTGAGTTCGCAGGTGGTCACTTTGGACCTACTCAGGTCTTCACTCATTCTACCACACCAGAAGCATTGGCTTATGCCTCACCTTCTGGACTGGAACACTCTGTATCTTCCTACCGAAGAACACGCTCCTGGCAGAATTTTATTTTCAGTAACATGAGTTTCTTTTCTGCAAACTAGGATGCCAAGATTCTAGTTGTATTATTGGCACTCCTTACTCGGGACATCTCCCATATCTCCACAGGGAGATTCTAATCAGGGGGAGCTGCCTTCCATGTTCTGGATGCGCATAGCATTACTCTGCCCTGACCCACTTGTTTACTTTTCGGGTGGTGCTTACCCACAATGATTCTTGAGTGGGTCAGTTGTCCTTCTGGTCAGGGGGTCAGAAAACCTGTAGACATTCGGGCTCATAATGCAGGGCTGCTGCATATCTGTAGCACTTATAGAATACCCGTATCCTAACTGCAGGGTAGGGGTCGATCTGTGTATGGTCGGAGGGGTGTGCCTTGCGCCATATTATGGGCCAAGTTACTCCGCCGTATTATTATTGAAGGCCGAATGCCTTAGCAAGCAGGCAGTTACCAGGGAAAGTGGGTCACTCCAGGGTAATTCCTTTGTGCCCTCCTGGTTAGGCGATAGTGCACTCCGAGAGGGAGCCCAGGTTCCTTTCACATGTTAACCTGTTTTTTGTCTCGGCTCTCAATCTAATGACCCTCAAGTGGTTTTTTCCACTTGAGGAAATTGGACCTGTAATTAGCATGTACACCCCCTAAGTTCTAGGGAGACCCGACTGTCTCCCTAGAACTTAGGGGGTGTACATGCTAATTACAGGTCCAATTTCCTTGTGGGTGCTAAAGAGTTTCTAGAAGGGGGTGCATCCCAGCTAGTCTGGTGGCTTGCCGTGTGTCTCGCAAAGCAGGGTTTTCCTGGTTTAGGGGACTAGCGTCGGCGTTCCTCCTTTCCCGCTTTCCAGAGCGGCCTCATCTCGTAGTTCGGGCCTTTTTACTCTTCATCATCTAGTTTGACGCTGTGGCCCAACCCTTTCGGCCAGAGAGTCCTTGCAGGGAAATGGTTGCTTCCTTCAATACAGCCGTAGAGCTTCTTCCTCAGCTGTTCTCTTTGGGCTAGAAACGATATTCAGTTGGTGTAAATCCTAGAATTTCACGTCCCACTCAGGAATCTCAAAATAATTTTCTTTACGAGCTGGCTCCGATAGGAGTCTCCGCCCTACTTCCTTCACGACCACCCTTCTGTCTGTACCTCTCTGCAGGTTCCAGTGCCTTTACAGTGCACTCTCCAGGAGGGTTGCAGCTTCTTGGATGGCACAACACCGTCATTCAATGGCGCAGTTGTACAGCGTGCCAACGTCTATTTCTGCTGCATGTTGTTTTCTTTGTTGCATGCCTTTGCATCTACTAATGCAGGTTTTTTGCCACAAAATATTGCGCACAGCCGTTCCAGAGCATACCCGCCCTTGGAGACAGCTTTGGTAGCTCCCCAATGTATCGCAGTGTCCCCCAGTGGTAGGACAGAGAAAAGAGGATTTTTACTCACCGTAAAATCAATTTCTCTTACTACACTGGGGGACACTGCGCACCCTCCCTTGCTCTGAAAGTAGTACTGTTCTTGGTGTTGCTTTCTGACTTGCTTTTCCTCTCTTACTGGCTTGGTTATGCAAAACTGAAGTCTCAGCTACAGAGGAGTGGCATAGTGGGGAAGGAGTCAGGGGAACAAACAAGTTTAATAAGTGCCTGAACTCCAGTCCCATCTACTATACCCCAATGTATCGCAGTGTCCCCCAGTGTAGTAAGAGAAATTGATTTTACGGTGAGTAAAAATCCTCTTTTTGTAGCCCCCTTACAGAACAATTTATTGAAATGCCAGTCAAATATTCCAATGTTGTGTTCACTCACCTGGACATTAGATGTAATATATATATTTTTTTTAGATGGTAGCAAGTCCAGCAGCGTTCCTTCTCCGGTTGTTTGGCTGTGGTACATCATTAAAGTTGATGAGAAAGATCAAATTATTTCAAACTAAACGTTTTGTTAGTTCTGACATATAGAGGAATTAGGACATTTTTGACATAATAACTGGAAATAATATATATATATTATTGTATAACTGGAAATAATATATATATTATTGTATAAGTATGCAAAGTCATATTGGTTAATTATTATATTAAACTCTAAGGTACAAAATAAATTATTTGGGTTTTCAGGGTTTTAAACCGAGCTCTGGGACTGTTCAAGAACTTAATTTCCGCAGCAGCAAGAACGTGTGGGGTTACTTCAGTGTTGCTGCAGCAGGTGGTCTCCATGAATTTGCTGACTCTCAGTTTGGACATTGTTTCTCCTGGGGAGAAAACCGAGAAGAAGCCATCTCGTAAGTCTCTTTGGTGCTACACACTAACCTCTTGTTTAAATGTATTTATTTGTCATGGTCAAGAGCAGCCAGGCCATTACTACTGTTGTAAGCATTAAGGTCATTACTACTTGTAAGAATTAAGTCTGTTTGTATGACATCAGCACAGAGTATCAGCATTATATACTTGATGTTCCTTTCTGGTTTTCTAAACTTTCTGGATTTCCATATACCATATATCATATGTTCTATCTCTTGCTCAAACTGCAAAATAGACTTAAATGGATTTTGTTTACCAGTCACTTTTAAAAGGGTGTGGTAAATTGGGTAATTTTGAACACATTGGGGCTGTTTCATTTAGCTACTAGTTTTTGTAGTAACCTTGCAGCTATGTTTTTGTGCCTGTTACCAGCAATTATTGTAATGATAACCCTGCTTGATATTACTGTGGCACTTCACTGCTAATTGAATCAACCCCATGAAAGCTGCATTATGTGCTGGACCTTTGTGGTCTGCTTAATATTCAAACAGCAGAGTGGGGATGAAGTAATATGCTGAAAAATTATGGCTACTTTGGGTAAACATTTTGGACCATATAAAATTAATGTTTGTGTTATAAGGGATAGAGTGGATGGGGACATGGTGGAAGCTCACATTTTAAACCCACGTTAAAGGGCTTCAAGCTACTTCACCTGGTTATAGCATTATTCAAGCAAACTAAAAATGTGGCCCTCATTCATCAAGACATGTGTCACGAACAAGCTCCCAGCTGCCGTGTCTTTGGGGTGTTCGCTGTATGAGGTCACACACGTTTTCAGCCCGCAGTCTCTCTACCTATTAAACAGGTTATAGACCTACGGAATCGCCCCCAACACAGCGCTCTCACACCCCCAGACACTTCAGGTTTTGCCACCACCTATTGAGTACGGGCAATAGGACCCCAATATACTGTCCCACACTGGCACGCAGGTTTCTAGTTATCCACAAACTAGCAAGACCCACACCAACACACACAGGGTTAACTCTTCACACCTCCAGACTGTTACACAAATGTAAATACAAGCACACACAGCTTGTTAATCAAATGTATTAACAAATCACACACTGGCATTCCAAGGGTTAACCTGGTCGAGCAATCTGTCTCTTCTAAACAGGCAATGGATTTGTTAGAGTATCAAGGACGCAACTTATTAAATTTATAGATTTAATATACAAAAATACAGGGCATACAGATAACAAAAATAATAAATAACAATTAATAAATTTGACATAACAATCAAAAACAGTTTAAAATAAAAAGGATTACATTCAGATTTGCACTTACATAAATTGTATTCTGGCCAAGGGGATTTGCCTAGGAAGATGGACAGCTTATCAATGTAACTTGATTTCCCCAAAAGTCCGACCCTTTGTCCTTCCAGAACACAGATTTTTAAGCAAACTCAAATGGGACGGCATTCACAAGGGCAGTGTGAATGCTAATCTGGGGGCGGAAATGTCCCCTGGGTGTCACCTCAGGTTTGTTCAAACTATTCCTTAGTTTTGACCGGTCTTAGCTTTCCTCAGATATCTCCCAGAGACATAACTTTCCCTTCAATAAACCGATCATAATTTCCCGCACATTTAAATACCAAATATGATGAGATTACAACAATATCCAATCTCATCCTGAAATACATGTGACTATGGCTGTTCTGTGTGTAGTTGGTATCTATGTTTTAATACCCTTGTGTGGTTTTTGCCCCTCAGTACAGAGTAGCATCCAGATTTCCCAAAATATGAACTATGACAACATTTTCCTTTTTGAAGGTCATATTTATATATACCTGTATAGGCTTTCACATGCTGTCTACCATGATCTCCAGCTGTGATTGGCACCACAAAGTCTATTCAAGTGTCTAAAGCGAACAGTGAGAAATCCTGGAAGCTGCTAAAAGTGGCAGGCTTATCTCCTCACACTGGGATGTAAAAAGCCATTAAACACAATTACATCAGACTCTCCATCTTTAACTTTTACACTAACTTATCAATGGATTCATTTGATACAACCTATTTACACTGCAGTTATGAATTATCCCTTATAAATAACTGCAAGCTCTCTATGTTCACGACAACATGTACCTGCTTTTTCAGCGTGTAAAACGCAAAATCACTCTGCGCATGCCCAGAACCGTCAGTTAGGACCGTGAATACGGACCTGTTCCATGCGCTGGCAAGCTCCAGGGACGCATACTACAGCCTACTATATCCGGAAGTGATCTGGGCAGGAAAGGGACATGTTGCTTGCACCAGCCCTGCGGCTAGTCTAAGTTCAGTTGTCGGGTTCAGCGGCATTACAGCTGTGTCGTAGCCCCACATGTATACCTGGTGTAATAGAGGGCAGCCATTGAGCTCCCTCAGCCTTATTCCCTGAGCAGCCTAACAGGCCATACCGCCCTCATTATGGCCCTGTACACTCCAAACATACACAGTCATCTGTGGAGTAAACCACCTTTAATAAGGGACATTTCTGAAAGTAATGGTTAAGCCAGGTTTTTCACTGCTTGTACATTCATTTATTACACATTATAATTACAAAACTATCAAATAAAAAGTTGTTTAATAACTGCACATAATTCCTACCACTTCTTGCTTCATAGCTAATATACTTTGTTCTTCTCTAACTCTGTTGCTCTCTCTTCTTACTTATGATATCTCTGTGTTTGTTATACTTTTATGTGTATTGATTGTATATAGTCCTCTTTTTAAGATTGTATTGTATATGTAAATTGCAACATGTTATCACTTTATTTAATGTTATGAAGTATATTAAATTCATACAAATTAGATCAATAAAATAATATGACTAAATCATTATTTATACATGCATTGGTTTAAGCCTCTGTGTTTGCCATGATTAGTAAATTAAAATATATAAGGAAAAAAAGGGAACAAAAAAAAGGCGCTTCTTAAACAAAAATCCACCTCTTAAAGCGCTTGTAAGTTATTTCAAGAAATTATTTGTAAGAAATAACTTACAAGCGCATTAAGAGGTGGATTTTTGTTATTATGTTTTATTCATGCTATCTGATAAATTGTAGTGGATGAGTATTTTATATGTTGTGGAAATGCAATGGTTATGTGTTATTGATGTTTACTTACATTAAATTAATGTTTTAATTACAAGTTGGTTGGTGCTTTGAAATATGTCAGAGAACAGCGCCTTTTCTTTGTTCCCTTTTTTTCTTGTGTTTTGTCTTCACCATTTTGGATATAGCACAAACTATTCCATAAGAGGGCAGCTGTTCTCTGTTATTTTAGCAATGAATGTATGAATTGTTTTAATCTTTAAAGAAAATAAGAATTGAGGTATAATTTACCTAGAAGAGCGCCTAATCAATACACTGCAGTGAAATTCTGAAGGTATTGTGTTTCTTTGTTCCTTGGAATTAAAATATATGTTTTTATATATATATTTTTTTTGTTCAGTAATATGGTGGTTGCTCTAAAGGAATTGTCCATTCGTGGAGATTTTCGAACAACGGTGGAATATTTGATAAAACTCCTTGAAACCGAAAGTTTCCAGCAAAATCGAATTGACACGGGTTGGCTGGACAGACTGATCTCAGAGAAAGTGCAGGTAAAAGGAACTTTAAACTGTAAAATATAAATAAAAATTAATTAGAGGAATGCTATCTGAAGTAGACCTGTGAGCTACCCATCAAAACAGATAAAGGAAATGTCAAAACCATTTTTAAATTGCTTATTAGTAACTATATATCATCCATATGTACTTCTTTGCATTAATGCTTGGTGAGTAAGTAACAGTGGATGCACTCAGTGCTCGCATCCATAACCAGATGCACTGCGCAGGGTTACAAAAAAAGAGAATTGTAGATCCAAAGGGGCATATTCAATTCTCTGGAGTTTCCGCCGCGGAAAAACTATTACCGGTATTACAGTAATAGGATTTCAGCTCGCAGCTCCCTGAGCCGTGAGCTGAAAGCCAGCGAGAAAAGTAATGTAAGACCGGTATTTACGCGCACTATTACTGTAATGACGGTAACAGTGCGAGTGGCATGTTAAGTTTGGCTACAACGCGAACAATTGAATATTCCCCATAGTGTTCAATATGAAGAACAGACAAGCACAAGAATGATTGAAGGATTAATCAGTAAGACATAGAAACACTTAGTACTCCATTCTTTATACTAGTAACTTTTTCAATTCCCCTTCCCCCATTATGATCACCAACTGCCATGCTTGCACTCAATGCCTTCCAAATACTTACATGAAGAAGGCTGTATATATTGTATTACTATATGTTTGCTGGCAAAATACTGTTGCATAAATAAAGTAGAGAAAGTTGACAGGTTGCCATTTAGAAAGCCCTGTATTAAGTTAAAAGCTCACTATTTCTCTCCCATTCTACTCATGCAGGGCCGTTGCTAGGGTTCACGGCGCCCTAGTCAAAGTTTCAAACTACCCCCCACCAACACACACCACATACCCACTTCCCAGTCCCTCACAAACTTCAAGCCTCACCTCCACCAGCAGTCCAGATGCAGTGATGTTTCATGCAGAACACTGTCCAGACTCCACTGCTGCCCAGTGGCAAGCATTGGATTTCTAGAGGAGAGGTATACAAGTGTTAGATTTCGGAACAAAAAGCTTGACACAATAAGCCGATAACAGACAATTTTTGTCACATCACAATGCAGCACCTTCCTGCTTAACAATGTCCCCCCTTGCAGCACACTGCCCTCTCCTGCTTAACAATGTCCCCCCTTGCAGCACACTGGCCCTCTCCTGCTTAACAATGTCCCCCCTTGCAGCACACCGGCCCTCCCCTGCTTAGCAATGTCCCCCCCTTTGCAGCACACGGGCCCTCCCCTGCTTAGCAATGTCCCCCCTTGCAGCACACCGGCCCTCCCCGCTTAACAATGTCCCCCCTTGCTATCCTCCCCCTGCTCAACAATGTCCGCCATGCTAAACACTGCTGTCACCCTGCAAAGCAATGTCCCCCCTCCTAAACAATGTCCCCCCCTGCTAAACAATGTTTCCACTGCTCAACAATGCACCACTCACAGCACACTGCCCCCACACTGCTCAACAATATCCCCCTGCTAAACAATGATCCCCCCCCCATAGCACACCGCCCCAGCCTGCTTAACAATGCGCCCCCCGCAGCACATCGCCCCCACCCTGTTTAAAAATGTCCTCCTCCCCGGGGCAGCACACCGCCCAAACCCTGCTTAAAAATGTCCCCGTACCCCCGGCAGCACACCACCCTCCCGTGCAGCCATATTTTTTTTACTTACCTGCTGGCTCTTTTCTCTGCCGGGCTGCTCACTGACTGTCTGGACGTGAAGATGTCGTCACTCCTGACAGTCAGTTAGTGGAGAGGGGTGGGAGGCACTGTGCGTCCCATTGTTACTGGGGTCGGGGGATGCCAATCAATCATCCCACGCACGCAATGGATCGGAAGCTGTGCGGCGGCCATGGAATGTAAGCTCGGGGGCCGCTGCACAGCATTTCAAAATGTGGAGGATTTCATGGCGCCCCCCAGAGCCCGGCGCTTTAGGCAGCTGCCTAATGCTGCCTAATTGTAGCGCCGGGCCTGTAATCATGTCTCTAAGTCCACCAAAAACTGGCTACACACACAGAAATCTCCATGATGCAAGCCATGTTTGCAGCACCATGATTTATCATTTAATGCTGCAAATCACCTTCTATTCAGTTGTCATTAATAAAACTGTTATTTTTCAATTACCCATTTTTCTATTTATTCCCTACATTGAGGACACTGTTGCTTATTTCTATAATTACCCATCATTTCCACTCAGTGCAACCACTATGATCATCGACCTTCTTGTATTAATTTCATATATGCTTTTTTTTTGTTTTTTTTTATAGCTTTATATTTAGCATAATTTAGACTTAATACTCCAAATTACAGAAGAAATATTGATCTGCAAAATATCTCGAGCATTCCAGATACAGATTATTAACTTTGACATGGAAATACAGGCACACAATCCAAACATACCAAAGCACAAATCAATCTTAAAGTGAAAAATAGTCCAAAAAGTTCTATATTTTATTTGTATTTGTATATCCTGATGAGAAACAATGTAATGATCCAGAAATTATGTTTACATTGAATATTGTTGTACAGAGTGGACATTGATCAATATATCTTAGCTGCTTCTGTGGTAGCATTGTGTAATGTGTTTTCTAAAAGTTTAATATTTTCAAATTTTATTAGTATTAAATGATCTGTAGGATTCGGAGTTAATAGCTTGCAATTTGTTGTTTAAAATGATTGTTAGTGGAAGAAAGTGATTGTTACCAAATACACCTGCTTTAAAAATATTGGAGCTTAAAACATTGGGTGTAGATTTTGTCTAACAAAATTCATGCTGTATCTGTTTCCTAGGCTGAACGGCCAGACACTATGCTTGGGATAGTTTGCGGAGCTTTGCATGTTGCAGATATGAGCCTCAGAAACAGTGTTTCTAATTTCTTACACTCATTGGAGAGGTAAGTTTGTTAAAATGGTGTGTGTGTGTATATATGTGTGCGTGTGTGTATATATATATATATATATATATATATATATATATATATATATATATATATATATATAGAGAGAGAGAGAGAGAGAGAGAGAGAGAGAGCAACAATAGGTGAAAATGGTGCTATTCCACAGTCTCAAGTTCAATTAATATCAAATCATTAAATTATCCAAGGTATATCCGAATAGCAGCGGTGTGGATGATATAGGTGGAGGTACACACAAGCCTATTTTCAAGCGGCAGCCCAGTTTCATATAACTAGATGGTCAATCCGGACAAGCAGTAGATCTAGGACAAGGAAACAACAAGGCGCCTCATAGTGTACTATTATTAAATAAAACAAGATGATTCCGTGTAGTAATATGCGTACCAGATAGAAGCTTGATCAGAGCTCATGACATATGGACATCATGTTGATGTACGGAATCTTCCTTCTGGATCTCACAGCATATGTAAAATATATGGAAATCTATAATAGTGTAGTATCACTTAGAACCGCTAGGTCACCCAGTGTCATAATTCACTGATCACCATGTCAGCAGACAACAGTGGGTTTAACACACAAAAATTCGTGCTTGCAACACACCAATTGTGATTACACGTACCAGAGAAAAATAATATATTCGCTTATCTGTGGCTGAATATCAGCATCAAACTCCTGCATGAATTTCCTCAAGGATTCCACAGATGGTATATATGGTTTGAAATGTTCCTCCTCAGAGCAAACAGACAGGGTGTGTCTGTCTTAGTGCACGAAATTCCTACAGGAGTTTGATGCTGACATTCAGCCACAGATAAGCGAATATATTAATTTTCTCTGGTACGTTTAATCACAATTGGTGTGTTGCAAGCACGAGGATTTTAAGTGACTTTGAACTGTGCATGGCAGTGGGCCTCAGAAGCGGCTTATAAATGAAAATATGAGACTGCTGGCTTAGAGTGTCACTGGTGTAATGAAATGGGACCATCTTTCAAATATATCAATTGATGGTCTCATCTCTTGTTTGATTTTAAGTTTCTGATGTTTCACAGAAACAGGGCCAATTGCTTTGGCATGCTAGTGGTAGTGGTGTGGAGGTGTCATGTGTGTTCTCGTGGCACATACTGAGTCCCATGATACAATTAGAGAAATGTTTGAATGCTACATCCCTGACAATGATGCGTGTCCATTTATGGCACCAGTGTACCCATTTACAAACAGACTTTTTCAGCTGCAAACCTCAAGGCTAGAACAGTCTTGGGGGTATATTTACTAAACTGCGGTTTTGAAAAAGTGGAGATGTTGCCTATAGCAACCAATCAGATTCTAGCTGTCATTTATTTAGTACATTCAACAGAATGACAGTTAGAATCTGATTGGTTGCTATAGGCAACATCTCCACTTTTTCAAACCCACAATTTAGTAAATATACCCCCCTGGAATGTATTTAATAAGAAGATGGTTAATGCAGTGGCCTTCCCAGCAACCAGATCCTAATCAGCTGAATCATCCAGAATCCACTAAAGTATCCAGGGGATGAAATTGAATAAAGAACATATAATATAAGGCAAATGGCTTGCAACTTGCTTTCAAATATAAATAATAGTCAGACTATACAGACATACTAACTCTTAATGTAATGCAAACCCATGTTTATTTTCTTTAAAGATACTGTATATTCAACAATATACTCATATCTGTGCATATTGGTAAGTATTAGGTTGGTAAATTATGACTGATAATCGTCCACACAATAACTTGGCAGATTTTATTCTCACTAGTTGACAGAGAACACTCCATCGCTGTCCTAAACATGTCAAACAGAGTGTGTGATAAGGGGGGGGGGGGGACTTGGGGAATCTACAGAATAGCAGCAATATTTGTCATTGTTGCCTTCCCTTTTTTTCTTCCTTGATTTTGCCCAAAAGTCTTGAAAACAAATAACTGATTCCCCTGTACCTTACAGTAACAGTTACAAAATGAACAAGCAAATAGGAGACTAGTCAACGTTGTTTACCAGTCTACCAGCCATTTGCCAAAGCTGTCAGAAACCCAGGCCTCCTACTTTGCATTTGTTTTGCAGTAGTACCTCCTTGGCAGGTAGCTAAAATCCACCCTTTATGGGGTATTTTGTGTGTTTGTCTCAAAAACATACTAGTAGGTTAATTGGCTGTAAACAAAATTGACCTTAGCTTCTCTCTCTGTCTGTCGGTGTATATTAGGGAATTTAGACTGTAAGCTCCAAAAGGGCAGGGACTGTTGTGAATGAGTTCTCTGTACAGCGCTGCGGAATAAGTGGCGCTATATAAAATAACTGATGATGATGAATGTTAAGTTTCATTATGTGAATTTATTGGAGCTCTAACTGTTAAACATATTAAATGTGATGCATTTATTTTCTTACATTACAGAGGTCAAGTGTTACCAGCACATACTCTATTAAACACTGTGGATGTAGAACTTATCTATGAGGGGAAGAAATATGTGCTTAAGGTAAAGTGTGTGTGTGTGTGTGTGTGTGTGTGTGTGTGTGTGTGTGTGTGTGTGTGTGTGTGTGTGTGTGTGTGTGTGTGTGTGTGTGTGTGTGTGTGTGTGTGTGTGTGTGTGTGTGTGTGTGTGTGTGTGTGTGTGTGTGTGTGTGTGTGTGTGTGTGTGTGTGTGTGTGTGTGTGTATATGTATGTATGTATTATAGGGGCACAGTTGTGCATCTAATAAACAACTTTCAGCCATTAGAAATCTCTGAGAGGGGAGGAATGGTGTTTGAGGGGCTACATTTTAAAAAGTATTAAAGCTATTAAACTGCAATTTGGCATGCGAATGAAGAACCGTCCATAGGTGCCGCAAGCCAATTTTTAAAAAAAAGAATAAAAAATGACATATTAGGAATAATCTAAATTTCAAAATCTCGCCTTTTTTTTCCACTTCATGTCTTGCAAAAGTCACTGTTTTTCTTTTTTTTTTTTTTTTTTTGGGAGAGCGTAACTCAGTATATACAGGAGGTCTAAAAACTTGGGGTTTGTATTCTAAGAAAGCTATTCAGGTTGAGGAGTGTCTTTGAGGGTTTAAAATTTTGAGAAAGTTATAGTTTTTTTACAATTTGGTAAAATATGCCCCATTTTAAAGATAAGGGATTTCATAACGTTGCACATGCATACTTGCCAACTCTCCCGGAATGTCCAGGAGACTCCCGCATTTTGCGAGAGTCTCCTGGACTCCCGGGCGAGTGTGGCAATCTCCCGAATTCTGCCCACTTCACTAGGAAGTGCCCCACTTCCTAGTGAAGTGGGCAGAATTAGATCCCAAATGCCGCGATTCCCGGTGAATCGCGGCGTTTGGCCCCGTCCCCACTGTCAAAATGACGCGATTTTGGCCGCCCCGCCCCCTCACGCCCACCTCCACTGGCTGGCTCCCGGAAGGGAGCTGAAGAAAGTAGGTAAGTATGTGCACATGTCAGTTAGAGGTTTGTGCTGGGTGTACTCAGACTGGCTTCACTTGAGAGCACAAACATGACTGAGTCGCTGGCGAAGGGATTTTCATCTCTGAGCTGAAGAAATTACCCACATTTTCTAGCCACAGGGGGGCTGGTTAGTGTTATGGGGATATGGGAAGGGCACTTCATGCATATATGTATTTGTATATACATATATACACACACCGCTCCTGCCAGATTTGCGGCAGAGAATTTCAGTTCCGAGTGAGGTTGAGAAACTGACAAGCTTGAAAGCGTGTAAAAGTGTGTCATCTTCTCCAACGTTTCCATTCCTGGTATTAGTTACGAGAAATGTGCAGAACAACAAGGATGAGTGACTAGCCCTTGAAAGATACAGATAAGCGAGCTTTGTTTTTAATTTGGTACGCACAAACACTTGTGGTTTATATGGTGTGGTGTTGGGTTCAAGTCACTGATTCTGCACTATGATTGGTATCTTTTATTTCCTCTGACATAACAAGATTTCGCCAAGAACTCCAAACACATCTGAGGGATTGACCACTTGATACTCATATATACTTAATATTCTCTGGTACGCATTTAAGCTCACAATTTAGGTTTGGAGTACGGAGTTATAACATACTGCACTATCAGGCGCCTATCCCCTCCCCTATATATATATATATATATATATATATATATATATATATATATATATATATATATATTAGATATTATATATTTTTTTACTTCTTGTATATATTCAGACACATGACACCAATATGTGTTAACATTTGATTTGACTATGAGAAGTTCAACAATAATTGTTCCAGCAGTTTCAAACACTTCCTTGTACAACCATGCAAATTACAGCCGATTATATAATGGGCACAGGAACTTATCATAAGAAATAAAAACAACCCAATTAATTTACTAGTGGATAATATATATTGAGTAACATATCACTGAAAAAGCATACTTGCCTACTTATTGGATTTCTCCTTTGGTGTGAGATAAAAATACAGATGCAGTTGACCAAGTAACAGACGCATTTGACCTGCATCATTAGCAGTTTGGTGTTTACCATGGTGGTCTGACTTAGAGTGCAAGAGGCATCTAGTAATAGCATTGTCTCTAGATTCCAGAGGTTTATGCTACTGCACTCCACACTTCAACCAGCCTCTCAATTACAGAAAGCCCAAGTGCACAACTTCTCTTTATGTAGAAATATTATTCATTACACACCTGTTACAATATAAAACTGTTTAGGATGTTTTTTAAATTCTTAATTATTTAAAAAATGGAAAATGTTACTGGACAACAGTACATTTGGCAATATGATATGTTCTCTCTCTGTTATTGATGTTATCCCCAAATACAGTTCAGGTAATGTTGAAGTGTTGGCATCAGAACACCTGCCACAGTATGAACCTATTTAGAAATTAATTAAGTGGTGTATTAATGTAAAGTCAAAAATGTTGTTGCATAATATTAAACGTGTTTGTGACTTATGTGCATTGCCACTCACATTATGAGGTTGTGTCCCTGCTGCAGTACTATATAAACCTATTTTATGGGGTTACAGAATTGGTCCCATTGGCTAGCAGTAGAATCCCATTAGCTGGCAGTACAATCTGGAGTAATATTGATACCAAATATCACAACAGTGTTCCCTAATTTGGGTTATAGAGGTGTGGTGTTTAAGTAGATGGGCAATGATCCAATTGACGATTACTAAATTTGTCAATGACATATAATAATGTACTGTTGTGATAAATTGTGTCCCAATGTTCTAGTGATGTAGTTTTATGAATGTATTCCATGCAGCGTTATAAACCTATATGTACTGTTACTTAAGCCAATTCCACTTGTGACAAATAGTACACCTGGGAGCATAGGTGCTTGAGTGATGTTTTAAATGAAAGTTCTTTGTGCTTTGAAGGGTGCTGTTATATGAATTGTGGCATGCCAGGTACTGCTGATCCTCTGCTAAAGTGAGATACAGTATCACATTTTTTGAGACACTAGAAACCCTTACACGACAATATGATGCCAGTTAGGCCTCTTCTTGCTATGCTGTGATGTCCAGTGATGATGATACTGCAGAGACAAACTTGCCATCTTATAGTTATTGAGTTTGTTTCATTTGGGAGCTGGGACCAGTGCAATAGCAGATAGTCACTAAAAATACGGGGTTGCTCACTTCTGCAGCTCACCACCCTTATAGAATTTCTGTCCTTACTGAATCCAGGTCACACGTCAGTCTCCAAATTCCTATGTAGTGATAATGAACAGCTCATATGTGGAAGTGGATGTGCACAGACTGAGTGACGGTGGTCTACTTCTGTCCTATGATGGCAGCAGCTACACTACATATATTAAAGAAGAAATCGACAGGTAACTATACATTTTGGATCAGCTTTCAATGGATTGTTTGAGCTCACTTCCACTATATTGTTTTATGTGCATGTAAAAACCGAACCCCCATTGCAGTATTTTGAGATTTTGGAGCCCTGATATCAAACATTCTAAAATTAGGTTGAAAGCATGGCAAGGGTATCGTTTTCTTTTTTTTTTCCCTAGCTATTGCTAATTATCTATTTGCTAAAAGGGCACAAATTTTTATTTTGCTGAAACCAAGAACATACGTGCTCCTGATTTTTTGTGAGAAAAGTAGTTCAGTATGCAGTATGTTGCAACGGTCTTTCGCTCCGTGTCAATAACCGTCAGAATGGAATGTTCAAAAAGCGATGTGTCAACTTTTAGCAAACGTGTGGACTTTGCAGAGCTTTTCCTTCAGTTTACACCTGTGTTATTCTGCGCAGTGCTGTTTATGTTTACACTGTTGTGAACGATTGCGGGAGCATTGCACACAGTTCTACAGTTGTTGGAATATCTGAGTAATTCTGGTTAATCAAAACTTTATTAAGAAATTGATAACTGCTCACTGTCCTACATCCCTATTCACTAACTTTAATCAGTGATTAAACTGCAATGTTAGAGTACATATGCACCAAGCTTTTTAATAGTGGCATAACAATCGGAATAGTAGCGTTAGCAACATCTACCAAAATTATTGTCTCCTTTTTAAAAATCTTTGGAGGGTAGTCAAGTACAGACTCAGACTCTCTTGCATGTCATGTGAAGGCAGAATGTGCAAAGGAATGGGAGGATTTTACAGTGCAGACAAAGCTCAGAGGGGCTTTCCAAAGCCTCTCTGCTCACTACATCATGTTGCCATTAGGGATGAGCGCACTCGGATTTATGAAATCCGAGCCCACCCGAACGTTGCGGATCCGAGTCGGATCCGAGACAGATCCGGGTATTGGCGCCAAATTCAAAAGTGAAACTGAGGCTCTGACTCATAATCCCGTTGTCGGATCTCGCGATACTCGGATCCTATAAATTCCCCGCTAGTCGCCGCCATCTTCACTCGGGCATTGATCAGGGTAGAGGGAGGGTGTGTTAGGTGGTCCTCTGTGCTGTTTAGTTCTGTGCTGTTTAGTTCTGTGCTGTTTAGTTCTGTGCTGTTTAGTTCTGTGCTGTTTAGTTCTGTGCTGTGCTGTGCTGTGCTGTGCTGTGCTGTGTTCTGCAGTATCAGTCCAGTGGTGCTGTGTGCTGTGCTCTGTCCTTCTGAGGTCAGTGGTGCTGCTGGGTCCTGTGCTGTGTCCTGTTCAGTCCAGTGGTGCTGTGTCCTGTGCTCTGTGCTTCTAAGGGCATAGTTATTTCCCCAATATTCCCCTGTGTTTAAAAAAATAAAAAAAAGTTTTTTTAAAAAATACCAAAAACTACTTTAATATTTTTTAATTACCACAAAATTTGCACAACCAATCCTGCAGTATAAGCCCATTGGTACTGCAATATTACCAAGTTCACACATTCAGCAGTAAAAGTCCAGTGGTACTGCAATATTACAAAGTTTACACATTCTGCAGTATCAGTCCAGTGGTGCTGTGTCCTGTGCTCTGTCCTGCTGAGTTCCATAGTGCTGCTGGGTCCTGTGCCGTGTCCTGTTCAGTCCAGTGGTGCTGTGTCCTGTGCTCTGTGCTTCTAAGGGCATAGTTATTTCCCCATTATTCCCAAGTTTTTAAAAAATAAAAAAAAAGTAAAAAAAAATAAAAAATTTAAAAAAAAAAAAATATATAATAATTATAACCAAATTTGCAAAACCAATCCAGCATTATAAGTCCATTGGTACTGCAATATTACCAAGTTCACACATTCTGCAGTATCAGTCCAGTGGTGCTGTGTCCTGTGCTCTGTCCTGCTGAGTTCCGTAGTGCTGCTGGTTCCTGTGCCGTGTCCTGTTCAGTCCAGTGGTGCTGTGTCCTGTGCTCTGTGCTTCTAAGGGCATAGTTATTTCCCCACTATTCCCAAGTTTTTTAAAAATAAAAAAAAAGTAAAAAAAATAAAAAATTAAAAAAAAAAAAAATATATAATAATTATAACCAAATTTGCAAAACCAATCCAGCATTATAAGTCCATTGGTACTGCAATATTACCAAGTTCACACATTCTGCAGTATCAGTCCAGTGGTGCTGTGTCCTGTGCTCTGTCCTGCTGAGTTCCGTAGTGCTGCTGGGTCCTGTGCCGTGTCCTGTTCAGTCCAGTGGTGCTGTGTCCTGTGCTCTGTGCTTCTAAGGGCATAGTTATTTCCCCACTATTCCCAAGTTTTTTAAAAATAAAAAAAAAGTAAAAAAAAATAAAAAATTTAAAAAAAAAAAAATATATAATAATTATAACCAAATTTGCAAAACCAATCCAGCAGTATAAGTCCATTGGTACTGCAATATTACCAAGTTCACACATTCTGCAGTATCTTGTGCTACATATAATGGAGACCAAAAATTTGGAGGATAAAGTAGGGAAAGATCAAGACCCACTTCCTCCTAATGCTGAAGCTGCTGCCACTAGTCATGACATAGACGATGAAATGCCATCAACGTCGTCTTCCAAGCCCGATGCCCAATCTCGTAGTACCGGGCATGTAAAATCCAAAAAGCCCAAGTTAAGAAAAAGTAGCAAAAAGAGAAACTTAAAATCATCTGAGGAGAAACGTAAAGTTGCCAATATGCCATTTACGACACGGAGTGGCAAGGAACGGCTTAGGCCCTGGCCCGTGTTCATGACTAGTGGTTCAGCTTCACCCACGGATCTTAGCCCTCCTCCTCCTCCCCCCCCCTACAAAAAATTGAAGAGAGTTATGCTGTCAGCAACAAAACAGCAAACAACTCTGCCTTCTAAAGAGAAATTATCACAAATCCCCAAGGCGAGTCCAAGGGTGTTGGTGGTTGTCAAGCCTGACCTTCCCATCACTGTACGGGAAGAGGTGGCTCGGGAGGAGGCTATTGATGATGTAGCTGGCGCTGTGGAGGAACTTGATGATGAGGATGGTGATGTGGTTATTGTAAATGAGGCACCAGGGGGGGAAACAGCTGATGTCCATGGGATGAAAAAGCCCATCGTCATGCCTGGTCAGAAGACCAAAAAATGCACCTCTTCGGTCTGGAGTTATTTTTATCCAAATCCAGACAACCAATGTATGGCAATATGTAGCTTATGTAAAGCTCAAATAAGCAGGGGTAAGGATCTTGCCCACCTAGGAACATCCTCCCTTATACGTCACCTGAATAACCTTCATAGTTCAGTGGTTAGTTCAGGAACTGGGGCTAGGACCCTCATCGGTACAGGGACACCTAAATCCCGTGGTCCAGTTGGATACACACCAGCAACACCCTCCTCGTCAACTTCCTCCACAATCTCCATCAGATTCAGTCCTGCAGCCCAAGTCAGCAGCCAGACTGAGTCCTCCTCAATACGGGATTCATCCGAGGAATCCTGCAGCGGTACGCCTACTACTGCCACTGCTGCTGTTGCTGCTGTTAGTCGGTCATCTTCCCAGAGGGGAAGTCGTAAGACCGCTAAGTCTTTCACAAAACAATTGACCGTCCAACAGTCGTTTGCCATGACCACCAAATACGATAGTAGTCACCCTATTGCAAAGCGTATAACTGCGGCTGTAACTGCAATGTTGGTGTTAGACGTGCGCCCGGTGTCCGCCATCAGTGGAGTGGGATTTAGAGGGTTGATGGAGGTATTGTGTCCCCGGTACCAAATCCCCTCGAGATTCCACTTCACTAGGCAGGCGATACCAAAAATGTACAGAGAAGTACGATCAAGTGTCCTCAGTGCTCTTAAAAATGCGGTTGTACCCACTGTCCACTTAACCACGGACATGTGGACAAGTGGTTCTGGGCAAACGAAGGACTATATGACTGTGACAGCCCACTGGGTAGATGCATCCCCTTCCGCAGCAACAGCAACAGCTGCATCAGTAGCAGCATCTACAAAATGGCTGCTCATGCAAAGGCAGGCAACATTGTGCATTACAGGCTTTAATAAGAGGCACAACGCTGACAACATATTAGAGAAAATGAGGGAAATTATCTCCCAGTGGCTTACCCCACTTAGACTCTCATGGGGATTTGTGGTGTCAGACAATGCCAGTAACATTGTGCGGGCATTAAATATGGGCAATTTCCAGCACGTCCCATGTTTTGCCCACACCATTAATTTGGTGGTGCAGCATTACCTCAAGAGTGACAGGGGTGTGCAGGAGATGCTTGCGGTGGCGCGCAAAATTGCTGGACACTTTCGGCATTCAGCCAGTGCCTACTGCAGACTAGAGGCACATCAAAAAAGCATGAACCTGCCCTGCCATCACCTCAAACAAGAGGTTGTGACGCGCTGGAACTCCACCCTCTATATGCTGCAGAGGATGGAGGAGCAGCAAAAGGCCATTCAGGCCTACACAGCCACCTACGACATAGGCAAAGGAGTGGGGATGCGCCTCAGTCAAGCGCAGTGGAGACTGATTTCCGTGTTGTGCAAGGTTCTGCAGCCATTTGAACTTGCCACACGAGAAGTCAGTTCCGACACTGCCAGCTTGAGTCAGGTCATTCCCCTGATCAGGCTGTTGCAGAAGCAGCTGGAGAAAGTGAGGGAGGAGCTGGTAAGCCATTGCGATTACACCAAGCATGTAGCTCTTGTGGATGTAGCCCTTCGTACGCTTTGCCAGGATCCGAGGGTGGTCACTCTTTTAAAGTCAGAGGAATACATTCTGGCCACCGTGCTCGATCCTCGGTTTAAAGCGTATGTTGTGTCTCTGTTTCCGGCGGACACAAGTCTACAGCGGTGCAAAGACCTGCTGGTCAGGAGATTGTCCTCTGAAGAGGACCGTGACATGCCAACAGCTCCACCCTCATTTTCTTCCACATCTATGGCTGCGAGGAAAAAGCTCAGTTTTCCCAAAAGAGGCACTGGCGGGGATGCTGATAACATCTGGTCCGGACTGAAGGACCTGCCAACCATTGCAGACATGTCTACTCTCGCTGCATTGGATGCTGTCACAATAGAAAAAATTGTGGATGATTACTTTGCTGACACCATCCAAGTAGACATGTCAGACAGTCCATATTGTTACTGGCAGGAAAAAAAGGCAGTTTGGAAGCCCCTGTACAAACTGGCTCTATTTTACCTGAGTTGTCCCCCCTCCAGTGTGTACTCGGAAAGAGTTTTTAGTGCAGCGCGGAACCTGGTCAGTGAGCGGCGAAGGAGGTTGCTTCCTCACAACGTTGAAAAAATGATGTTTATAAAAATGAATAATCAATTCCTCAATGAAGTACAGCACTGCCCTCCAGATACTACAGAGGGACCTGTGGTTGTGGAGTCCAGCGGGGACGAATTGATAATGTGTGATGAGGAGGAAGTACACACTGTAGGGGGAGAGGAATCAGAGGTTGAGGATGAGGACGACATCTTGCCTCAGTAGAGCCTGTTTAGTCTGTACAGGGAGAGATGAATAGCTTTTTTGGTGTGGGGGCCCAAACAAACCAATCATTTCAGCCAAAGTTGTTTGGTAGGCCCTGTCGCTGAAATGATTGGTTTGTTAAAGTGTGCATGTCCTATTTCAACAACATAAGGGTGGGTGTGAGGGCCCAAGGACAATTCCATCTTGGAACTTTTTTTTTTGCATTATATGACCAAGCAACAGTCGTTTGCCATGTTCAAAAAGTAAAACCAAATGTAAAAAAATTCAAGAAATTAAACCAAAAGTAAAATGCCGTGTCATAATTTAAAACAAGAGGTATTGACGTGCTCTAAAACTACTGTATTGTTGTTTATATTTTATAAACACTACACTTGAAAGCTTGAGTCTTTCAATAGAAAAGTAACTGTCCATTGCACGAATATTTGCAACAGGGACAATTTTAGGGTTAAGAAAGTCAACTAATAATAACACTTCGACGCTGTGTGTCTTTATAAACACTACACTTGGAAGTTGGAGGAGGTATTGTGGCCCCGGCACCAAATTTACTACCGGGGCCACTCCACTGTGCAGTCCATATTTAGGTGTATCAGATATTAAACAACGGTGACAGTTGATGCCCAATTTTTTAATTATATTGTGGCCTCGGTACCAAATTGTGTACCGGGGCCACCCCACTACGCAGTCCAGATACTTGTTTGGTGGAATTCAGACCAGTTGAGGGTTTTATTATTATATTGTGTGGACCACTCTATCTATACCACACTACAACTCTATACCACTCTATTTCCTACTTTAATTCTATTTCATACTTTAATTCTATTTCCTATTTTAATTCTATTTCATACTTTAATTCTATTTCCTACTTTAATTCTATTACTAATTAATTACCATAAAGAGGAACAAAATAAACCAATTTTACCAAAAGTATAATATGACTTAGACTTACAAACACTACACTTTAAAGATCGTGCCTTTAAATGAAAAAGTCAGTCTTCATTGCACGACTATGTGCAACAGGGACATTTTTTTGGGTTTACAAAGTCAAACAATAACACTTCGACCCTGTCTGTCTGGGGTCTCTCAATGACGAATTGTCTGTACCATGTTTGGAGGAGGTATTGTGGCCCCGGTATCAAATTGGGTACCGGGGCCACCCCACTATGCAGTCCAGATACTTGTTTGGTGGAATTCAGACACGTGGAGGGTTTTTTAATTATATTGTGGCCTCGGTACCAAATTGTGTACCGGGGCCACCACACTACGCAGTCAAGATAGATAGATGCGTATTGCGTATCATAGATAAAGTACATTCAGTGGTGTGGGGCAAATTGAAAAATATTCAAAATGCACTGACATTATCAAAAACAAGAGGTTGTCACACGCTAAAACTCCAACATGTATATGATGGAGAGGATGGAGGAGCAGCCGTATGTGTAGTGTAATGCAGATCTGTTGAAGGTTTTTTATATATTTTATTGTGGTGCCCAGTGCCCACTCCTCTACGCAGTCCAGGTACAATTATTGGTGCGAATCATAAAAGTTCAGGGTTTTTAAGATATTGTGGTGACCCACTCCTCTACGCAGTCCAGGTACAATTATTGGTGCGAATCATAAAAGTTCAGGGTTTTTAAGATATTGTGGTGACCCACTCCTCTACGCAGTCCAGGTACAATTATTGGTGCGAATCATAAAAGTTCAGGGTTTTTAAGATATTGTGGTGACCCACTCCTCTACGCAGTCCAGGTACAATTATTGGTGCGAATCATAAAAGTTCAGGGTTTTTAAGATATTGTGGTGACCCACTCCTCTACGCAGTCCAGGTACAATTATTGGTGCGAATCATAAAAGTTCAGGGTTTTTAATATATATTGTGGTGACCCACTCCTCTACGCAGTCCAGGTACAATTATTGGTGCGAATCATAAAAGTTCAGGGTTTTTAAGATATTGTGGTGACCCACTCCTCTACGCAGTCCAGGTACAATTATTGGTGCGAATCATAAAAGTTCAGGGTTTATAATATATTGTGGTGACCCACTCCTCTACGCAGTCCAGAAAGATACCTTGTTGCAACGTTTTGGACTAATAACTATATTGTGAGGTGTTCAGAATACACTGTAAATTAGTGGAAATGCTTGTTATTGAATGTTATTGAGGTTAATAATAGCCTAGGAGTGAAAATAAGCCCAAAAACTTGATTTTTAAACTTTTTATGTTTTTTTCAAAAAAAATCCGAATCCAATACCTTAAATCCGAACCGAGACCTTTCCTCAAGTGTTTTGCGAGACAAATCCGAACCTCAAAAATAACGAAAATCCGGATCCAAAACACAAAACACGAGACCTCAAAAGTCGCCGGTGCACATCCCTAGTTGCCATGTGATTGTTTAGTCACATGACACTAGGATCGGCATAAATCATTACTGGCTTATAAATCATTAATTAAAAACACATGTCATTTGCACATTGATCTGAATCTAGTTTCAATCATCCAAAAATAGGAACAAGTTAAGCTCTAAATAGTTTTGAACTCCGACTTGATATGCAACAATACAAATCACATGTTCAAAAGCTTGGATCACAAGATAGGAATTAATATTTTTAATGATTATCTGTAAAGTAGGAAGTATATCCATAATTACTTGGACCTGTATTTCTAAATTGTTTTACAAGACTCTTGGGGGGTAAATTTATCAAGGTTGCGGGCTTGAAGAAGTGGAGATATTGCCTATAGCAACCCATCAGATTCTAGATATCGATTATTTAGTACATTCTACAAAATGACAGCTATAGGCAACATCTCCAGTTTTTTAAACCTGCAGCTGGATAAATTTACCCCTTGGTGTTCCTTTCACTTGTCCACTTAAAATATTCAAATAAGCTAGTGAGACCCAATTGAGAAATGTTTAAAGGGGTATTTTTTTTTTTCCTGTGTGTGGTGAATATTCACAAGTAATATATGTTTTGTTCCTTCACTGTACATTGTGCTCTCCCTGTTGCTCCAGGAGGACAGTAATATGAGCTACCAATGTACAAACATTTCTTAGTAGACAATACAAACCATGAAAGGTAAATTTGAAAGCTACTGTACTCAATATCTACCAGTCGCTCTGCCTAAAATTACGATGAAATTGTATTCAGCCAAAGACAGTGCATAGGAATAAAATGTGAAGTGCATAGAAAAAAGTATTTTTCTAATTACTTTTTTTTGGCTTCAAAACTCATTATCAACGCTATAATGTTTTGTGTTTCAATAAACACGTGTGACTATCAGCAAAGGCTTTGAACCCTATAGTATTACACTATGCTCCTAATGAATTTATGTTTTGATAGGTACCGCGTTACTATTGGCAATAAAACCTGTGTTTTTGAAAAGGAAAATGATCCCTCCATTTTGCGCTCTCCTTCAGCTGGCAAGCTTATACAGTATGTAGTGGAGGACGGAGGTCATGTATTTGCAGGACAATGCTACGCTGAGATAGAGGTATTACAGAGCAATATTGTTAATATGAATATCTATTTCTTTCATTTTTTTCTTGAAATGATTTGTGTGTGTATATATATATTTGCGTACATATAAGTGTGTATATATATATATATATATATATATATATATATATATATATATGTGTGTGTGTATGCGTGTATACATATGTGTGTGTATATGTGTGTATATATATATATATATATATATATATTTCTCTTCCCTGCCATTGGGGGACACTGCGAGACATTGGGGTATAGTAGTGGGCTCAGGAGTCTTGTCTCAGAGGGGTAAGAGAGCTATTACTGACACAGGTCTGGACCAAGACCAATATTCTGATCTCTCCTCGGCAGAGGAAGGTGAGGTAGATTTGGCCTGAAAGGGGAGTGCCTTATGACTGACTCAGTTTCCACTAGTGTGGATAGTCTAATTCTAGGAATCAGGCATACCTTAGGGTTTGCTGATCCTGAGCCCTCAGCGCCCACGGGTGTCTCTCTTTTTAAAAGAGCTTAAGGCTCAGTTGGCTACATTCCCCCATTCTCCAGAGATGTTGGAGATTATTTCAGAAGCCTGGCATAGGCCAAGTAAACAATTTATGATGCCGGGAAAATTCAAATCTCTTTATCCTCTGCCACCTGAGGACACAGTTAAATGGGAGTCATTACCTAAGGTGGATAGCCCGTTTAGCTTCTTCTTCTGCTATTCTTGTCCAAGAACGGATAGCCCTTAAAGATTACACGGATAAAAAGTGTGATTTAGCTCTTTGCTCAGCATACACTGCTGTGGGAAGTATGTTTAGACCAAATATGGCTGTGGCCTGGGCTAACAAGACCGTGCAGTTATGGATGGAAGCTTTGATTAAAGGGCTTAGAGATAATACTCCTCGTACGGAAATCTTAGATCTTGCAGAGCATGTACTAGAGACCTCGGAGTATGTGGCAAATGCAGTCATGGATGCGGTGTCAGTGAATGCTAGGGCCTCCACTCTTATTGTAGCGGCTCGTCGTAATCTATGGTTACGGACATAGTCAGTGGATGCAGACTCTAAGAGAGCTTTAGAGAATTTACCCTTTGACGGCTTAACCCTATTCGGGGCAGAGCTCGAAAGGGTCATTCAAGAGACTACGGGGGGAAAGAACACTTCTCTCCCTACTGTCCCCAACAGGTCCCGTCAGGGAAGGTTTCGTTCCTTTCTGAGTTTTTCCGGAGGGGGAGGTACCCTTAATAGAGGTCAGTACTCAGCACCTAGGGCACCTGCTATTAGAGGCAGAGGAGGTAAAGGTGCGGCGAGAAGAGGTTCTACTCGCCCAGCAGATAAGACCTCAGCGTGACGGAGCTTCTTGGGGGGAGCGTCAAGTAGGAGCACGTCTTCTTCAGTTCAGAGATCAGTGGTGGAAGTCCACAGCAGATCTCTGGATTCGAGAGATTGTGTCCAGGGGCTATGTGATAGACCTTGCCCACTCCCCCCGTCACAGATTTTTCATTACCCCTCTTCCTTCTTGTCCCCTCAGGCAGGTGGCTCTACAGGAAGCTATTCAAAAACTTTTAGCAGCGCAGGTTATTGTTCATGTGCCTCCTCTAGAAAGACGTCTAGGATTTTACTCGAACCTGTTTCTGGTACCAAAGCCAGATTGGTCCTTCCGGCCCATTCTGAATCTTCGGTCATTAAACAAACATCTGAATATTCAGAAATTCCTCATGGAATCCCTTTGCTCGGTAATAGCAGGGATAGAGAAAGGGGAGTTTTTGGCGTCAATAGACATCAAGGATGCCTACCTGCATGTTCCGATATGGGAAGGTCACCAGAGTCTCCTTCGGTTTGCAGTAGGAGAGGCGCAATTCCAGTTCAGGGCTCTTCCTTTCGGTCTGGCTACCGCTCCCAGAGTCTTTACCAAGATTATGGCCAATATGGCAGGTCTTCTGCGCCAGAAGGGTATAACAATTATCCCTTATCTAGACGACTTTCTATTGAAGGCACCGTCTGCAGTTCTTCTGTCCCAACATATTCAGACAGTTATACAGTTTCTTCAGAGTCACGGCTGGGTGTTGAATTTACCCAAGTCATCGCTTGCTCCAGCTCAACAAATGCGTTTCCTAGGTCTGCTTTTCGATACTCAGTCTCTGAGAGTTTATCTTCCAAGGGAAAAAGTCCTAGCCCTGCGGAAAAGGACCAGAGCGATTCTAGCGAAAAAGAGGGTCTCGGTCCTCAGGTGCATGAAACTCTTGGGAACAATGGTCTCGGTTTTCGAAGCAGTCCCTTTTGCACAGTTTCATTCCCGTCACTTCAGGCAGAGATCTTACTCAGGTGGTCAGGGTCTCAGAAGAATTTAGACAAGCAGATTATTCGTCTGTCCTCGCCCACAAGGCTGTCCCTTGTCTGGTGGATGTCCCAAACCAATCTGGTAAAGGGCCAATCTTTACAGACCTGGTCTGGACTCTAGTCACAACAGATGCAAGTCTTTTGGGGTGGGGAGGAGTAACAGGAACCCTGAGGCTTCAGGGTCTCTGGTCCCCTCAGGAAACTTCTCTTCCTATAAATATTCTGGAGCTCAGAACAGTATACAATACTCTGATAGGAGCCCAGAAATTCCTAAGAGGAAAACCGCTTCAGATTCAGTCTGACAATGCCACCACGGTTGCGTACATAAACCACCAGGGGGGCACTCGCAGGCTGCCATGCGAGAGACCAGGCACATTTTGTCTTTGGCAGAGCATCAGGTGCCCAAGATTTCAGCCATTCACATTCCGGGGGTGAAGAATTGGGAAGCAGACTTTCTCAGCAGACATTCACTTCATCCCGGAGAATGGGCTTTAAACAGTCAGATCTCTCCCTTCTGGTGGACCGTTGGGGCTGCCTGGACATAGACCTGGCTGAACCATCAGGTTCCGCGCTACGGCGCAAGAGATCGAGACCCAGGGGCGGAGATAATAGACGCCATGTCGGCCCCATGGCCATATCGAATGGTGTACCTTTTCCCTCCCATACCAATGATTGCGCGGGTCCTAAAGAATTTGAAGAGGGAGAGAGTTCCCGCTATTCTAATAGCTCCATTTTGGCCACGCAGAGCGTGGTTCTCAGATCTTCTATTGTTAGCAGGGGCTCCTCCATTCCGGCTTCCAATGCAGGTAGATCTTCTGGTTCAGGGTCCATTCCTTTACCAGAATTTAGATCAGCTGCCTTTGACGGCCTGGCTATTGAAACCCTAATACTTAAAGCCAGGGGCTTCTCTCAGGATGTCATAACTACCATGATTAGGGCTCGAAAGCCTTCTTCGTCTTCCATATATTATAGAGTGTGGAAGACATATATTTTGTGGTGTGAGTCTAAAAGATTCCATTCCTCTAGATTTAAGCTTTCTCGTTTACTGGATTTTCTACAAGATGGGGTTCAGAGGGGTCTTCGTCTGGGTTCCCTCAAGGGCCAGATCTCAGTCCATTCTGTCTACTTTCAGAAAAAGATTGCAAATTATTCTGATATCAAAACTTTCTTGCAGGGGGTGTTACATATACAACCTCCATTTTGCCATCCTGTCGAGCCCTGGGACCTCAATCTGGTTCTTCGTGCTCTTTCTAGGCCTCCGTTTGAACCTTTAGGGTCCATAGACTTAAGGTATCTTACGTGGAAGACAGTATTTTTGTTGACTATAGCTTCAGCTCGCAGAGTGTCTGAGCTTGGAGCTCTTCGCTGTGACCCCCCTTTTCTTATTTTTCACGCTGATAGGACGGTCCTTCGTACAAAGCCATCTTTCATTCCTAAGGTGGCTTCCAGGTTTCACCTAAATCAGGAAATTGTTGTCCCTGTGTTCCGAGCAAAGAAAGACTCCTTAGAGGGGTCTATGCAGTTCTTGGATGTGGTACGAGCTCTACAGAGTTATGTAGACCGTACGTCTCAGGTCAGAAAGACCAGAGATCTTTTTGTTTTATATGACGCCAACAAAAGAGGGTGGCCTGCTTCAAAGCAGTCAATTGCCTGGTGGATCACATCCACGATTCGAGAAGCTTATATTGCAGCTTCTCTGTCCGTCCCGGAAAATTTGAAGGCGCATTCTACTAGGGCAGTGGGTGCCTCCTGGGCGGCTAGGCATGGGGCGTCGGCGGAGCAGTTGTGTCGAGCGGCGACTTGGTCTTCCGTCCACACTTTTACTAACTTTTACAGGCTTCAAGGCTTTGCATCGGCTGATGCAACCTTTGGTCGCATGGTTATGTGTATAGCTGGTCCAGAGCATTCCCACCCTTGAAGAAGCTTTGGTATATCCCCAATGTCTCGCAGTGTCCCCCAATGGCAGGGAAGAGAAAATAAGATTTTTACTCACCGTAAAATCCATTTCTCTGACTCCATTGGGGGACACTGCGCACCCTCCCTTGCTCTGTGTGTAGTTCTGTGTGTGAAAACTTTGGTTAAGGTTAAGGTTTACAAGTTTAAGACCTTTCCAGGTTATATTACCTCCTTTTACGTTCACTCTTGGTTATTCAAAACTGAGGATCTCTCTGGAGAGGAGGAGCATAGCAGGGGAGGAGTTCAAAGAGTTAACAAGTTAAAGTGACAAGACTCCTGAGCCCACTACTATACCCCAATGTCTCGCAGTGTCCCCCAATGGAGTCAGAGAAATGGATTTTACGGTGAGTAAAAATCTTATCTACTATATAAATGCCTGTGTGGGAAAAAAAAAAAACAAGCTGCAGCGCCACCTGCTGGGCAGAGTTATACACTGACCTATATATTTCTTGAAGGAGAAGTGACAGTTGGGAGTGGTTGGTGGTTCCCGGGGGTTACAGTGGGGAGTTTTTAACACCTTAAGTAGCTTGATGAAGGTTGTGGCGATGGAGAAAAATGATGAGGTGGTGACATGTGGACAAAACCACGTTGAAAAAGGGCGCTTGCGTCGGGAAGTAACGCTCTTCCCCTGAGGAGGCCTGGGCTAGGACCAAATGCATGACAAAAACCTTTTTAACACCTTAAATAGCTTGATTTGACTAGAATGGGGGGTTGAAAATTAAAGTTGGTGGCGCTATAGTCAAGCGCAATTCATATGTTTAAATTGAACCTGCTTTTAGACTGACACAAAGTACTGTTTATGGAATTCCGTTGTACTAATTCAGCATTTGCAGTACTATTGTTACCATTATCTAATAAAACACCTCGCACTCATTTCAAAGAAAATGTCTACAAGTGTACAACAGATGGGCCACCTTGTATTTATTGATCTGCAAGTGGCATGACTCACCCTAAGAGGAAAATAGGTTCTCCTTCAGCAAGGAGACATAGTGTGTCCACAAAACATGGGCAACTGTGTTTTATTTGACATGCCATGTATATAAATGTGAGATAGCATACGACTTGTAGACTACATATAGGTAATTTGTTCCTTTCTGTAGTTAGGGACTGTACTGCTTATAGTGCAGACTTGTGATTGTTGGCTGCGATGTTCTTATGCTGTATAAGCTATAAATAAACATGCGATTTCTCTCAGGTGATGAAGATGGTGATGACCCTAACAGCCATGGAGTCAGGATGTATACACTTTGTGAAGCGCCCAGGGGCTGTTCTGGAGCCTGGTTGTGTAATTGCTAAGCTCCAACTAGATGATCCAAGCAGGGTGCAGCAGGTAGGGCATTATGGTAATGAAGCATAAAAGCTTAAAATTAGGAAAAACACTAATGGTCCTAGTGATTCCTCTCCAAACTGTATTTGTAAAGCAGCTATTACAGATCAGGCTGATCAGACTTTGAAGACCCTGTGCCGTCTTCAGAAGACATTTTCTTGATCTGTAATACATGCAGAAATTGTTAATAAAAAACAAAGCCAGATGCAGTTTACTCATTATAGTATAATAATATTGCTCTCACATCTGCTAGGATGTTTTGTAAATAAATTGATTTTGAGAAAGAAAATAACCCTTCGTTTTTCAATATCCTATAAATGTCGGCAGATTTAATAATACAAGTCATTTCTAACTGAATAGTGCTGTTGACATAAGGAACCTGCTGTATATTAAATTACATGGTAATATTGTACCAATAGAACAGTTACATTTGGCTTTAAGATGGTCATATTTTCTTTACATTATGTAATGTTGTGCTAATACAGTATGTTACTTCTGTTTAAAGGCTGATCTGCACACAGGATCCTTGCCTCAGATTCACAGCACTGCTCTTCATGGAGAGAAGCTGCATCGTGTTTTTCACTGTGTACTAGATAACCTAGTAAATGTCATGAATGGATATTGCCTTCCGGAGCCCTGTTTCAGCAGCAAGGTAACCAGCCTGTTATATAGTCACAAAATGGAATGTCAAGTTAATGAAATATTTTGGGCATATGTGCTATAATTAAAATGATGAAAAATGGTAAATGTGTGATATGGAGAATATTAAGAATGTGAACAAATTTCTGCAAGTCATTATGCAGCTCTTACACATTATGCAAAAAATAACAAAACAAATAAAATTTGTTTTTGGCAGTTAAAAGACTTTGTGGAAAGACTGATGAAAACCCTCAGAGATCCATCGCTTCCTCTGCTTGAGCTGCAGGATATTATGACAAGCGTATCAGGGCGTATCCCACCAAATGTGGAGAAATCGATCAAGAAAGAGATGGCACAATATGCCAGCAACATTACTTCTGTCTTGTGCCAGTTTCCAAGCCAACAGGTAGTGTGTAGAAAATAATCCTGTATTATTGTATGAATTATACAAAGGGTTGTTACTGTTTTCCCAGAATAGGCAATCCTACAGCTTATTCTTTATCATCCATTATTGATCTTAATACATAGTTACACAATTATTATGGTTGAAAAATTGCATAGGCCCATAAACTTATTTAAATTCTAATAATGTTTATGCAAAGGACAGCAAAACAACCCCCCAGTGCTACTGTAACTAATTGTGTCTCATAGGGAGGAAAACAACTAAATCCAATCCAGTCCCTTGATCTTTTATATCCATAATGTCCTTTACTAATTTTAGCTACAAAGGCATCCAATCCATTTTTCAATTCCGTAATTTAATGTGTCATCATCAGCTCATCTGATTATAAATTCCACAGCTTAACTTCCCTTACAGTAAAGAACCCTTTCCTCTGCTGATGGTGAAAATGTCTTTCTTCCATTTGCAGCTGATCCGTTTCCTCTGTATGGTCCTGGTTAGGAAAAGTTAACCAGAGTTTAATGTTTCAAAATATTAATTGGGTCGAATCTAAAGTGTCTTTTTCTCCATAATAAACAAACTTAGTTTTTCTTGACTTTTCACAATTTTAAATTTCTGTTCTCTTTTGTAATAATGGGGCACATTTATCAATGTTCACATAAAGTGAAAAATAGTTTTCAATCCTTATCGCTATGATAAGCATTTAACTATTTCTCAAATTTATGTACAACCCAGCACAAAAACAGCAGTTCCGCTAAACTGCTGTTTCTGTGATAAAAAAATCATACTTACCCGGCCTCTTTGGAACGCGCTGTCCCCGGGTCACCTCCTCGTCCTCTTCACTTCCCTTCTTTCAGTAATTGCGCATGTGCAGTTCGAAGTTCGCACAAACATCTCGCTCTGTCTCTGCAACTATAGTAGCAGAGATAGAGCGGTGATTGACAGGGAGGGATCATGTGATGCCTCCACACATGCGCTGTCCAGCTCTGCTCTTCGGAGCAGAGCTGACAGTACTGAGATTTTTCATTTATGATAATGTACGCCAGCTCCAGCCAGCTCCAGCTGGCGTACATTATCATGACAAGTTTCCGAAAAAAACTATTTTTTGGAACTTGTTAGATTGCGAGAGGGAGCAGTCACCATACTGTAGCATGGTGTCTGCTCCCCAAAACGAAGCAGAATGCAAAGCAGCAGATATCCACAATATCTGCTGTGATGCACCTTTAATAAATATGCGGGGGGGACAGAGGGACATGGATTGTACGGTAAGTGCACGATCACTATTTGTTAAATATGCCCCAATGTTACATAACTCTGTTGATCACTTCCAACAAGTTGGCGCCTCTTAATTAACAACAAAAATATAGCAAAATTTTCCTTTTACATCTTAATCATTTGGCTGAATTTTGTGCTTCCAAAATAGTAATTATTTTTTCTATTTTTTTGCTCAGATTGCAAATATACTAGATAGTCACGCAGCTACATTGAACCGTAAATCTGAACGTGAGGTTTTCTTCATGAACACACAGAGTATTGTGCAATTGGTGCAAAGGTGAGATGTTAACTGAAGAACTAAGTGCTAAAATCATTCTTCCATGACCAGAGTTTTGGTTCAAGGAGTTTAGATGTTTGCTTTTTTAGTAGCAAATAAATCACATTTTTTAGGCTTCACCGTAGTCTCTTTGTGGGACTTTTTAAGCTGCAACCCTGATGAGTTTTTTTTTTCTAATTTATCCCAAATTGTTCCAAATTTCACACCCTAAAAACCTTACTGTCTTTTTTTCTACTTGTTGATTGGACAGTGCAATCTATGTCCGATGAATAACATGGTTAGAGCATATAAAACAATTCTCATTTTTGCTTTTTGTTTTGCCATGTTAAATTGTAAAATCACTTTGCATGTCTTTCGTTTGTCTTGATGTACAGCGCTGGCATGAAGACGTGTTCAGTTGTTATGCACAATATACGGGATGCATATTCCATAATACTTGCCTTTTTTCTTAGCATTGTCATCTTCTATTTTCTGCTTTCCTTATCACCCAGATCAGGGTAAGGTGAAAGTTGATTAGGTAAAACTATGGTAGATCTCACTGTTACTTGCTGGAAAAACAATTTCAATTATCATTTCTATGTCTAGAAGGCTAGAAGCTTTAGCTGAATGGTTAACTGATTTGTTTTTATTTATTTAACTATAAGTGAGTTTTGTTCAACTTTATTGAAGCTATCCATTGTCAGTGTGAATACCAAAGCCAAGCTGAGGGAGGCCAGGATAGATGGAACCACACCTCATAATTTCCAGCCTGCAAACGAAGAGCTCACTAATGTCCAGATAGAGAGACACTTATTCATTTGTGGTGGAGAACTCTTTTTAATAAGGCTACATCCTATAATTGTAATGTTGCAGTGAACTATTGAAAACTATTTGAAGCATGTTTTTTTTACATTTTGTTTTCTCATTGGTCCATATGTCTGGAATGTTAAGGAAAATAGTAAATGGGAAAAAACAACTAAGCTTCTTAGCATGCTTACTGTAACTATATTTATATAAATATATAAAATGTTCTGTATGGAGAAAACACTATTATTACTAACACATTATGACTTGGTATATATGGTAAACACACATCTAGAAAAGAACAATTTTTTTAGGAATGCCTTATTTATTTCTGTTTATATAGCAAGATGCTTTTTATACTGTACATTCCTTGTTCACATAAATTTAACCCAATTTTATCAGATACCGGAGCGGCATTCGAGGCCATATGAAAGCTGTAGTCATGGATTTGCTTCGGCAGTATTTAAAGGTTGAAACACAGTTCCAGCATGGTATGTCTTTTTTAATTTACACTTCTATTTCCAGGTAAAAATGATATGTTCTTATTCTCAATTAGAGTTTGACACAGTTTTATCCATTCACCTGCACATAAAAATTCTGTTACAAAACTTGCGGTCTTACTCGCATGTATTGTGAGTCACACGTATATCGAGGTACATCCAATTCAGAAGACTAGTATTTCTATGTTCGGCATACAAATGCATCTAGATGCAGCTGGGCTCTGTTAGTCATAAATGCAAAAGTCAGGTTACTTTATTCATACATAATATAATCTAATGAAGTGTCATAGAGAAGAGAGAATTGTGTCTCGGCAGTGTTATCAATAAGTCCGAAAACTTGCAGTTTCCGTATAAAATGTAATGAAAAACAAACGCCCCCACGTCCCCTATTTACCGCATTATAAATGCAATCGGAATCTTCTTTCTTGCTGTAGTCCAAAAGGAAGTTACAAATAAGTTATCCAAATAATGGCCATAGCTTGACATAATATAGCTGCCATACTAATGAATGAAATACTATCAACTGGAAAGGTCAGTACAAAAGCAGCCAATCAGAAGCACATAAAGGGGTTGACAGAAAATACGTTTTTGAAACCAGTATAGTCATTTATCTATGCTGAACTATATAGCCAAGAAAAATGATGGTCTCCCCAAACTTGATTTTTGTTGGAGGTTAAGAACACTACAACATTCTAAATGGTGCACTGTTGCCATCTTGTGGTAAAACAAGATATTGATATTGGCTGAGTATAGTTTAGTGAAAAACTACTACTGAATTGCCTATTTAGTGGTGATTTAATACTCTTATTAGCACTATAGAGTTTCTAATATTAATATGATTGAGAAAATGTAGTCAATTACTTTCCCTATATTTATCAGCATGGTCATTTTTCCATCTCCTGGACCCCTGTTCCGTTCTAAGGTGTGCACATGGCATGAGAGGATCAGTGTATGCTTTTGGGGTAATCAGCAACTTGGTCTAATTTATCCTGATTTTACTATTGGGGATTTTGTGATATGATGCCTTTTTAATGAAAATAGATAAAACATTTTTTAATATACTCTCTTCTAATTCTCCTGGATCTCTCTGCTGCATTTGACACCGTTGACCACTCTCTTCTCATACAAACGCTACAATCCCTAGGTCTTGAAGGCACTGTCCTATCCTGGTTCTCATCCTACCTATCTAATCGCTCTTTCAGTGTTAATTTCTGTGGATCCACCTCTGCTCTGCTTCCTCTATCAGTTGGAGTACCACAGGGCTCAGTCCTCGGTCCTCTGCTATTCTCTATCTACACCACTTCTCTTGGAAACCTAATAAGCTCCTTTGGATTTCAGTATCATCTCAATGCGGATGGTACACAAATCTATCTATCCTCTCCTGATCTTTCACCATCTGTGTTGTCTCGCGTTACTGACTGTCTTTCTGCCACTTCATCTTGGATGTCTTCTCGCCAACTCAAACTCAATCTTTCAAAAACTGAATTAATAATATTCCCAACCAAAAACAGAAGCTTCCTGCCTGACATTTCTATTTCTGTTGATAACATGACCATAAATCCCACCCCTCAAGCTCGTTGCCTAGGTGTAATCCTTGACTCACAACTGTCTTTTATTCCCCATATCAACTCTATATCTAAATCATGTTACATACACCTAAAGAACATTTCCAGAATACGCACATATCTGACACAAGACACCCCAAAAACATTAATTCATGCACTCATCATCTCCCGCATCGACTATTGCAATTTCCTCCTTACTGGTCTTCCCAAAGTCAGATTTGAACCCCTACAATCTATTTTGCACGCAGCGGCTAGATTGATTTTCCTTCCAAACCGTTATTCCTTTGCTGAGCTACTCTGTCAGTCTCTACATTGGCTGCCTGTATTTCAACGAATCCAATATAAAATTCTTCTACTAACATATAAGGCCATCAACAAAATTGCACCGACATACATTTCCTCACTTGTCTCAAAATATCTCCCAACTCGACACCTCCGTTCTGAACAAGATCTACGTCTCTCTTCCACTCTTATCATATCCTCTTATTCCCGGTTACAGGATTTTTTCTGGGCTGCACCCACTCTGTGGAATTCCCTCCCTCGCACAGTAAGACTTTCCTCTAGCCTTCAAACCTTCAAGCGTTCACTGAAAAACCACCTCTTCAGACAAGGTTATGATATTCCTCACCCACCATCTTAATTTCCCTAGATTACCCTATTACCATCCTCTATACAGCTAACGCAAGACAACTACCCTCTGACCAACATTGTCACACACACAGCCCACTCAATACTTTTACCTTTGCATTCTAGCTGGTCCATTGTGCAATATGATGTAGCACGTGCCCTTGTGTTTCAAACTCCCATTGTCCTATAGATTGTAATCTTGCGAGCAGGGGTTTCTTACCTCTCTGTCTGTATGTATTACCCAGTATTGTTTTATTAATGTTTGTTCCCAATTGTAAAGCGCTACGGAATCTGTTGGCGCTATATAAATAAATGTTGATGATGAATATACGTTCATCATTTTAATATTTACATTATACAAATGCACAGAAAATTACAAAGGTCAGTGTCACTGTGAGGAAGCCAGTATAGACACATGTCATCTCCTTTTGCTGGTCCACCTGTGAAGATGGGCCCTATAACAGTAACAACTAAAATAGCATTCTTTTCATTCCATGCATAAACTGACATAAACATTTGTACTAATGTAGTGTACAATATGAAATACAAATATTATGAATCATTTTTATATATACCACCAAGGTAAAAACCAGTAAAATACAGTTCTGTAGCATAGTTCCATATGTTTTGCTGCCAGTTTCTGGTACCTGTGAAATTTGCCTCACTGAACCCTGCCTGTGATGTTATATGTTGCTGATAGTAAACCTGTCATTATGTACATGTTTTTATGGTGGCCATATTGAAATGTTTTTTTTGTTTTAATACTTGTTCTTTTTCTAATACTGTATTAAGATCTCTTATTTACTATAGTAGAGGGGATGGGAGTTAATTTAACAGAGGGGAAGAGTTAATGTCTATGTTGAAATTCTTGGCATTTCCAGTTTTTACACTTTTGAAGCTTACACTTTTTAATGGTACAGTGGGTACACTCTCACCCAGAAAATTATTTTCAAACTTTGCCGGATACTACATTATTTTAGATCTAGGGGACAAACATTGTATTACATTGTATTTTTAATCATTGTGATGATAATGGTTATTATAATTGTTATTCTTATCATCATTATTACAAATACTTTACTGCATGCATCTTGCCTGCGTGCATTTCCCTTAGTCAATACACAATACACATATTTCAGCTATAGTTAAGGAAAGGTGCCCAGCAGAGATTGTTGGATCTTTTCTTGTGCTTTGTAAAGAAGATAGACCACCAACACAGAACTGCACATTAAACAAGTATCTGGATAGACAACACATAACCAAAAATGTTTTCATTTACTGTGTGTTATAGTTGTATTATTCCTTCTATATTTACCTTTTTGAATGTCTGTATGAAGTTTGCCAGCTTCACAGAAGATATGAGTATTAATGAGAAAGTAACTATGTACTGGCAGGAGTATGCACACCGTGCTCCTGATAAACTTACTGTGCCATCCTTAAGATGTATGCTTTCAGTATGTTGGCTCTGGATGGTCACTTAAGCTCAGTGTTACAGGCACTTCTGCCCTCACCAGCACCTAATTTACATAACGCCGAATTTATATTGCTCAGGTTACAAGTGGGATTTTCTTCAGCCAATGGACATACTATCAGAGATTACTTTGTCTATCTCTCTATCTGAATTCAGTGCAGCTTATTGAAATTAAAGGATGAAAGAGAATTACATTTCTTAACCCACTTTTTGCAAAAAGAAAATCATCCAGATTCAACCTAAATGGCATGGGAACCCATTTCTGAGGTTGTGAACTGCAGATATAGGTAAATCCACTTTACTACCATAGCAGTACATGAGTACAACGGGATCCTCTAGATCGAATAGACGTGTGCTATGGGGCCTGCTGATTGCATGTTATGCTCCTAGGTAGATACCTTTTGTGATGTTTTAAGGACGCTTGTATATTGCAGGTCCAATTTAACAGAAGCAATCCTTTTTTCAAAAAAAATAGTAATATATAATTCATTGGTTGAATTACAGTATCGCTCAGCAACAGATGTCCTTCATATTGGTTTACAGTAATTATAGTACTATTTGTACACACATTTTGGCCATGTAAAGTAGTTCCTAGTTTTGATCCAATAATTTCTATTGACATATTTGTTTGAATACAGTTCATGAGCATATGATTTTTATATTTCAGGTCATTATGACAAGTGTATCTTTACTCTCCGGGAAGAGAATAAAAGTGACCTCACAATGGTACTGAATTACATCTTCTCCCATGCTCAGGTTACCAAGAAGAATCTCTTAATTACTATGCTGATTGTAAGTCTCCTTTATGCATTTACTATAAAGTAGGCTTTGTGCATCACAATAAATGCAATTTAGATGAACGCTTTGTATAATTGAACATGTATAAATTAATATATATAAGGGTGTCTTCCACATGACCAGATCTTGCTGTTATAATCAGGAGTTGAACAACAGGACCACTGTTTGGCCACACAGGCTGAGAGACTGTATCACGTCTGGCTTCACTTCCGCTTTAGATGACTGTGCACACATGCTGATAGGTGTCATCTTCTGACCACATTTTCCTCTGTGTCTTATATGTTGATGCTATTAATCTTGATCAGATCATTATCTGGCAACATGATCATTCTGGGGCCACTTGCCAGATATCTGCTGCATTATCACAGCATGTGCCTAAGGTAATATAGTGGGCCACATAATGCCAAAATTTATCAAGACAATCCAGTATCACTTATCTATGCCAATTGACTACAAAAAGACCACTCCATAAGTGGCAGCGTCTTTAGCAGCAATTGCAGCTGTAAAAATATGCCTGATCTTTTACAAAGTTTCACTTTTTTCCTGACTAATGTGTAGATAATTCTTCTCAAAAGATGATCCAATGCAGCAGCTAATTTGTGGTTGATATTGTCTTGCTGAAAGTGGAATTTTCAAACTATTTTTGACATCTTTAGTGGACCAAAACATGATTAAACCTTGCTGGACTTTGCTCTATTCATTATCACCTCAGTCCTGAAAGCATTTTGTTAATGATCAACAGACTTAAGTGTAAATTTGTGTTCCTGTAATACTACCGACACCAAATAACTCTGGGGGTGATTATGACTGCATTATATCGCAAAGTTTTAACTTTGTATCTTCTTATCACCAGGCCTTCTTGTTTCAGACTTATAGTATTGGCCATTGTTTGTATTCTGAAGGGATAAGTATTCAGTTGAATGTTAAAAATGTATTTTCATCCCAGTCTTTTAAAGTCTATAGCCTTTATCTGATTGGCTGACTGACACTGCAGTGTCAGGTAGTGACTGTTATTGTCTGCATTGGTTATGAATCACATTAGTTTCCATCTTTAGATTTGTTTGCCACAGACATGGAACATTCGCTGAGGTAACTTTAGGCAAATAGTATTATACTTCACAACCGGGGTATGTAAACTGTATAATGGATGTGACAAGGTAGTACAAGTAAACATTCTAATGTATAAGTGAATGAATATTTGACAATAGGACCACATATATGACCATCTTAGCCAAGATATCTGTCCCATGAAATTTGGTTTGTAACTAATGAACTATCTTGTTGATCACTAAACTTTGTTGTTATATTTAGACTTTTAGCCAACAGGGTTGTACAGTGTAGATATATATTGCGTGCTGCAGGTACATGTTGTGTATTGTCATATGATTTGTGGTTGTCTGGGTATAGTATGTTGGAAACTGCTGGTATATGCTTGGCACTGCTAATGTAATGAGACACTTATAGTACATACTTGCAACTAATAATAATATGTTGTATAGAAGGTATTTGGCATTACTAGTGTTGAACTTTGTTGAGTCTAATTTGCTTTGTTAGTATGCTGCGCATATTATAAGAAGTGCTAATGACAAGGCAAATGTGTTATGATCATTTAATAACTAATCTCATTTATTAGCCACTTGCCAAGGATGTTTCCAGTTTACCCAATAAATACTATTCCCTTTTCTGCTCTGAATTAGCTCTTTGCACTAGAGGGACTATCCACATTCACACCATAGCAGAATCCTAGATGTGGTACTTATTCAAACAATATATATCATTTCCTTCCAGTCGCTTACACACAGATTCTGCTATACATTTATACAGGACTAATAGCTAACCTTTGCTTAGATAGACATAACACATCACAGGGACAATGCTAGTTATATCAGGGAACATTTTGATTGTGTGGGTATGTGTATCCCAGATACTACTACAATTCCCAATACTACTACAACTCTTATTTATTATGCACAAGTACAAAAACTCATTATTGTGCACAGTACAAACTACAACGCCCGTTATTGCCATATGTGCACCACTGTGTCTTATATGTATCAATCACAAACAGATGAGCCTGAATTCGTGGCATGGCTTCAACAAGGTGCTGGAACCATTCCTTAGAGAATCTGGTTCATGTTGACATGATGGCATCATGCAGTTGCTGCACATTTGTTGGCTGCATATTTATGCTTCAAATTTCCCATTTCACCACATCTCAAAGGTGCTCTATTCTATAGAGAGCTAGTGATTGTGGAGGCCATTGGAGTACACTGAGCTCATTGTGATGTTTGTGGAACTAGCTTGAGATGCCGTCACGTGTTATCCTGCTGGAGGTAGCCATAGAAGATGAGGAGAATATGGCATTAAGGGATACACATGATCTGCAACAATGCTTAGGTAGGCTGTGGCATTTAAACAATGCTCAATTTGAACATTACACAACCACCGCCACCAGCATACACCATTGACAAATTGTAGGATGGATCCATGGATTCATGTTGTTTAAGCCAAATTCTGACCCTACCATCTGCAAGTCACAGTAGAAATCAAGATTTGTCAGGCCAGGCAACGTTTTTCCTATCTTTTAACCAAGCTGTGTATTCAGAGATGCTATTCAAGCTTACCACTGTTGTAACGCATGGTTATTTGAATTACGGTCACCTTCATGGCTACTTCAACTATTCTTGCCATTCACTACTGACCTATCTCATTAACAAGGTATTTTCGCATACAGAACTGACGCTCAGTAGATGTTGTCTGTTTTGCACCTTCTCTGTGAACTGTAGACACTGTTGTGTGTTTGAAAATCCCAGGAAATTTTAAAGAAATACAGCCTCCATATAAATCTCACATATATCACAAAACCCTTCATATGCTCCCATATGTATCTTAGATCACAAATCTCAGTGTAATACTCATATATATCACACAAACCTCCATATGCTATTCATATATGCATCGTAACCAAATCTACATGTCCAAATTAGTCTCCACCATTAGCAATAAAGTGTCCCAGTGCTCCCATATTTTGTTTGTTGTCTCCATATTCTAATATAGAGTCCCAAACTCTAATCTTCTCTTTGGGGGAGAGGGGATGGGAGAAGGGGAAGGCTTGCTGTTTCCAAGGGGAGGTACAAAAAGGTGAGAGAGCCATGTGTTCCTTGAATTTGCTTAGCTGTGTCTGTGGCAGGAGCCCTGAGCAGGAAATGGTTATTGAGCCGTTGATGTGTAATTTTTGGGTCCAAACTTCACCCAGCATACACCACTGACCTAATCAGTTCCTTGCAATGTGAGATTAAAGGGGGGGAGAGAAGATTCCTCAACCGTATGCATGAATACTCATATAAAAAAAATACACAACATTGTGCTGTTTCATATAGCCACATACACCAAAATGAAAAGCCTATGTTCCTTAAAATTGCACAACTCACAGATTGTTCCCTGCAAAATTGCTGGATTCTAATTTTGTGATGTTGTACATGTTTGATATCATTACTATCAGGGCCGCCAAGAGAATTTTTGGGCCCCGGTATAGCAACTTCATGGGGCCTCCCTATAGTCGGAAACACGTGTGGCCATACCATTGGAGGTGTGGCTGTGTGTCATTGGGGGCGTGCCTAGGAGGTGATAAGCGCAAGGCAAGGAATAATTTAATATATCCCCATTAGAGGATTTACTACAGGGCTCCCATAGTCTAGGGATGGAGCCCTGTAGCACTGTCATTACAGAAATACCCAGCAGGTTAACTCCAAACACAGAGTCCTAGCAGGCCCAAACTTCTGGTAATAAATCCACAGCTGGCAATCCAAGTGGGCCAGGGTTTCTGATCCGTAAGGTGGGTCGGTGTATCTTGCTGATCCCAGCCTCGGCCAACTCTTCACCAGCTTGGTGGGACCCTGGGTATTAGTCTCCCTACCGATGTAGGCTCACCAATTCCCCAGAATCTGCGAGTATCTCCTGATGGAGTTGTAACAAAACATCCTAGAGGTACATTGTCCGATCTGTGTCAAGCATTCCTCTCTGGCCCTGAAAGAATACAGTTACTCTCAATCAGTCCAAGTCCTTGCTCACTCAAGATCCTCCAACAACCACCACCCTCCCCTAGACAGCTCCTCCTTGTCCCTTCTCACAAGACATCCGATCCTGGCCTCCTACTTGGGTCAACTCCCCGCTTATTGTCCTCTTGTTATTGGTGGTGTGAAGAGTTTGGGTGGTAACAGGGGTGGAAGTAGAGCATGACATCAGTGGTCTCCCACCTGCGGTGATGGTGCCATTCAGACTGTATTGAAGAGTTGGTAGAACAATAATTAGCAATCGGGGAGATACCCCCTCCTGATTTTAGATAAGGTCATGAACCTCCTTTTTTTAACCCTTTCCACTCTTTTTTGATGTCACAGGGTCCACAGGTTTTTCACACTTCCTGTGAGCTGCCTCCCCCCTCCCTATCCGGACACCACAGCAATAATAGATATAGCCACCGGGTGGCATTTAATAACAGAGTGGGCCACGGTTGTTCAATTGGCCCACTGCTCCCCATTCATTCAACTACAGAGTGGCTGTCGAATTTCCCTGATCAAAAGGCGCCAGTGCCTATTGTAATGTATACCACCAATTATTCAATAAACTTATAGAACTGAAGATTAGTCTTCACCTTTAGCAGCACCTATTTTCCATAGAGCTATATATGCTCACCGGTACTCCGTTGTCCCCAGGGCTAGTAGAATAGTATAGTTTTGTATTATATACTGGTGCATACAAATATTCTACTAAACACTAATACCCTGAATCAACACAGAGCGAACACAAGATGACCAATGGTAACTGAATATAAAATAAAAGTCAGGTTCAATACAAAATAGTAGCATGCTAAATAGTAGGGGGGGTCAAAAACTGTGGTCAGAGCAGGCTGTTGGCAAGAATAATCAGTGGGAAAGTTAAGGTCAGTGCAGATGACAGACAAGAGTGGCAAATAAATAAGTAGGGTCAAAAATTCAACAAACTTCAAAATAGATACATAGTACAGTGTCTAAGCAATCTAATGTTATAACCGACAAGTGTGCTGCTTGCAACCTTATAAAGCCACCTAGAACTAATCCCAGTAAATCACCCTGCTGATTTTAGGTAATGTCAAGATAACCAGTGTAAACATTGGAAATAGGCTGAGATGTATTGTAATCTGTATACTGCCACTGTTTATATCCCAATCTCTCTTCATACTCCTGACACTCATCAAACAGGTTATTTGCAGTAGCTAGCAATTTTTGCAAATGTGATCACAGGGATTCCTATTGCTACCCTTCTGGCACAATTTCCAAGACACTGATCGTACTAGCATACATAAAACACAAATGTATAACTCATATACAATGCCTACCTTCTGCCCACCAATTTTTCTGTGATTCCTTTCTTTTCTACGTTGGTAGGGCCTCTGCATTCTCTTCCAGCTCTCTGCTTCACTGCATTTTCCTTATCTCCCCTTGCGTTATCTTCTCTTCTAATCTCCCCTGCCTCTTTGCTTCATCACCTCATCTCTGTCACCCCTCTCTGTTACTTTCCTATGTTTTATCAGCCTTCTACATCATCTCTGCTCTCTTGCCTCATGTATGACCCTTGTCTCTATTATTTTCTTTATCCTCTTTGCTAATTTACCTCTTCTTTGCTCTCTGTCTCCAAGTGCCTCCCTTTTTATCTATCCTGCCCTTTACCACATGTCTGCCTGATCCCGTTTTCTTCAAGTCGGACCGCCTATCCCACCCTGTCTGTTTTTGCTGGGAACTGGCTGGGCTTTCTTTGCCACCGTCCTCTTTCGTTATCCAAAAAGCGCCCTCTTGTCGCAGTAGGAGGGGCTTAAGCTGCTGCCACCACTGGACTCCTATACTGGCATCCAGAACCGGGTTTCTTCTGCGTAACTGATGCTGCTAGTGTACCTCGTTGCTGGTGTACCCAGACTGGTAACTCCGGACCTCTTACTATGGATCCGGGTTGCTGTGAATGGATCCCCCCTGGCCTATCACACTGACCAGGCTGCATGGGTAGCAGGCAGAGCATTGGTATTGGAAAAGCTTGGGTCCAAACCGCAGAGTCAGCCGGAGAATGGATTAGATTTTAGGGTCTAATTTGTAGATAACAGGAAAACAGCAATATTGAAGATGTTTCCAAGCAGGTCTTTGAAGCAAGATGGTTTATTTTGCTCAAACACACTGGTGGAAGATACCAGTGTGATCAGGTCAGATGAAGTCAGAAGAACGCTTACATGCTCACAGAGCTTATCTTTTATACAGTTCAGAAAAAGTCTATTTTTAGAACCAGGAAGTACTCTGCTTCCCAAAACATGGATTTACATGCATTTCAAGGCTAACAAAATTTACTTTTATCTACGAAATTCACTCCACACAGAAACGACCCCCTGCTGGGCCTTTGGCCAGAGCAGATATGACACCTCATCACAAAACTTTGTTAGCCATTCCTGCTATCAGACTTCCTTGCACATGTGCCTAATAGGAGGTTTCCACTAGCAACCTTACAAATCCTAAACAATGACACTTCCGTACTAAATACATCCCAATACACACAAGACCTCCATCCACAAAGGCCTATTGTATCAGATATATGCAACAGAAATAAGGCATATCCTTTAGTAAGGTGAAAACAGGAAAAAACAGTTTCTAGCCTGGTCTCAGAAATAAAGATTTCCTATCTCAGAATACATACAATGCAAGAAAACAAGTCAAGTGCAAATGCAATTACATAAATAAGTGCCCTGCATCTATTCGCTTTAAATAAATTTTTACCAAAAGTTATTTAATAGTGATCCAGTCACACTGCCGTCTTAATTTCTCCATTTCTACCCACTGCTGCCTTGTCTCTTCCTTCCTTGCGTATCTGATATCTGTCCCAATGTCTCCTGTCTGTCTGTCTCCTTTTGTCCGGCTTCATGTCTGATTGTCCCTTCCCTTATTCTTTCCATGTGTCTTGTCTTCCCCCCTACACCTTTGGCTTTCCTGCCAATTAGGTTTCTATTGAAATCTGTCATCCTCCTCATGTGTCCCATATCTGTTGTCTAACACTCTTCCCCTTAAACTCTCCTGTGTCCTTGTTGCCTTCTTTCAACCCCATCTTCTGTTTCCTATGTCTCCTCTGCTCTGGTATCCTGACACTCCGCAGTATCATGATAATGATTGATTCTGAGCACAGGTGTCACTGAAAGTGATAAATATTGCCAAATTTGACCTATACATCACTCTCTATGGTACGTGCTGGGCGCCTTTGGTCCTTGTCATCAACTGCTACCCTACACTGATTCACCAATCGGCTGACCGCTCTTCTGTACCTTACTATACCTGACTTAGCAATAGATCTATTCTATTTCAGACAGTGAAAGATGGTCAAGCAGTCAGAAGTGCATCATGATTTGTTGCAGCTTATTGACAATAGCTGGATAGTCTCACTATAAACAGCCATGGTTATCATAATTTTTGTAACTGTGATCTTTAGGATCAATCAGAGGGGCTATAGCTTAATTTCAGTGGTAAGTGATGAACTGTAGTAGATAATGTCTGGAATGTCCTATTTGACATTATCAATGACATAGTTTTATTGTTTATAATGTGATTTTAGGATTACAAATAACAGGGTTTGACAATGGGACCAATTTAGATTTGTGCTTAGCTTTAATAGTTAAATTGAGTTTGATGTGCTATTATTTTGTTGCTCTTTGCTTTTGCTTTCAAAAAGGTTTTTAACCTGTACTTAATTTCCAGTGTTTTTTTTAAAATTATAATGGTTAATTAATCGACACCACCGCATCTGAACTGCACAGGAGAGATTAATTATGCCATGTTTGAGACATGTGGGAGTTATTTCTGAAACGTACTCCTTTGTTCTTTCAAAGTTTGGTACATTAGCTAAAGTGGACACACTAGTGGTTATATGGTGATAATGCTATACAGGGGATTTTTAGTGGCTACTTGACATTAGATTTGTTTCAGTGCCTCCCAAATGCCTTTTCGGCCCACTATGGGACATTCCCTTTGCAGAGAAGCATCACCACACTATGAGTTCATAGAAGCAATATGAAGGGTGCTCACAACCCTTGTAGTAAGTGAACCTATGAGTGTCCAATCAATCTGGTGAGAAGACATCACCAACTAAACACATACATTGTATTGCTGTTCCTCTGTTTCAGCAGGATCCCTAGCAAATGGACCAAAGGGAAAATGTACTGGTCAGCGCTTCGGCATGACCTCCCATTGAGAACTACCTTTTGCCCAATAGTGACCTATATTGTGAATGCATAGTTGCATAGTTTCTATATAGAGGGTCTTGCAATAGCTATACAGTCTATAAAATGCATGCATAGTTGCCATATAGTGTTTTTTGCCAGTATTTTATATTTACAAATTATGGTTGTTTAGTTCACCCGACACCTTTAATTGGAGACTAATCAACCACAATCTATAGAAAATAATATTCCTTTCTTGTAAATCTCATCAACTCAGATATGGACATTATACTATTTTCAGGAGAACATTATCTGTCAGTGCATTGGTAGTTCTTACATGTTCACTTATGATGCTGATGAAAACATCTCTGCTAATAGTTTCATGTACTTACACGGTAGAGCCATGGTCAAGTGCAATTGCAGTTCAATAACGTGCCTGTGTCTTTATCTGCATTTCCTGGGAATAACTGCATTTAAGCATTGTACAGTGGCGGGTAAATCTATCTATGTATGTTGACTACAAATAAATTGCAAAATCTGCATGTATGACTGAGTGACTTCCCTATATTACCTCCCTTATTAATTTTGCATGCCAGACTACACCATTGAAATAGTGAAAATATAAGCAATGCAGGAATGATGAAGGCTGTGATCCTGGGCTTGAATCTCATATGTTTTAATTTGTGAGCAGGGCGAGTGCACTGTTAGGTAGTGTGATTCCAAGTAACGCTTGCCTTAAGAATCTCATTATTCGAACACAGGACCGTATTTCCTCTGAGAATTTTGGAGTAGCTTTGAACAGGGCCTGTTCATTTCTCAAGCAATCATAGCTGCGTGATGGAGAGAAAAAAATGGCAGCTGTTCCTAGCTCAGACCTTCAATTTCCTTCAGTGTCCAGCCACTCAAGTGTGTAATTACACAGGGATGACAGGGAAACGTCAGGCCTTGTAAGGGAACTGGTTGCAGGCTTTTGCTCACTGACTGAGAGTGAGGACAAGAAAAATTCAATTAATGTGCCTGTATTTCGTGTGTTCCGTGTATAATTATTAATGTATGCTGCTTTACAGTTTTCTGTAAAGGTTTACAATGTAGTTTAAATTTTCCCCTTACATGTTTGCAATGCCCATTGCAACTATATTCATTTAAATGGGAAGGTTGTTTTATAGCATCCTTTTGTTATATAGAGTGTTTTTTTTTTATATATTTGAAGAGGGGTTAGCTTTAGACAGTATACATGTATACAGTCAATTTTTAACCTATTTACATGTAAATAATTTGTCATATACTACTGAGCATGATCGATGCCCAGATTCTTGTCACTCTCAGAGTTTATTGGGAACTGCCATTTAGTGTTGGCTGTGCTCTAGGTTTGCCAGCTACCTAGCGACAAACCAACACAAACTGTCCGGATGCTTAGGGGACCCCTGCTCCAGCTACATTTCACAAGCTCTAGCTTCTTTAGTTTCCATTTTAAGTAAATGTGGTATATTTAATGAAATTGTCTAACCAGCATTTCAATATTTTTAGCTAGAAAGAACCCTGATTTCAGCTCTGGTCCAGTATGACAGCTTCAGCTTCGGCTTCACACCAGCTCAGAGTTAATAATAAGAGACGATCATCATCACTCTGGCTCCCCATTTTGGTGCACTGGACATCCCTACCTCCAATTATTGTAGGTTAAAAAAATGTAACTGAGACAGACAAACATATTACTGAGGCAGCCGTCTTTCTTTGTAAAGTTTTAGTTCTTTGACTTTTTTAGATGGAAAGTGTATATATATTTTTATGCCCAGGCCCAGAGCTGGATTAAGGCTCTGGGGTGCCTGGGCACTTTAGACAGGGTAACTCCCTATGCTGTAGCATGGTTATCATTTTAGACAAATACACAGGCAATACTGTGTGCACTACTGTTAGATGCACACAGTTCTGCCTTCACGAGCAGTACACAGTGAAGCAGGACATACTGAGGTATGTCCTGCTTCACTGTGTACTGCTCGTGAAGGCAGAACTGTGTGCATCTAACAGTAGTTGTGAGCAACTGTCCTAAGCGAGAGAGTCACCCAAATTCGGGACTGTCCCACCAGATTCAGGACAGTTGGACAACTTTAGCTCATTTGCTGGTTGTCTGGATCCTGGAATCCTATTTGGGAAAAAAAATGGGTACATAAAATTTAGAAAACTCCAACCAGTCCCAGTGTTATATCGATAGCACCCATGTTTTATAATTAGGTCTCCCTCCAGCCCCAACATTAAAATAATAATATTCACATTTGCTAAATAGATCTGTTTTCCTCCAACCAAACCCAACATTAAATTAATGGTATTTTCATTTGATATATAAACCTATTTCCCTACCCCCAAACAGCCCCAGCAATAAATTAAATTGCACTTTCGTTTAACAAATATAACCATTTTACAGAACCATGACCGGCATTAAATAATTCATGTTCACATTTAATAAATAGTAATATTCCCCAAAATTAGCCCCATATACAATTAATAGCCCCCAAACCACCCCAGCATTAAAGGTCCCGTTACAAATCCTTAAATTAATAGGCCTTACTACTAAATTAAATAGCCCCACAAATAATTAGTCCCCACCAGCACTTAAATAGCCTCTCTCCCACACTATATTAAGACCCCCCTTTCCCACACACACTACATTAACACACTGGCCTACACACACACACACACACAATTCTCCCCACACTTACCTTGTTCCCTCCGCGCGCAGTCTGCAGCACTTCTCACATGGGACAGCACCTGTCATGTGGTGTACGTCCCATGTGACAGCTGCCCTTTCACTGATAGGTCACATGTAGATAGGGGGGACGGATCAGTAGGATCCGTGGCCAACATGAAAGGTAGCTGGTCCCAGAGGAGGGACCAGCCACCGAACAGTCCACCGGCCCAAAATAGGGTATTTCTGTCCGGCCCAGCCCGCCTCTGGCAGTGTATAGTATAGAAGATGGTTTGAAAGTGTATCTTGGTGCATTACGTACCATATTGTAGTTTATACTGACTGTTTCCCTCGTTGTATCATGGAGACTGCCTTACTATAAGTTTACTGAACCACGCCGAATGCATATGTCTGCACAGCAGCTTTCATGTACTGCTTCTATTCGTTAAACAGCAAGGCAGTCTCTGGGGGGAATCATACCGATTTTCAGAGCCATATCTCGTGCCACTGCAAATGTGCACAGCCATATCTCGTGCCACTGCTAATGTGCACAGCCATATCTCGTGCCACTGCTAATGTGCACAGCCATATCTCGTGCCACTGCTAATGTGCACAGCCATATCTCGTGCCACTGCTAATGTGCACAGCCATATCTCGTGCCACTGCTAATGTGCACAGCCATATCTCGTGCCACTGCTAATGTGCACAGCCATATCTCGTGCCACTGCTAATGTGCACAGCCATATCTCGTGCCGATGTTAATTTGCACAGCTATATCTCGCGCCGATGTTAATTTGCACAGCTATATCTCGCACCAATGCTAATTTGCACAGACATGTCTAGCGCCAAGACTAATGTGCAGAGGCTTATGACAGATAATACTTACCTGATGTGGTAATGTCTCCTGTTTTCTCTCCCCATTCAGGTATCGGTTGCATATGCAGCCACCAGGTCCCACTCACAGCAACTATCAGAACAAAGTATTATCGTTTTAGTGTAGGATGTGAGCACAAACAGCTATCAGGGAATGCTGGTAGATATTCGACCCAGTAGAGAGAGCAGCGGGGTGGTGCCTGGTTGCATAACAATATTTGCATTCATGCAAACCATCTACACTTTGTCTTTGTGGGGTTGAAAGTTGAATTTGAGGCAACTGGTTGTAATTTTGAGAGGGGAGGCATTTCCCCCGTGTGGATAGTTTCAGTAAAGGAGTCAGACGGGCTGCAGTTGTTTGAAAGCAAGAGTTTTACAGGGGCGAACCTAATGGTTTGTAAGCTGGCTTAGGGTTTTGATTTAGGGCCTCCTATCTAACCAAATATATCACAGTGACTTTACTTTCTCTTTAATTTTGGAAATGACTGAAAAAATATACTAAAGGTAGCAGTGACAGGGTGTGTTGTATTCTTTTATTACAACTAAACCCATGTCTGAGTAAATCCTAGTCAGACATGAGTTAAAAACATACTTGTCTACTCTCCCGGAATTTCCGGGAGGCTCCCGAATTTTCCTCCTGGACTCCCGGAAGAGTAGGGAAACCTCCCGGACCCTGTAAAATGCCGAAATTCACGGCATTGAATAGCGCAGGGCGGAGCTTAATCGCATCATTAAGCTCCCCACCCCCCCTCTATTCAATACCTTGAATTTCTGTATTTTATGGTAGAGGAGGGGCTACAGTTACGTAATTATGTCATCACGCCCCCTCCTACCCTCTGTCACATGATCTGTACTCCGATCTCCCGGAGTACAGATTTAAAAAGTAGGCAAGTATGGTTAAAAATGATGATGGTCCTATATCATTTAGTGTGCTAATTCAATATATGGGCTTGATTTTGCTGGTTGTGGGTTTGGCTTACAAGCTTGTAAGTGTTGTTTTACATAGTCAGTGAAAATTATGACATCATGTAATTTCAAATAGCCATAGTCAGGCAGCTACATCTGAACAATATGTAAAATATATAGTTGTTAATCTGCCAGGTAGTAGTGTTGGGAACATTGCATTTTTACATATTATTATTTTTATATTATTAAGAAATCGTAACCATATGTTTTATGTTTTAAACTCATTCTTTCTCTTTAAGATTTGAAATATTATGTATATCTGAAAAACACATTGTCCGATATATGAAAATGGTTGACATTATATAGCTGTATCCTATAATAATTTTTTTAATTGAAATCAAGCCTAATACCAACTGACTTGGCTCTCTGTTTGTTGCTCAATATTATTTATGAATCCATAACCTTAGACCCTCTACGTATTGTATATGATAGTTTTGCATATGTTAGATGTGGCTCTAGTGCCGTCTACTGGCTACACAGCTGTTTTGTTTTTTTGTTTTTTCATAATATGGTAAAGAAGGTGAAGCTATTATGTTAAAGCAGTGATCTATGAAAAAGTCTTCAGAATGAGAATAAATCAAATGTGATTGTGTCATTTTGTTCTCTGCCAACTGATTAAATACACCAATTTTTGAATCCAGTTCCAATATCCTTGTCATCACAGAAATTCTTCATAATTATGACAATTTATGCTAGTAGTAATATGGCCACTAAGTACTGCCAGGTCAGGCCTTTTTTCTACAGAACTGGAAAACAGGAGGATCCAAGATTCAAGAGACAGGGACGTGAATACAATTTATACATTATAACACTGGGCATAACAAAATCAGAAACATTGTATAGTACTTGGGATTAGTATAAGAGGCATATTCAATTGGCCGCATTACTGTTAAAAGTAACGTGGCCTGCACATTTTTACCGTTATTACGGTAATAGTGCGCATAATTACTGTTATTACGGTAGTTCTAACGGCGGCTTTTTCCTTGCAGCTCCCTGAGCTGCGAGCAGAAAGCCGAGTTAACACTACCATAATAACGGTAATAGGTTTAACCCTGCCGTACTTCAGAATTGAATTTCCCCATAAATTTTTTACCACAACAAATCGTGAATAATTTTGCAAGCCTGGGTCTTTTTATTGGTCTAAATGTCATTCTTTTTTAGGATCAGTTGTGTGGTCGGGACCCTACTTTAACAGATGAACTGCTGAACATCCTGACAGAACTCACCCAGCTAAGTAAAACAACTAATGCAAAAGTGGCTCTTCGGGCCCGGCAGGTATATAACTTCATCCTAAATCCTTTGCTACTCAGTTTTTCAAGAGATTTCTGAGCACATATTTCACACATCCTTGAACTTTTTTAGATGTGCTTTTTTTTATCTCCATCAGGTCCTTATAGCTTCACATTTGCCTTCATATGAACTTCGGCATAACCAAGTGGAATCAATTTTCTTATCTGCCATTGATATGTATGGGCATCAATTTTGCATTGAAAATCTTCAGGTAATTTCTCACATGTTGTGTGTGGGTATATTTGCACCTACAAATCACAATCCGAATTCATGAATCTGCATACATAATTGTTTAGGACATGGTGAATTATGCCTATAATGTTTATGTTGTAAGCCTTTAGAACATATAGGGGGAATTTCAATTAGTCGCAAAATGTCTACGGAACGTCCATGAGACACTCCGTGGTGAAGATATGACAGAAATCTCCAGTCATAAGGTGCGAGGGAAAAACAAGTTGAGATTTGTACTGTAATTGCCAGCGATGACCGCTTGCCACTTCCCCGGAAATTGAATTCCTCCCATAATTTTTTATGAGTTCTGTTGCCCCCAGTTCAAATTTTTATTTGGAGTTCCACTCCGTTCACTTGTGACTTGATAGATCAATATATTGTCACACAGGCACCCTGCAGACATCAGTCACACGAACAATTTCTTGTTGCATATTAAATGGCGCTTTATTGTTGCATCACAATATCGGCAAACAACTGTCAGGACGACACCAGGCATCCTACATCTGGCTATACAGCAGTTTCCCTCGCCATCTGCCGGCCACTAACTGGCATCGGTTCAATGCACAATTTCACAGTACAGGCTTTTATAGTTGTGACTCCTCCCACAGCCTTGGGTGACTGACAGGCAACACTCCCACTTTGCTTTTAAAGGAAGTCTCCTCAGGTGCTCTGTAACTCCTATTCAGTACAGACACTCCTACCAGCTCTGATATTAGCCGTGGAAATAAAACACATCAAAGCATGTAAGTAAAAATCACACCTTTATATTTACTTTGTAACATGTCTCAGACCTGTACATAACATAGCCCCAGGGCCGCCTTCAGAAAAAATCGGGCCCAGTACGGGCCCCCGTGCCACCCTAGCCCCCCCCCCATGAGCGGGCCCACCAGGATCCGATCGCAGGGGTGGAGGATTCATTCCCCCTGCGATCATGTGCTCTGCCTGTGACAGATCACATGATTGCAGGGGGAATGATTCCTCCACCCCTGCGATCGGATCCTGGTGCCTGGCTGTCTCGGTGACAGCCAGGCTGAAGACAGAATAGCGGAGACCAGCGGCGGGCCCCAGGTAAGTATTTGCTGAGCTGTTGTACCGGGCCCCCTGGTGAGCCCGGGCCCGGTACAACAGTACCCCCGTACCCCCCGTACCCCCCTGATGGCGGCCTTGCATAGCCCAAGTGCAATGCTATATCTGTGTTACCTGGTCTGCAGCCTTAAGCTGCAGATTCCCCTGGACCTCACCTGTGCCTATGCCAGAGAGGTGTTGCTTTACCTCAATATATTGACAAAAAAAACATCACAGTGTAGTAAATGGTGTCATAGTAAATGGTATCGCAGTACAGTATACATTAATGCAAGATATGAAAGAAAGCAAAGGGCATTCATTATTAGAAACACTGGTGGCACATAATATATCCTGCAAAGGGTCCTTAAATGGCCTTTAGTAAATATTTCCCAGATGATCTAAGACTATGGGACCAATTGTTAATAACTGAGACATGTTTAGGCCAATGGATCTCAATTTTGAGTTAGGCTGCCTATTATTTTTTCCCTTTCCTTGTAGCTCCTCCTAATGCCACTTTCGTGATCCTTGCCAGGGAAAAAAAGATAAATTAAAATATCCTTTGTAGTCAGGGACCTCATCCCAATTATATTGTAATATTGACACTAGCTCTTATTCTCGCTGCATAAATATTTAAATACATATATACATATTTTCGCATAACCAGTATTTTATGAGTGATCACATTGGAATAGCACAATGTCAAAAAGCAAATGAGTAAATCATTATTGTACAGGTACCCCAGTGTGAGCTAAAATTGCAAGTTTTCACTCTCTTTCTCACTGATCAGTGCTATAGGTCCACACAAAAATACCAATTGCTCCCGCCTTCTTTTAAGTATCGTCGGATGTAGTAAAATATGAGAAATATAGTTGGTTAAAATATATCAAATGTCTAATGTTTCTAATGTGTAACCTCCTGTAGCCTGTAATCTGTACTTTATACAAACATGGTCAGCTATTTTCTTTCTTTAAGACAATGAGAATTAGTTAAAAGTATCACTAAGATATAATATTACATGTAATTGAAAGTTGCAAACTATGTTTTTTGATTAGAATCATTAGGATTATTCATGGCTTAATAAAATATATTGGTTTGCCATTATGTTCTTTTCTGCTGTTGTTTGTGGAGATCTTTTGTCATTACCTGAACTTATCCCACACCTTTCAGGTGGAGGAGCAACATAGTAAATAAGAAATATAAACAAAACTATTTATTGCAAAGTTCATGGATATACTTTGATACACAATTCTGTAAATACATACTGAGAATTGTTAATTCTAAGAAGAGTGCGGAGCAATGTGTAAATGTAGCTTATATGTGATTTTATCCAAAACATATAAAAGTGGATTCTTATTTTACATTGTAAGCTGTCATAAACCAGGACTCTCCGGGGGGCATTCAATTCCCCCCAGATTAGCGCCGCAATAACTCTATTATCATTATTACGGTAAAATCAGCCGGTTTTCTGCTCGCGGTTCACGGAGCCGCAAGCAAAGAACCGGCGTTGAAGTTTCCGTAATTACGGTAATAGTGCGCAGGCTGCGCGCTATTTACAGTAACGCAGCCAATTGAATTCCCCCCTTCTGCTGTTTATAAGTCTTTTTGTATATGTGACTCACTATATAACCATCCAAATTATGCAAATACACTAAATATTCATGACACTTTCAAAGAAATGATACAGTCCATTCACAACTGCTTACTCATATTGGCTTTGTATTAGGTCAAGTAGCCATGCGTCTACAGAAGATTTAGTGACGTTGTGAGCATTACATTTTACATCTATCGCAACTCCATAAATCACTTGCTCACTCAACTCCGACTAGAATATCAGTATCCTAAAAGATGTCCTTAAAAGCTTTAACGTAAAAGGTGGTGGCACACTAGTTAGCATTGCTATTTGGTTTTATTTCAACCAGGTTGCTATATGTGTGGAGTTTGTATAATCTTCCCAAGTCTGTGTGTGTTTTCTTGAGTGCACCAGTTTCCTCACACAGTCCAAATATACGTCTGATTAAATAGTCACTGGTGTTTATTTACTTGTGGTAGGGAAGGGACTAAACATTGTGGTTTCATATACCTGATGATAACTTGAAAACACATTTTGTTTCAGAAACTTATCCTCTCTGAAACCTCCATATTTGATGTCCTACCCAACTTTTTCTACCACAGCAACCAGGTGGTGAGGATGGCTGCATTAGAGGTAATGTTTTATTCTGAATATTGCCTGTTCTGGGTTTAGAGTCCAGTGAGCTTACTGGTGAGAAAGATAACGGGCCTGTTGTTGGAATAACACTGGTTTTCAACCCAAACAATTGATTGGTTAATTTCTCTTCCAGAAATCAATGCAATAATTTCCCTCCGCAACACTTCCACATGTGTGAGGTTTCTCGTGTGAGAATATTCTGGATCTGTAGCTCCATCCCTTACTTTAATGTAGCCCTAATTTCTGATGCTTACTATTTCTCTCCACTTTTTATCAGCTTGTAGATTTATGCTAAAAATAGTGAAGTAAGGTAATCATAATACAAACTTTTCATAAGTATATTGATGCAGCTCTTTACATCAACATTTGATCCATGCTAATACAATGTTTGATGCTTTTAGTGTAGCGTACATAAAAAGATTATATGTGTATTATTTACATTTTGGTACTAGCTTCTGTATACATTTCTGAAGCTAAATGCTGAGACATATGATGTGTCCCAGTTGTTATGGTACTCGGCTGAAGTTAATGCAAAAGAGTAAATAGTTGCACAAGGTGTTCCTAGGATTTCCCATATGCACCCATAGTATGATGGATTTTGGGTATAAGTTTTCTTTAGGGACATGCAAATAAGCAGTTAAAAGGGGCGTTCTCATTTTCCAATTTTTTTTTACATTTCTGAAACTCTGCACAGAGATAAGACTATACATTTGTAATGCAAACATAGTCATAGAAACATTTACATCTATTACAACTTTTAAAGTTCCATATAATCATAAAAATGCCTATGTCTTAAAGGGAGGCATATACTTTGTTATTGCGAGGGAGCACAGACTGTCAAGTACTGTTGTGACATGTCTGTTATGTCTTTCCTTATGTCAAGATATCACGATAGAAAAGTTTTATTGAAAATTTCATGATAACTTGAATATATCGTTGTTCGTTTATGGTTTTCATTTTCCTTCAGGTGTATGTACGGCGGGCATACATTGCTTATGAGCTCAACAGTGTGCAACATAGACAGCTGAAGGACAACACATGTGTAGTTGAATTTCAGTTTATGTTACCAACGTCTCATCCAAACAGGTTAGTGTTTTACTTTATATAGTTACAAAAAAAATTTCTGTACGTTGGGTACATGGTGTTTAAAAAGCTTAAATTGTGGTTGTTATAGAGGACGTATCTGTACTTGAATAATTAGTGACTTTTAGCCTCCTGCAGACAGGAATTTAAATATTCAGGAGTGATTATTAATGGCATGAAACCCCGAGTTGACGTATTGAACAATTTTATTTTTATTCCGGAATTAAATAGTAATCCATTCTTTTCATACACAAAATTATATCTATATGTAACAGTGGGTCATTTTGAGATGAATGTTCTGTTCACCCTGCGCACCAAAAAAGGCGTATCTGTCTCCATTGAAAGATTTTTGTGTTATCCTGACTTTCATCCCCCAAAAGAAACGTGTTCATAACCTTTACTTTCGGGAGGATGAACCGTGTGAGGTCCCCCCCGAAACAGCCAGCACTAGACTATGGCCAACAGGGCTGGTGACACTGTAATAGGTCAACCCGCAGACAGGGCTGCCAAGAGGAATTCAGGGCCCCGGTACAACAACTTTATGGGGCCCCCTTATAGTTGAACTTTGACATTTTTTTTTCGGCGGCACAAAAGTGGTAGTGGGTGTGCTCATACAATTGGGGGCATGGCTATGCATCATTGGGGCGTTGCTAGCCGGTGAAAAGCGCTAGGCCACCCTCCTACAGAAAAAAAAACCTGCATTGATGCGTACATCTTTGGCACAAGGGTGCAGTACCCGCTCGCCGAAGCGTGACATATGTCCCAGCACTCCTGACTTTCAGGACATCTAGCACCAGAGTGTAGTATATAAAAAATGCAGTGTGTACATAAAGAGTTCACAGTCTTGGCCTGCCCCTTACATTGGGCAGAACACTCACCAAAAATTGGGATTGTCCCACTAGAATCACAACATTTCACAGACTGTCCTGCTCTCTCCTACCTGTTCTTGTCACTTTCATCACTTGCGGCTGCTGGTTTCTTTAGTTGTGGCTTGCCTGGGTCCTGGAATGTTGTGGGCCCTATTTGGGAAAAAAAATGGGTACATTTAGAAAATTCCAACCAGCCTCAACGTTAAATCAATAGCACCCACGATTAATAATTAGGCATTCCTCCAGCCCCAACATTAAAATAATAGTATTCCCATTTAATAAATAAACTTATTTCCCTCCCTCCAAACAGCCACAGCAATAAATTAATAATATTTACATGTCATAACTATACCTATTTCCCTCAACCATCACTGCCATTAAATAATTAATTGGCACATCTAATAAAGAGACCTCATTCTCCCCAAACTCACTCCCACATGTAGTAGCCTCCAAACCAACCCATCTTAAATTAATAGTCCCCACTATTAAATTGCCCTACCATCGCCCCACAAACAAAATTGCACCCATTAATTAGCCACCACCTACCTCACACTACATTGCCACAAGCCCCCTGTGCCATCACACACACATTGCCACAAGCCCCCTGTGTCATCACACACATACATTGACACAAGCCCCTTGTGCCATCACACACACACATTGACACAAAAGCCCCCTGTGCCATCACATACACACATTGACACAAGCCCCCTGTGCCATCACACACACATTCACAAGTCCCCTGTGCCATCACACACACATTACTGTGCCCCTTCATCATTACCACACTGCACCCTCCATGCTGCTTTTCCCCCTTCACCTGGCCCCCATTCATCACACTGTACCATGCTGCTTCCCCCCTTCGTCACTCTGTGCCGTGCTGCCCCCCTTCCACCTCATTACACTGTGCCATGCTGCTGCCCGTCCCCTTCATCACACTGTGCCATGCTGCCCCCCTCCCCTTCACCACACTGTGCCATGCTGCACCCCCCCCTTCACCACACTGTGCCATGCTGCTCCCCCTCCCCTTCACCACACTGTGCCATGCTGCCCCCCCTCCCCTTCATCACTGTGCCATGCTGCCCCCCTCTCCTTTATCACTGTGCCATCCTGCCCCCCCCACTCTCCATCACTGTGCCATGCTGCTCCCCCTCTCCATCACTGTGCCATGCTGCCCCACCTCTCCTTTATCACTGTGCCTTCTTGCCTCCCCCCTCTCGATCACTGTGCCATCCTGCCCCCCCTCTCCTTCATCACTGTGCCATCCTGCCCCCCCTCTCCTTCATCACTGTGCCATCCTGCCCCCCCACCCTCTCCTTCATCTTTGTTTTCCTTCCCTTGCCTCCGTTCCTTTACTTATCTTTGTATTGGCTTCTTTCATCTCTTTTCTTCTGTCTTCTCTCTTCTGTCTTGCTCCTCTCTGCACCGCTCCTCACTGAATGTTAGGCGTGACGTCATCACGTTACTCCCAACATTCAGTGCAAACGGAGCAGAGAGGAGGGAAGAGGGACGCCAGCGCCGTGATCGTGTGAGTATTTCCTTTCAGTACCCTGGACCCCCACCAAGGAAGGGGGTTGAGCCACCAACACCAACCCCCCCCCCCCCCCCTCCCCCCCCTTCATGTGCCGTTGGGGGGGGGGGGAACAAAAGAAAAGAAAAAGATTTTAAAAGAAAAAAATGATAGTCGTCAGTGAGGGCCGGGGCCGGGCCCCCTGGCATGCCTGGGCCCTGTTAATTAATTGAAGAATTGCTGCCATGACATTGTGGCCACACATTGGAGGATGTTTATGAAAGCAGTTTGAAGAAAAGCTAGATATTTGAATCCAACAGTCATGGTTATTGACTTCTCAAACAAATTTACTTTTTTACTTCAGTTTCATAAATGTTCTCCTTTTTTGTAATGCAACACAGGTGGAACAATGGCTCCAATGTACAGTATTTACCTTAGAGTAATAATGTAATTTAGGAACTAGCAGAAAGGTACAGTTAGAACATTTTTATATGAGTATATTACATGTGAAAGATGTGTCTCCCTTTACAATGCTTCCATCCATATAAAAGTACTTACCATTATGATTATTTTACATTGCCAGCTACTGGTTGTTAATAGTGGCGGTCAAGGTAAAATAAAATCAGTATGGGCTATGCGAAACCATAACAAAACAGAAAACTATTCATATTTTGTAAATAATTATAGTTCAACCCCTTCCCCTGTTTCATGGACAAAGCAATTTATAATATTGGTTGTGTTTATATGTTAGCTATATATTTGTTACACTTCTCAACATAACTATACAAATTAATTCTCATATCCAATCTCTGTAGTGTCAGAAAAATACAGATAACTCTTCCCCTAATGAGGTTCTCCTTGGATAGGTGGTATATTGAAATTGTGGTGATTCTACTCGCATATGGTTATTTTCAATAGGGACAGGATGGCTGCATTTGCTGAGAACAGGAGGTCCAAGAACAGTCATATAATTTAACCAAGATGGTCCATATATAACCATGTATACAGACCTACCACAGTATTTTTAATTCCTTCACATTTATTGATTCAGTTGTGGTAGAAGGTGCATTTATGCATAATTATTTAATACTGAATTACAATTCCTTTGACTACTTTCCTGAATGCATTTAAAATAAAATTACACTAGATGGCAGTGTTTAGCCATGTTTTGAAGTTGAAAATCATAAGTTATGTACTTAATATTTTGATGCAGATGACAAAAACATTTTAGTTAGAACAACAAGTGCTGATGAATCTAGTTGAACCACCTTAAATTTTTAAATAGTTGTCATTAGAGTGCCAGAGTGGCAGCCTTATTTTCTGCTGGGATGTATATAAATTGTGGAATTCATGTAAAAACTATGTAATGTTACATGTGCAAACTTAGAAATAGCATAGATGGTCCTCCCTTTTATAGCTTACAGTACAAATGAGTGGGAAAGCATATGAGCACTTGGACTGGTTTAATAATATGGGGTATAGCATTGGTCCCTTAGTGATTACAAGAGATGACATTGATGAAAATTTAGATGCCTGATGAGTAGGCCTCTCTGCAGAGTTACTGTAGGTGTTAGGTGAGTATATAATGGATGTAAGTAGAAAATCCTGTAAATGAGGTGCAGCACAGTTGTCAGAGATGTGAGTGTAAAGAGATTGTAAGAAAGGAGGAGAGCAGGGTATCATTGCTGTATGATGGATATCATGCAGGTGTTAGGCTGCCGGTCTGATAACGAACTTGCAGAACAGATGACAGAGGTCTTCACCTATAGCAGCCGCCTTTCCTGTAGAGCTTTATGTGCTCACAGGTACTCGGATGCCCCCAGGACTTAACTCCTAGCGTAGTGCAAGTTCGTTAACAACACTGCAGCGGCAGGTCAGAGGAGGCTGAGTAGATGGTAGCGGATGGTCAGATGTAAGCTGAGGTCAGGGGTCACAAGCAAGAAGAATGGTCAAATAACACACCAAAGGATCAGGGTCACCAACATGACAGCAGAATCCAAGAACAAGGCTATAAAGTCACAACGGGAGATCCAATAGTAAACGGGCATAGTATCCACAGGGAAACTGGGACAAAGCAGGAACAGGACAGGAGCAGGTCAGCAACAGACAGAATCCATGCTATAACCGGCAGGGAGGCTAAGCCCTCCCTGCCTTAAATACTGATGGTAGCCAATGAAGGCTGCAGGGTTAACTTGTCTGATAATAGTAAACAGTCCAATAAATTTAGGCCCAAGTTTTTTGCAGGGTTGTCTGAGCTTGATGTTGCGAGTAGAGCCAGACCTTCTGTCCTACTTTGAAAGAACAAGTTGTACGATGGCGGTGAGAATTTTTTTTAGAGTGAAATGAGGCTCGCCTCAAAGAAGACTGAACTTTATTCCAAATAATCTAAAGGTCTTCAGCTGTAGAACGTATTTCCGGGAGGCCAGAAGAACTGAGCGAATACAGAGAATTGGACTAGGGGTGGAACCCAAAATGACAATAGAATGGAGAAGTATGAATAGAAGAATGACATGAGTTATTGTAAGCAAACTCTGCCCATGGTAATACAGAGGACCAATTATCGTGGAATTCTGAGGTGTACAACTGTAAGAACTGTTCCAGGGATTGATTAACCATCTCCGTCTGTCCGTTAGATTGAGGGTGGTATGCAGATGAGAGGCTGATATTGAACCCGAGGAAAGATTTCCAAAACTGCGCAACAAATTGGGAGCCACGATCAGAGACAATATCTGTAGGGAGCCCATGGAGCCAAAATAAATGTTGAGTAAAAAGAATAGCTAGACCACGTGCACTGGGAAGTCTAGGAACGGTATGAAATGAGACATTTTACTGAATCGGTCCACTACCACCCATATAGTGTTATGCCCTGCAGAAGATGGAAGATCAACGATAAAATCCATTGATAAGTGTGTCTAAGATTTCGAAGGAATGAATAACTGAACAAGCTGACCTGACGGACAGTTCCTGGGGACCTTATTCCTTGCACAAGTTTCACAAGACAGAACAAAGATCCTGATAATGCGGATAATGAGGACCACCACACGGAACGTGAAAGGATTTCCACTGTCTTAAAGATAGCGGGATGCCCGGCGGTCTTGCTGTCATGAGCTTCAAAAGGACCACTATTCTTAAGTGGATTGGGACAAACAGACGGTTCACCGAAGTGTCTGCAGGTGCTATCTTTTGAAATCTATGGAGAGTAACTCCCAAGTCTTGAATTAATCCAGCATGAATGCTAGATGATGGGATAATAGATAGTGGTACAGAAACTGGAACATGATGTGACAAGAAGCTCCTTGATAGCTTATCTGCCCTGAAGTTTTTAGAACCGGGTCTGTAGGTAATAATGCAGTTAAAGCCGGGTAAAAAAGAATGCCCAGCGGGCCTGTCTGGGATTCAACCGTTTGGCTGACTGGATGTACTATAGATTCTTGTGATCAGTTATCACGGAGATTACATGAATGACTCCTTCCAGCCAATTACGCCATTCTTCAATGACCCATTTTATGGCCAAAAGTTCCCGGTTACCTACATCATAGTTAGTTTCAGCTATAAAAAATTTATGGGAGAAGTATGTGAAAGGATGTAAACGGTGAGTATGAGGGTCTTTCTGGGAGAGGATAGTGCCAGCTCCAACATCAGAGGCATCAACCTCTAGAACAAAGGGTATATCTGGATTAGGGTGCCTGGGAACCTGAGCAGAGACAAATGCTTTTTTGAGGGTTTCAAATGCAGTTACCGCCTGAAGAGGGAAGTTAGTGGGATCTATTCCCTTATGGGTAAGGGCGACAATAGGAGCCACTATATCTGAAAATCCGCTGATAAATCTTCTATAATAGTTTGCGAAACCCAAGAATCTCTGGACAGCTTTGAGGTTATTGAGTTGTACCCAATCTAGAATGGCTTGGACTTTAGTTGGAGAAACCAGCAGAGGAGATTATGTACCCCAGGAATGACACCTTCTGTACCTCAAACTGGCATTTCTTCAACTTGGCGAAGAGATGGTGATCACAAAGTTTTTGGAGGACCTGCTTAACATGACACCGATGTAGGGACAATGGCTGTGAATATATCAGGATGTCATCCAAATACACGACAATGAACTGACCAAGAAATTCATGGAGCACTTCATTAATTAGGTCTTAAAATACTGCAGGTGCGTTACTAAGACCAAACAGCATGACCAGGTACTCGTAGTGGCCAGAATGTGTGTTGAATTCTGTTTTCAATTCGTCCCCCTCTCTGATGCGGATGAGGTTGTATGCTCTGCGGAGATCAATCTTGGTGAAGATGGTGGCAGTCTTTAGTTGATCGAAAAGCACAGAGATAAGGGGAAGAGGATAGGTATTTTTAATCGTGATTTGATTAAGACCCCGGTAGTCGATGCAGGGCCGCACTCTACTGTCTTTTTTTTTTTTATACAAAGAAGCATCCGGCTCCTACTGGAGATTTAGAAGGCCTGATAAACTCTTTTTCCAGATTTTCTTCTATGTACTCCTGCATGGCCTTATTATTTATTATTACCATTTATTTATATAGCGCCACTAATTCCGTAGCGCTGTACAGAGAACTCACTCACATCAGTCCCTGCCCCATTGGAGCTTACGGTCTAAATTCCCTAACATACACACATACAGACAGAGAGAGAGAGACTAGGGCCAATTTTGGTAGCAGCCAATTAACCCACTAGTATGTTTTTGGAGTGTGGGAGGAAACCGGAGCACCCGGAGGAAACCCACGCAAACACAGGAAGAACATACAAACTCCACACAGATAAGGCCATAGTCGGGAATTGAACTCATAACCCCAGTGCTGTGAGGCAGAAGTGCTAACCACTTAGCCACCGTGCTGCTATGGCCTTGGTCTCGGATCCAGAGAGAGAGTACAACCTCCCTTTGGGTAGTCTGGAACCAGGAATCAGATCAATGACACAATCAAAGTCATGATGTGGAGGCAGAGAGTCAGATGCTTTTTTAGAGAACACATCTCGGAACTCATGGTATTGAGGAGGGAGCTGCTCTAACACTGGTTGCAAGATCCAGAGGGGCAAGGTCAAGCAAGACTGCGAACAGTAAGGGCTTCATTGAGTAATCTCTCCTTTAACCCAATCCACTATAGGGTTGTGGAGGGAGAGCCAGCGATGGCAAAATTAATGGAATGAATGAGCAATCAATGAAGTAACATGACAGGGCTTCTGAGTGGAGAGCACCCACGGTTAGCTGCAGTAGAGCGGTCTTATGAAGAATTCTGCTGCCAGGCAATGGACTACCATCCAGGCCACAAACTGTGATGGCGGAAGCAAGCTTCACAGAAGGAATCCCAAAAGAGTGAGCAAACCCGATGTCCAGGAAACTGCCAGCAGCTCCACTGTCAATAAAGGCCGAGACGGCCACAGAACAAGCACCGTGAGTGACGTGTGCAGGAACTAAGACTGCATTTTTTGGCGATGTGATTTGCAAACCTAAGCAAACTACCCTGTCATTCCCTAATCATGCTCTTTTCCCGATTTGTTGGGAAAAGTGCGGGAAAAGTGGCCCTTGTAGAGGCAGAGGCCTTGAGACCGTCTTCTCTTCTTTTCTTCAGAAGAAAGATGGTATTGCACTAGTGTCTGTAGATGCATGATTGCATGAGTGTCTGTAGATGCAGGAACAAAAACAGAAGAGAAAGATGGAGCCTCTTTTTCCGCCTTCCTCTCCTTGATTCTTCTATCACTCTTAATGGCGAGCTGCCAGGGTCTCCAAAGATTTTGGAGAGGGGTACTGTAAAAGAGTGTCCTTGTTCTGTTCTGACAACCCTAAGCAAAACTGACTACGTAACGCCGGATCATTCCACTTGCTGTGAGTAGACCATCGTCTAAATTCAGCAAAGTACTCCTCAGCAGAGCACCGGCCTTGCTTGAAGGCCCTCAGATGAGTCTCAATAGAGGCCACTCGTTCCGGGTCTTCATAGAGCAGACCCAAAGCAGCGAAGCATCCACAGACTGCATGATTGGACTTGTGAGAGCCAGACTAAAAGGCCATGACTGGGGATCACCCTGGAGGAGGGAGATGATGATTCCGACCCTCTGTTGTTCTGAACCGGAAGACCGAGGTTTCAGACGAAAATAGAGCTTACAGCTCTCCTTGAAATTCCGGAACAAAGCTCTGTCCCCAGAAAACCAGTCCAGCAAATTTAATTTGGGTTCTACCGCAGGAGCCAAGGTGACTTGTGAAGTTCTAGAGGCTTCCTCTTGTGCAGACAGATGATGCGATAGTCCCTGAACCTTCGACAATGTCTGAATTTGACCAGCCAGGACTTGGGCTGGAGATGTGTTGGTTCCACTTTCATCCATCCCGAGCAATTCCTCCTAGAATATTCTGATAACGAAATTGCAGAATAGATGACAGAGGTCTTCACCTATAGCAGCCGCCATTCCCGTAGAGCTTTATGTGCTCACAGGTACTTGGATGCCCCCAGGACTTAACTCCTAGCGTAGTGCAAGTTCGTTAACAACACCGCAGCGGCAGGTCAGAGGAGGCTGAGTAGATGGTAGGAGATGGTCAGACGTAAGCCGAGGTCAGGGGTTACAAGCAAGTAGGATGGTCAAATAACACGCCAAAGGGTCAGGGTCACCAGCACAACAGCAGAATCCAAGAACAAGGCTATAAAGTCACAACGGGAAGTGCAATAGTAAACAGGTATCCACAGGAAAACTGGGACAAAACAGGACAGGAGCAGGTTAGCAACAAACAGAATCCATGCTATAACTGGCAGGAGGCTAAGCCCTCCCTGCCTTAAATACTGATGGTAGCTGTGACTGGATCACTATTAAATAACTTTTGGTAAACATTTCTTTAAAGCAAATAGCACAGGGCACTTATTTTTGATATTGTGAAATAGGAAATCGTTATTTCTGAGACCAGGGGAAGAAATTTGTCTCTTGTTTAACCTTGCTATAGGATATGCCTATTTCTGATGTATGTATCTGATACAATGAGCCTTTGTTTACAAAGCCTCTTGTGTATTGTGATGTGGGAAACTAGCTTGTTTTTGTTTTTTGTTGTTCTGTGTGAATATGTATT